>NC_064754.1:18962882-19281094 GCF_011397635.1 Epinephelus fuscoguttatus
AAGCCCAAGCATCATCATTATTTATTTTTATTGTAATTTTTGTCAGACTTTGTAAAAACATATTTATGTTTTTTGTAAGGTTGCGACCTCTAGCTGTCATATTTATTATTACAGGAGCAAAGAGGAAGTCGGGTGAGGAAGTATAGAGAGCAAGAAGGTCTGCATAGAGTAGGAAGGAGGGTAGCTGGATTGGTCAAACAAACACAGGACTTTCATCCAGAAGACCAGTGTTCATGCACGGTGTGAAACCAAAAGTCAAATGTAGCATTATTTTTACAAAAAAACATAGTAAGTCTACATATGTCAGTGATTTCACATGACGTACAGTACAGGCCAAAAGTTTGGACACACCTTCTCATTCAATGCGTTTTCTTTATTTTCATGACTATTTACATTGTAGATTCTCACTGAAGGCATCAAAACTATGAATGAACATATGTGGAGTTATGGACATAACAAAAAAGGTGAAATAACTGAAAACATGTTTTATATTCTAGTTTCTTCAAAATAGCCACCCTTTGCTCTGATTACTGCTTTGCACACTCTTGGCATTCTCTCCATGAGCTTCAAGAGGTAGTCACCTGAAATGGTTTCCACTTCACAGGTGTGCCTTATCAGGGTTAATTAGTGGAATTTCTTGCTTTATCAGTGGGGTTGGGACCATCAGTTGTGTTGTGCAGAAGTCAGGTTAATACACAGCCGACAGTCCTATTGGACAACTGTTAAAATTCATATTATGGCAAGAACCAATCAGCTAACTAAAGAAAAATGAGTGGCCATCATTACTTTAAGAAATGAAGGTCAGTCAGTCCGGAAAATTGCAAAAACTTTAAATGTGTCCCCAAGTGGAGTCGCAAAAACCATCCAGCGCTACAACGAAGCAAGGACTGACCCAGGAAAGGAAGACCAAGAGTCACCTCTGCTTCTGAGGATAAGTTCATCCGAGTCACCAGCCTCAGAAATGGCAAGTTAACAGCAGCTCAGATCAGAGACCAGATGAATACCACACAGAGTTCTAGCAGCAGACCCATCTCTAGAACAACTGTTAAGAGGAGACTGCGTGAATCAGGCCTTCATGGTCAAATAGCTGCTAGGAAACCACTGCTAAGGAGAGGCAACAAGCAGAAGAGATTTGTTTGGGCCAAGAAACACAAGGAATGGACATTAGACCAGTGGAAATCTGTGCTTTGGTCTGATGAGTCCAAATTTGAGATCTTTGGTTCCAACCGCCGTGTCTTTGTGAGACGCAGAAAAGGTGAACGGATGGATTCCACATGCCTGGTTCCCACTGTGAAGCATGGAGGAGGAGGTGTGATGGTGTGGGGTGTTTTGCTGGTGACACTGTTGGGGATTTATTCAAAATTGAAGGCACACTGAACCAGCATGGCTACCACAGCATCCTGCAGCGACATGCCATCCCATCCGGTTTGCGTTTAGTTGGACGATCATTTATTTTTCAACAGGACAATGACCCCAAACACACCTCCAGGCTGTGTAAGGACTATTTGACCAAGAAGGAGAGTGATGGAGTGACCTGGCCTCCGCAGTCACCTGACCTGAACCCAATCGAGATGGTTTGGGGTGAGCTGGACCGCAGAGTGAAGGCAAAGGGGCCAACAAGTGCTAAACACCTCTGGGAACTCCTTCAAGACTGTTGGAAAACCATTTCAGGTAACTACCTCTTGAAGCTCATGGAGAGAATGCCAAGAGTGTGCAAAGCAGTAATCGGAGCAAAGGGTGGCTATTTTGAAGAAACTAGAATATAAAACATGTTTTCAGTTATTTCACCTTTTTTGTTAAGTACATAACTCCACATGTGTTCATTCATAGTTTTGATGCCTTCAGTGAGAATCTACAATGTAAATAGTCATGAAAATAAAGAAAACGCATTGAATGAGAAGGTGTGTCCAAACTTTTGGCCTGTACTGTATGTCACATGAGAAACGTTTCCAAACAGTTATTTAAAGCTAAAACATAAAACCTAACCATGTAGTTTTGGTGCAACTGCGACCTTCTGATGACATTAACCCATGTGTTTAAAACTGCAGCCATTAATGGTCATATGAGCTATTCTGTCGTCCACTAGAATGTGCTAATTTGGGCATTTTAACATGGGAGTTTACCACTTCAAGATTCAAGAGGTTTATTGCCATATGCACAGTAGAAAAACTCAGCGGTTTGCACCGTACAATGAAATTCTTAACTGCCAGTCTCCCTTCACACAAGACAATTAAATAAAATAGAATTTAGGGGCTGCGTTCCATTCTGTTATTCAACAGTCTGATAGCCTGTGGGTAGAAGCTGTTGGTCAGTCTTATCCTGGATTTTACATTCCTGTACATCTGCCTGATGGCAGACGTGTGAAGATATAGCAATATGACTGAAGTGGTTGTATGGGTTGAGAGACTTGTTGAGAACTACATGAGCCTCAAGTATAAAATTGGAGGAGTATCCCCTTTAATTGTATCTGACATTTGTTATAGAGAGGCAGTGTGGGTTTTTTTTTGTTTTTTATTTTTTTTTATTAACAGGCCTACCTGTCACTGAGAAACCCAAACATAGGGGCTCCGACCATAACACCAATGAAGAAGACTGTGGCTGTTGCCTTGTTCATCCCTTTTCTGCTGCACACGAGATCCCACTGCAAAGACATGATTGAAAGCATTACAGTAAAACATTTTGCAGTTGTCCATCGTGGAAGCTGAACTCAATACCAAGTCAAAACTAAATGTTTCTTACGTTTGCATTTAATTAAAAATTCAGCCACAAAGGATGCAACAAACATTTGATTTAATGCCTACATTAAAAGTCTACAGAACAAATGCCAATGTCTTTAACGTCTCTGAGGAACATGGTATTCGATTAAAACATAGCTACTTAAAAAAAATACTGTTAAATCTATTGAAGAAACTTACCTCTGTTGCCAAAGTAGATTTAAATGTGCTGTTGTCATACACCCATCCGTTCTGACACTGAACAATAGATGCATCCTCACTGCTGTTTAAGCCTACCAGATGATACTGCGGCTTTAAAAACATCTGACAGGAGCTCAGAGTCCCATCCGGCTCTGTTGGCACACCAGCAGCCAGTTTCTCTGGCTGAGATAAGTTCCCAAAGATGCCTCCATCATCCAGAGCGGTGATGTTACAGTGGTGAGAGGGAACAGCCGCCATGAAGTTATTCAGCAGAAAGTGACATGGCAGAGTCATTCGAGCAAAGATCTGAATCAAAAATAGTCTGATTTGGAATTTTCCAAATCCATTAATTTCTGAAAGTATGTTGTCAAATTTCATTTTGCTGCTGTGCCGTCACAAGAAGTTAAATGTTCCGACAGCCATATGAAGTTAGGTCCCAGACACTTAACTGGACACATTCACCAGAGGCACGTTAATCATTATCATCCACTAAAGAACCAGCTTTTTCAGTGCCCCCTATGTGATGCAAACACAGTCAGTCTGTTATAAACTGACTTAACTGTATTGGCGCAACCACAACAATCTGCATAAATCACTGTGTAACAAGATAACAGGAGTGTATCAAAGACCATTGGATGAAATATAAGTCAGAGGGGTGTGATGATAAATCATCATCTCCTTTAGACAACACACAGACTGTGTTTACAAGGTCTTTAGTATCCCAGTTTTGAGGCTTATCCCGGTGTTGAGGCTTATCCGGGATATGATGTTTACATGGAACACAGAGAAACCCGGTTATTCATATCCCTGTATACATGATAAATACCAGTAACCCGTTTTCTGATCACTGCATCCTATCTGCGCAGGTGTGTGTTACCTCTTTTACGTCTTTTGTTTACAACAGATTGAGCGGGAAATGTGATATATTTATTATATTTAGAAGTAAGACAAAAATGAGACCTCTGTGGCTTCTAGCAGGCTTAGCTTTAGTAAATACTCACGCCGCATTACAGCTATGGCTCATCCACTTCATCTGTGTCTTCTGCCGTCTAAAGATGTCTTTTCGTCGCTCCAAAAATGGGAAGCTCTTGTTGCCGCCATGTTGCTTGTATATCTGGTGCATCACTCTGGCACCTGCGCACACGGCGGGCAGCCGTCAGAGACCGGGATAAGGCGTATACGTGCTCCAGTATCCCGGCTTCTATCGGAGTACTCCAGGTACTCCGATAGAAACCGGGAAAAGGGCATAATTCGTGATATGGTGTTTACATGCACAAACACAAAAATGGAATACTTAAAAAACCCAATCAAAACTGGGATACTAAAGACCTTGTAAACACACTCAATGTCATATCCTCCAAAAAACAACCACAGTTACCCACTGACTTAAACTTAAACTGTGTTACATTTGGTGGTTGTCTCTATTTTATTTTTTAATTTAATTAGATTTCTTGTGTGTACATGTAACACAGAAAGGCCACAGAAAGGCTGCCAAAATGGCATTGGGGGAAAAAATCGGATAGGCTGTTAATGTGGTATAATTAAATGATGAGTGTGCGATATTGTGATATTTAGATGTATTTATGTAATCCCAGCCAGTCTTTTTAGGTACACACACACACACACACACACACACACACACACACACACACACACACACACATTAAGGAGTGATCTTGTTTTATTTACTCTGTTCCATTATGTTTGTGAAATGGGAGGAGTCATGAGATACTAGAATATTTTCCCAATTATTTTTCCCCACTTGGAATTTCACTTGTAATGACAACCTCAGTATTATTGAACACACAATCACAGGAGTCTCCTGGATAAATACACGACACTACAAAGTTATGTGCTTCTGTATATTCCAAATTAAGAAATCTCCATCCCCCCAAAAAATGATCGGAAACCATGAGTGATGTAAGTCACGCTGGACCACATCAGCCCTGGCCCTTGACACACAATTACATAATGGCCATGACAGGAACACAGTGGTGGAGGAGCGGTTAAGCCTGACTGCGACGTCCTTCAGGTGGCCCTCAAACGTTGGTTCTCTTAGGCTGCAGAAAGTCTCTTGGTTTGGCAAAAGAACCACTGTGGCAAGTGGCTGTCAGCCGCTGGATCCGACGCATCTTTGATGGAGTTGCAGGTCGAACAGTAGCTCATTTATTTAGCTGTGGCTACTCACTTATAATAAAGTTGAAAACAATCTCATGGAATTGTCCGAGAGATTTAAATGATGGAAAAGTTGACATATGTTTTGAGAGTTAAAGAGAATACATTGAAAAAGAACTGGAACAAATGGAACATTTACATAAGACGTAACACCAACTAAAAGGACGCCTGACTTGAAGACACTTATATGAATACGGAAACCGTCCCAAATAACCAGTTATTGTATTTGGTTTGTGTATCACATTGTATTAGCTCTGTGTCAGTGTGTTTGTACTGTTTATATATCTGTGAAAACTCAATAAAAACGTGTTTAAAATAAAATGTTTTCTTTCTCCAGTTCTCATGTTTGAATGACTGTCCAGAGACAGTGGTTCATTTTCTATCTGAAACATGTCTTCTACACTTATCACTATTGAATGTAACCAAAGCTGCATTATCATAGCCATAATTCTCTTTTATCATCTTTTATCATATTAAATGTCTCAAAAACTCATTTTAAGGACTGAAAATGAAATACTACTTTTGCAAGACAAGCAGAGAGCACAAGTGTACACAGCTGTTGACCTTTGACCCCATTTAAATCACCAATTATTTCAGGCAGTTGACTTGTTGTTCCCAGTACTTCACCTCTATTTATAATTCTTCAAATCTGAAATGATCGTCAGCATTTCTCTGTATTTTCTGACATTAAAAAAAAAACATCAACCACAGTAACGCATATGAGCGTTACTTGCTGCCCTGATTTAACACATATAATTTGTTTGTAACTTTACTTTATGTTAGATTACAATATGCCCAAAGGTTCTGTCAATTGAGAGACAACTGAATATGTTTAATACATGCACAAACACAGGACAGAAGGCAGGCTTGAATCAGCAGCTACTATGATTTGCAACATATTTAAAGCTTGGCACTCTTCCTCAAACAGCAGCCAGTTTGCAATATGCTAAATGTGAAATACAGTGGTCTCATTTGCATGAGATACAGTGACCTTGTTACAATTTCCATTAGTACAAAGACTCACTCCTCATTTCAAGGAGCCAGGGAGATAACCACATGAATTCAGATCGAGCGTCGTATCTTTACAGACTGTGGGAAGCAGGGTTAAATTATGTTTTCAGTGCTCAGCACAGCTTCCCCAAAAGTGATGAATGACCTGAGACTGAACATGAATGACGCTTTTATATTGTGGGACGTTCATTAACTCCACAGTGAGGCCGTGAGGTCATTAAAAACAAATGCATTCATCTTTTTTGGAGCATTTATCACTGAGGAAATAAACAAAAGATTGATATAAAGCATCTTCACTTAATAAGCAGGGCAGTTTGCTGCAAGAAAAACAAAACAACTATGACAACATAAGTGCTTTATGAAGTTAAATCTAAGTGGAAATAATGATTGAAAGTGAATATCAGTGTGTGTGCTGCAGCTGGAGTTGCTTCTCCATTCCCATATTGCTTCTGCAAACCATGGTTTCAAACTTCAGTTCCATGTACGGGCATCCTGTCAAAGAACAGCAGTCTGACCTCATCTATTTACCATACAGCGGCTTTATAATGTGTCATTTTACCCTGATTTCTTTTAACCCTGTTTCATAACTCAATCTGACAGCAAACGCTTATTAATGCAACTTGTAACTGTAGTGGTTGCAAAGTAACATGCAGCACATCTGTGTTGATTTTGTATAAGGCGGTTTGCTAATGTCTTTCGGTGAAGTTATGACATACACTGACAGCAAGCTGAAAACACGTTTTAAATTACTTTAAAAATATCTACTATTTTTTCCTTAGGGTCAGGGTCAACATGCTATAGCCACACGATGCTAACTCAGCTGTGTCCAAATGGGGTTGGGGGCAGGAGTACCCTTTTCTCCTCTCTCTTTAAATACAGTAGCATACATGAATGAGCAAGGCTGCACTATGAGCAAGGTGACCTGAACCTGAACATCTGTAGTCTGCAACAAGTGCTCAGGGTAACTCCTCCACAGTCCTGCAGTGAAACCAGCAGGATGTGAAGTCTATAATGCTGGATTTTGATTGACGAGGATTTCTTTTTGGACAAACTTTCTTCTACAGTTGCTTCAGGAGTGAATAATGTAAGTAGTGGATAATGTTTGGCAAGTACTTTCTTGCTATCTTGATCCTCCTTTAAGAAGCTTTCTTGTATCAGAAGCCATATCTCTGTTTTATTCAGCATGCTGTTGTGAATTTCATTTAGTGAGATTTTCTCTGCTTGCTTTTGGCTTTGATGGACACTTCTATATAGTAATGAATGAACAGGTTAAACTGAATACTTACGCTTAAACTTATTACACTCTCTTTGGGTGTTTTATTCTTTTCGTATGGTTACCTCCTGCACCAGAATCTATTAAACAGTAAGATACATCTCTCTAATTGCTGCTGCACCAATTTAATTCTAGTTTAGATATAACTTCAGTCAAGAAATATCTGGTTTGGCTGTATATTCAGACTCCTGACATAAATAACTAAAACGTATTTGCTGAGGCTGTTTAAAACAGGTGCATGTTTCTCATTAGTGCCTAAAGTAAGGCGGTCTAATTGTGTAATAAATGGAAACATCTAATCCGCTAGAGCTCAATCCTCACAGGGGTCATCCCCCAGACCAAAAGTTCACCCGTTTGTCAAGGATGCTGACTCCCCGTCTCCATGGCTATGAGTCAACACAGTGAAATTACTGCCATACTAGGAAACAGAAACTCCCGTAGCACCAAAGTAAGGCTTGATGATGGTTTAGTGTTAAAACGAAGTGGAACCAAGTGTGAAGAGAAGCGTGGGCATGGGACAAAGAGTCCAGGGGTCTGTAGCTCTTAGTAATCCCAGAGCTGCATGTGTCATAAGGCCTCTATATAGCAATGATATAGCAATGGAATAAAGATCCATGCAATCTAAAGCAGTTAATCCGAGGCTTCAACAATCTTCAGTTGAGCAGTGTTGCACCACATGAAGCCATTCCACCTGCTGCAGATAGAAATGTGTACATGAGCTGTATGTGTGCAATGATGCATAGAAGTGTCATTATTTTCATTGGTGAATATTGCTCTTTGTTATCAATGATGGTCTGTCACTGCTCATAGAGTTGAGCAATAGTTGCCGTATTATACTGTCCTGTTCAAATGAATAAAACTAGTTTGCAGTGCAAATGCTCAGACATAAGTAGATGAGAGAAGGGCCAGTAAATTACCATTACAAAAATATGGTCAGCTATAGTATTTAATCTGGGAGACACCTTATGGAATTATAACTGGTTCTAGTGTTCAAGTATTATAGTGTACTTATGTATTGCACATTCGTATAGTCTATTGTACAGCTCTATTTGCTTATGATTAATAATATAAAAGGGAATTTGTTGTCATTTTCTCTTTTTTTTCCCCTCTAAAAATGCATGTTATCTTTTAATATTTTCCAACAGTGGACTCAGTGTTCCTCTAAGTGTGCAAACTGAAAAAAAAGAAGAGCAGGACTCATTTAAATTGGTCCAAATTTGTAATGTAAAGATGGATTCAACTGTGAAATAGTGTCAGTTTGTCTCTACACTTAAAGCTTTGTTCTAGAGAGCTGCTGTAAAGATTGCTGTGACAATATGTTGGATATTCATTGATCTACAATGGATGCATCCTCATGTTGACCTTTACCTGACCTCTGGTGCTGCCATTAACCCCCATGTCCTCTTGAACATTACTGAAATCCAAAGTGGCAGACTGATGTGAAAGCATTTCAGGCATATGTTGGAGCTTTTCTGAATAGCAACTCTCTGGCCAAAATGTCAACCTGTAATCTTACAGTAGGCAGATTGAAATTAAATCTCCTGTCAGCATTCATGCTTCCATTAGAGGAACAACACCTCTGAAGTTGCCTTTCCTCTAGCGCCACCCTCAGGATAAAAACTCTACCCTTTTGACCCAGCTATTTTTAAGGATCTAATAATAGCATTATCATTTTGTTTTTTTGTGACTTTGCAGCAAGTACAAGCTGCTTGCATGGTTTTAGACTTTGAGTGCTGTTGATTAAAGTCTGTTGTTTCTAGAATGAATTTAGGCGTATAAATTTTCTCTCTGAGTGACTTTAGTTGAATAATATTTGTAGGAAAGACACAGGTGGCAAGAACGGTCCTGTGACCCTTTGAGAAGTAGTTTTTGACGGTTTATTTCGTCACCCTATCAGGTCTCAGATAAGCTTTTCAGATGTGATGAAGAACTGATACGCATGTGCTTTACAGCCTATGATTTTTTTGTGTTACACATTATAATCTATTTATTGCAGCTGAATCAAAGGAGTATGTTGTAGACACTTTGAAAAGATAAATTATAGAGTGTGAATGTGAAGATTTTATAGCTCGCAATGTCTTTTTTTTTTTTATTCTGGTGATCGGGGGGTGAATTTATATAACTCATGGTCTGAAGTGTTATGGCACCACCCTCTGGTAGATGTCAAGACATGTGTTTGGGAATGGAGAACTTGTGTTTGCAGTGAAATCTAAAGTGCTGTCCCTGCTTTCCAAACAGTAGCAGACAACTGAAATGGCTTTTGTTCTGAATTCTGGCTGGTCTATAGATGAATATTCTGTCTAATATTGACAACATGAACAAACATGATGTCTGTATTAAATTTAACAGTTTCATATTAGGTTATAAAAGCACCATTTTATGTTCATGTCAGTTTACTAACCTGAAAATGGGGAAAGCAGCAAAACTCTTGAATTTAATGTCAGTTTCGGCCAAAATAATTGATTGGATGGAAAAACACTGACCGTTGTTTTGCACTATTTTCTGTTTTTAGTTTAGTTTATTTAAGAAGGGACAGCACATATTTAAAGGCTATTTTTCATCTTTAGTCCCTGTAGATGTTACATAAGGCTACCTAAAATACAACAAAGCACAAAAAAACAGAACAACAAAAAAAGAAAAAGCAAAGAAAGAAAGAAAAAGAAAACAGGGCAGGCAGTTTTAAAGACTTTGAACACATCGACAAGATATGATTTTAACATGACTTTTTAGTTACAAGAATGTAAGGATCATCAAATGTGTGATTTGGCACACATTTGATGATATAAAAGGACACACAATTTTTAAAAGCACTACAGGCTGTCATGGATTTTGACACAATAACTGATTACCAGAATAATTTAAGAGAATAACTTGGTAGCCTGTTTAAAAGATTATCTGTTAACACAATTTAACTTCAGTAACAAAACAAACACTGCTCGTAGTGAGGGAGCAGGAGGCTCAGTATTTCTACTATGTATAACACAAATTGTCTCTGAGATTCAGTTCTTAAATGGAGATGCTGATTGCTGGGCTGATATTTGTTGCAGTGATAGATGAGAGCTGTGGCGGGAGAGAAATCTCTCTGTATAAACAGGAGTACGGAAAACAGCCACCCAATTGTTTTGCTTATCCTCTTGGATGTGAATGCTGTTTCCCCCCTTGATATTACATACCATTCCATTTAGAGCGATGGCAGCCCCGATGAGACTGCCAGAGAAAAGCTGCACTTCCTATTGGGGATAGGAATAATTCAGATGGTAGTTCAAAATATTACGAGGTGTACTAATGCTGACATGTCTTGATCTGAAGAGTAAACACTTCAGTGAAGGAGTTTGTTGTCATGGTTGTTAGGATTTCAGGATTTCTGCAAGACTATCAAAGTTTGACAAATCATTAAACCTAGTGTTAACACTCATGTCAGTCCAGGATTGTTTTCTGGGGTTCATTTTATACAGATACCATGTAATATTTAAAGTGTGATACATGTGTAATTATTTTCAAAGGGCTCCTTGACCTGAAACACTTTGTTTGTGTCTTAATGAAGGTGTTATTGGTGACACCCAGGATATTGTGAAACAGCATTAGAGATGGAACCAGAAGTCGAAGACCTTGACAACAACGACAACTCAGTGCCTTGGTCAGGTTCAGATGGTTCCCAGGAATTTTGTGAGTCTTATAACGAAGATGATGCCAGTGATGAAGAGTACCCTTTAGACCCTCTCCCTGCTCTCAGATCAAACACAGATCTCGAGTCCCCAGAACGCCGTCAGTCACAGGACTGGGGACCTCCAGGTGAGCGACGCTCCCTGCGTGAGCTGAGTGGAAGTGAAGATGATGTTTCATACCAAGAAGCGGATGACATCTACCTCAGTGAATCAAGAGAGTCCATTACAGAGTCTCCTCACATCCAAAGATCACTGTCCCCACACCCTGAGCGCCCCGACTCGGAGCCACACGCTGGCCAGATAACACGTCAGCATTCCCACTCATCCTCCTCCTCTATTGGCCGTGCTGCTGATATGACCCTGGCCTTGACCCTGGCCACAGAGCAGCCCCAGGACCTAGGCAGTGGGAACAGGAGGGTTGAATCTTCAGAGGAAGGAGGGAGTAGTGAAGCACCTCCTGCTTCTGTCTTCTTTGGAATTTCAGATGAGGCTGCTGAGCAGGCAGAGAAGTGGAACTCAGAGTCTGACACAGATCTGTGCAGACCGGACAGGCACAGGGCAAGGTCCACACGTAAGTATCTATCTTCTACCCTCACTTGTTAGATTCCAGTGGACATATGAAGCGGGTGGTGCAATCTCTATAGCATATACTAAATGTTTTTTTTAATCATGCATGACTTATTAGTAGACAAGATACTAATTTGTGTTTGTTTTAAAAGCAGCCTGAGATGTGAACTAACTCTTGATAATAATCTTAAATAAAAATTTCTGCCTGTCATTATTTTTGTTGTTATACGAAGACTTTAATCGATAAATAACGTTTGCAAAGCACCATGGGTTCTGGTTATTTTCATGCTGCAACGTGGGGTCTATTTGAGGTGGACTTAGAGGGAGAATTCCCATGGCTTTAATAGTCAGAGCAGGATAAGAATAAAATATGACCATATGATGAGGCTGGCAGAAACAAATTTGACAGACACCAGCAAGTGTCACCCCGGCCTGTCACCCGATCCCTTTTCCAATCGTAACTTGACGGCAATGGAAAGTGAGCTCCTCACTTTTCTTGCCTCATGGACCCCCCCTAAGTTAGCTGTAAGTAAATATGATGCTTTTATTAGTGTGCTTGCTTCAGCAGGGGTAACTTTAATATTGCTTTTACTTGTGCTAAGGTGTGCTTGCTTCAAATAATAATAATAATAATAATAACGAAAATAACATAATAATAATAATGGTTGGTTTCATCTGAAAACTGAGATCAAACTGAATTGAATAAAATCCCAGAATATCTGTCTGTTATATGACTTTACTCAGCACTGATCAGTTAAATACTGTACCTTTAAATGCCAATTGACTGACAACATATCAAAATAAAATAATGTGTATATATTTCCATCTACACCTCCCTTTTTCCTTTCTTTTTCACCGTCCCTCTCTCTTCTTTTGTCCCAGGGCTCGATCACAGCGAGAGCCAATCGGAAAGACACGTCAAGGAGACCAAATCCAAATGTAAGCGAATTGCTCGGCTTCTAACGGATGCACCCAACCCTCAAAATAAAGGAGCCTTGCTGTTTAATAAACGCCGTCAGAGAGTCAAGAAATACACACTCGTGAGTTACGGGACTGGTGAGAACAAGCTTGACAGCGAAGACCAAATAGAGGAGGAAACTGAAGAAGTTAGATCAGCTGGTTATAACTTTGTGGCAACAAGTGAATCCGAGCTTGAGGAGGAGTATTCTGTTTATCACCAGCAGCATAATTTAAGTCTGAATTGGGGAAGTGTTCGAGAAATGGAGGCACTACCAGAAACGAAAGGAAAGGGCGTTCTGATGTTCGCCCAGCGCCGCAAACGGATGGATGAAATTGTGTCAGAGCGTGAAGAACAGAGGAATAAAGCATTACCTGTGGAGACGATAACAGAACACGAACGTACAGAAGCACAGAATATTTATGACCCTGAGGAAATGTATGTGCATGCTGATCAGGCTGACTACATGGATGCAAATCTTAAGCAACATGTAGTATACCAAGAAGATATTCATCAGATGAACAACCTATCGAATGTGCCAAGACCATTGGTGCCAAACAGAACTGCAAAGCCCTTCCTTGGATTTAATGTCAGCACAACTGCTCCTGTCATGCCTGGTGGCGATGTTCCAGCAATGAAGAAGCATGAATCAAGATTCAGAGTACCTGTGCCTATTAACACTAACCCACATGTTTGGTCCCCCACTGGAGACATTATAGCCTCAAGAGATGAGCGAATATCTGTCCCAGCGATAAAGACCGGCATCCTACCAGAATCTAAAAGGAAAGCTGCTAATAAACAGCCATCAGCGCAAAAATCTGATCCTCACCTTCAAAACAAAGGGGACAGGAGGTCTTACATTGAGCCTGAGGAGGACTTTTTTAGTCTCGGTGCTGAAGCTTGTAACTTCATGCAACCCAGAACAGTAAAACTCAAGCATCCCCCTCCAGTTGCCCCAAAACCTATCATCAACCCATCCTGCCCACCTTGGATGAGAAGGAGCCCCTCTGCCGAACCCTTTATTCCACCAAGAAGTCCGGTTTCACAACCTTCTCACAGTCCTGCGGGGCCTCATAGTCAGCATTACTCACCACAGCAAGACTGGGCTCAGCCTCAACAGATGGCCAACCACTGGGCACCAGATCAGACTCAGGCAACACTTCAAACACCTGCCAGTGCCTGGGCTCCGGCCTCTTCTCAGCTTCATCTTCAGCCAACCACAAATAGCTGGAGTCAACAGCCGTCACGATCCCCTGTGAGTATGCAGGCCCGCAGTCCTACTTACAGCCCACATCAACCAGCTTCACCCGCAAGGAGTAAGTTAGAAAGTGTCCCAAACTCAGTTGCTTCTTGCCCACCACAAGCAGGGAAACCATATGTCCAAATGTCAAAAGCATCGCTGTCTTCTCCAAAGGGTCGAGTGTCAGACAGAGGTATCAATCGGGCCGGTGATGGTTCAACTATGGCGGGAAAAGGTGCAGAGTTGTTTGCCAAAAGACAGTCCCGTATGGAGAAGTTTGTTGTTGATGCTGAAACAGTGCAAGCTCACAGAGCAAGATCCCCCTCCCCCACTGCGTCCCTCCCTAACTCATGGAGGTATTCCTCCATTGTCCGTGCCCCACCTCCTTTATCATACAATCCTCTTCTTGCCCCTTTCTACCCTCCATCAGCAGCCAAGCAACCCCCTTCTACAAGCCCCAAAATCAAGCCTAAGACCAAACCAAAACCTAAAGCAGCCCCAAAGCACCTCAACTCCTTAGATATCATGAAACATCAGCCTTATAAGTTGGACTCCTCGCTATTCACATATGATGCAGCCCCTGAGGCCAAAAGCCCCAGCCCCAGCCCCAAACCAACTTCAACATCCAAGTTTGAGGCTACCAAAAGCCTCAAACAAAGATCTGCCCTTTCTCGTTCTCCTTACAATGCCTCTGAGCTCGTTGTTCAAAGCGAGCCAGAAGTCCCTGCTAAGTCTCCTATATCGGTAAGTTCCAAACATTCTTCTGCCCGCCCGCAAAACACAAGATCAGCTGAGCCTCTTGCAACTGACAAGCACTTGGATGAAAAGCACACTGTCACGCCGCCTGCAGCCCCTCACACAGGCAGCAAGCAAGCACCGGCCACCCGGCCCACAAGCGCATCCTCCCAGCATTCATCTGTTGGTGACAACATAGCTTCAGCTTATTCTCCTGCATCTCTCATTGCTAGAGGCGCACTTCAAATGGCACCTCGCCCAAAGTTCTCTGCTAAGAAGCCAGCAGTGGCGAGCAAACAGTGGAGGCCTGTTGCTGTTCTTCATTAGCTCTAATACTGTATTTGGTCATGCGTTGGTGCAGACACCACTGAGACGGTAGAACACAGTTACATCTGCCCTGCAACTCGGTAGCATCTTAACTTAACAGCTGGAAATGGTTAGACGTTTGTCTAAATGTAGGTCACATCCAAAATAGTTTACAATACGCAGCTATGAGGGTATATTTAGCTGGAAATGTGAAGAAACCATGTTGAATGTACAGCAAAGCAAAGCTAACTTAAAACTGTAAATCAGAGGAATATAAACTAAAATAAATACAGAAATAAATAATTTTGCACAGATGTGGGAGGTGCATGTGTGCTTGAAAAAGGAAATGTGAGACTAGATAACGTTGAGTGATTCTCAGGAAGTGCTAATACATGTGCAATAATGTGTGCAGAGAGCCTCGTTCAACTGAGGTCTCTAGTTTGTTTTTCTTTTGTTGATTTTCTTTTGTAAAAAAAAAAAAAAAGACTACTTGCATGAATTTTTTATGTGTTAGTGGTTATCACTGGCCCCAAAAACTACACACAACAATAACATTTACTAACATATTTATTTATTAAATTAATTAATATTCTGTCATCTGGGATAACAGGAACTCACAATTATATATGCAAAATATTCTTAATTGTTTAGTGTGTCTGGGGAGAAACTGTCAATGCACTTCTATTTTTTTGGATGCACACAATTTGCAATTCCTTCAGTCTCATTCCAAACTGACATCACAACCGCTAAAAGCACTAACGTTAGTTGTGATTCTTAACCCTGATGACTTTAAATGTTTTTTTATGTGGATATATATTCTGCAGTTATGGCCAGTTATTTAACTGTCAGTAAAGTCATCAGGCATTCTGTATCCTCATCCTTGATGTAAAACACGAGCTACCACAGAGATTTGACGATTGATCCACATTGCCAGCAGCAACTCAAAATGAAAAAAGGAAACAGTTGTCGTGTTTGTGTTTATGTCTCTGTCTTTCAAACATATCACTGTTGATTGCACTTCTTGTTCTCAGCACAACCATGCTATTAAATTTCTCTTTCTCTCTACGTGTGTACTTCCTGTGTGTGCCACGAGCCTCTCTTTTTCTGCACCACTTCTTTTTCTGAGTCACCCATATTTCCTCCTTCATCTTTCTCACTGCCTCACACGGAATTTATTCATATTTACTGCACCTTCAGCAATGCCAGTTTTCCATGATTCACTGCTTTACTGGCTGTTTTTAATGAGTTATTGCTCATATTAATATAAAATGGATAATTGCTGAAGGTTAACACCATAACTGACCAGTATGACTTCATGTTTCTGGACTGATGTATTTGTTTATTTTCACAGCATTTCCATAAGACCACCTTTGAAGCTGTAGTTAGTAACTTTTATTAAAAAAAGAAGAACCATTTGTCATATTTGCTGAAACTGTCACTATATCCACGTCATATTATATGGTAAGACAGGTTATCGTGAAAAAAATCATGTTCCTCTGCCTCCTCGTATTGCTTATAATGGCTTTCCAGTTGAAGAACTCATCAGAGCTGAGGAGTTTCAAACACAGCTGTCAATCATGTCAATCACTGCCTGTGAACTGTGTTCAAACTGTCAAATTAGGCAGCTCTGATTAAAAAATAAGTCAAGATTCTGTCACTCCATGGCCTATTTCTCGCCTCAGATGTTTTCAGAATCATATTTTGGCGAGCTGTTTAGCTTGTAAGATGAGAAGGTTTGCTCGGGCTGGTGGGTGGTGCTTCGTTTTTGTTTGAAGGTTTTCAACATGGCGGCCATGTCACAAACATTCTAATTTTACAGCTAAACAGTACACTAAAATATGTTTCTGACATTACACCCATAAATGATAAATACTGGGTGCTGGACAGAAGAACAAATCCAACAGGATCCAATAGGTCAACAGACCAGAAACTGCTTTTTTTGTAAATTGATAAGATAAAAGATAAAACTTTATTGATCCCACACCGGGGAAATTCACATGTTACAGCAGTTCAAATAGCACAGATAAAAAAAGCCAGTTGAATGGCAACAGAATACTTACAGAATAAAGATAATATACAAAAAGATTTCAATCTTTCTAATCATAATTAGAAAAATATAGAATAAAAAGTACTAAATTTGGACACAACTATACACTCAGTACTATTTACATTATACACCTTTCACTTATGCACATATTGAACAAGAATATGTATATATGAATATATTTATGGATATATATTGACAGCTCTACAGGATGTGCAGACCTGTTGTTGTATTTTCGATTCTAGCAAATGCTATTAGAAGCACAGCTAGTGGGAGGAGGAAGCTGATAGTCTATGTGTCTCATGTACTTCTGTGTGGATGTGGTACCAGTTTCAGCAAATGTAACAATAACATATTTTTATAAAAGTTACCAGCTGTATCTTTAACTCTTAATAGAAAAAGGTTTGGATCCATGACCTTGGCCCTCAAAAGATAATCTGCACACTTTTGATGAGTGGTGCTGATAGTCTATTGAAGGGAAATCCACCCTAAAGCAGAATTTACATTTTGCTATACCAATGATATCTTGAATGCAAATATGTACTGTCACAGTAAAAGTATGTTATCTGTATTTATAGAATATATTTTTTGTTATATTTAAAGACAGGCTAGATTCTGTTTAGGTTTTGAGTGTATTTTATAGTTCTTAATACTCATCAATGTAGTCATTCACTCACAAATATTCTCCCCACACCCTAAGATCACTCAGCTACACCCAAAACTAGCACAACAACCACTGAGTAACAAATATTCTAGTATGGTATATTGGCATATCACTAAGTTTTTCTGCTTACTAGAAAGACACAAACACTAGTAAACTGAGCATAGAAATATACATTAAGAAATGGATTCTTTGTGGTGAAGGTTAAGTCAAACACAATCATGTTAGCTGTGAAAACTAGCTATCAATACTGGCTAATGGTGTGCCACTCATGTTTAGATATATGGTCAAATGGTTTATGCTGAGACAGTCACATTACATGGGTGTTTATTTCTTTAGCCGTTTTAAACCAAGAGAAACAACCAACACGATCAGGAGCTATTTCCTGTTTTTTTTAGTTTTTTTGAAGTTTATGGTTTATATGTTTAAATCATACTGCAGCTGGTAAAGGTTGCTATAGATGAGCTAATAATACGGTTGTTCCAACTGACATGTCTGAACTGCAGAACAGACAATATCCCTGTCAAGTACCCCTGAATACTGATTACAGTAGTGACCATGATTTGAGGAAAAAAAGGCTGCAGTCTAGGCTAGATGTACAATGAAACCAACATGTGAATTGTCCTGTAGGGTGGATTTCCCCATTATGCACATGACACAAAGACAAGTGGGCACAGATATAGCTCCAAACAAGGTTCTATAATCTTTTAGATGTCTTTGTCGTAGTAATATTGTCACTGTGCTTGATTTAAGTTTCTTGAACCAACAGCAGGTAAGTTCTTAAGTCTTCATTTGTTTTTAATCTTTGTTAATGTCAAATGCTGCTACACAGATCATACGCACGCATATATATCATTTAAACCTGTTTAGGGGATTTTAATAGAAAGCTCAGTCCTATAGTTGGTCTATAAATCTTGACATTTTTAAGTTGTTTTAGACAAATAAAAGGTCCTGTGAATGGGCCCTCCCCAAATCTGCAGCAATTGTTTTAAGTTAATAAGTACTGGTGAATATTTTGGTTCATAAAATATGATAATCATTGCATATATTTAGGATTCAAATGATCATTGCGGGGCGGCACGGTGGTGTGGTGGTTAGCACTCTCGCCTCACAGCAAGAGGGTTGCCGGTTTGATCCTGGGCGTGGGAGCCCTTCTGTGCGGAATTTGCATGTTCTCCCCGTGTCAGCGTGGGTTCTCTCCGGGCACTCCGGCTTCCTCCCACAGTCCAAAGACATGCAGATTGGGGACTAGGTTAATTGATAACTCTAAATTGTCCATAGGTGTGAATGTGAGCGTGAATGGTTGTTTGTCTCTATGTGTCAGCCCTGCGATAGTCTGGCGACCTGTCCAGGGTGTACCCTGCCTCTCGCCCGATGTCAGCTGGGATAGGCTCCAGCCCTCCCGCGACCCTCAAGAGGATGAAGCGGTTAGAAGATGAATGAATGAATGATCATTGCTGGCCTCCATGACACCATCCTAGCAGATGGGTCACAGAAAGCGTTCCCCTTTTTTCTCCCCTGTGGGTGGCCCTGCCAAAATCAACAGTCCCATTTAACAGAAAATGCATGTGAACAAATGTGACAAAAAAATGATTGTTTCGGTCAAAGGACAACTTATAAAGCACAACTTGCAGACTAATTCCAGAGAAATAAACAGGCTGATCAGACTCACAACAATGGCCACTGGGAGGAGGGTAGTATAAGGCTGAAATGTTCACTTCTTGCTGGATGTTTTCGCATTGTGTCCCTTTTTGCCCACAAAATAAATGGATTCTTTTGCATCTTAACAGCCTCTTATGTCAGTATGCAGGGAATTTTTCCATAAAATTGAAAGTTGTTTTCTCAAAACTATAATTCAATTGTTTGCACCCACTTGTTGACAAGCACTGTCATTTAATTTCAAACAAAACCTTAATAATAAACCTTACATAAATATTACATATACATGATTATTTGTCCAGGTTTCCATGAAGCCAGAGGGTGGCAGCAAAGTCTGCAACACTGCTGTAGTACCAGTCAACTAATTCGAGCTCTTCTTTCAGGGATATGGTAGAAGCCGCTCCCTGAGTCTGCCCAAGCGACTGAATTCGATGCCTTCTCCCAGACTCCTGTCACCTGTGAGCACACCAGGAATCCAGGCGTCATTTTTACCCACACAGAGGCAAGCGTCCTTTCAAGAAAAAGTCTACAAGCCACTGTCACCATGGGAGGCGGCATCCAGAAGCCCCATTGGCTCAGTGGATGATGCCTTTGTGTTTCAGGGCCTCTCGTCATCTGTTGCCACTAATGTCAAAGCCGCAGGGCACCGTCGGTCTCTGCCAGAGCCTCCAGAAGAATGGAAGCGTAGGGTGTCCCTTGATCCTGCACCTGTCAGTGCGGGTCATTACCGAGCCGCCCCAGCTTATCAGGCACCGTTCATGAGCAGGACATTTTCACCTGAGAAACCAGCCTTCTATGGGCCTCCCTTCAGACCTGCACAGCCTCTGAGATCTGCCAGCATCGGATACATGGGGCAAAGCTCCAGTCCAACAGTGTACTCTCACATGCATAGTGCAATCCACAGAAGTTAATACCACTAAAATGAGATCAGGCATATGTACATCAGATGAATAGAAACACTCTCACATTCTACATGGTGAAAAGTGTGTTGAACATGAAAGACAAACAAGTTAATTTGGCCCCAAGAGATGGAACATGTTTGCTTTATAATGATTACAAAAAAGGGGTTGTTGATGTGTTGGCTCAAACTTTTCCAATAAGTCTGAGAGGTCTGAGACTCATGAGAGGCATGTTTTAGACAATTTATTGTGTTTGTTTTAAATTGCTGATGGCTGTGATAAAAGTCGCTATCTTAATGGTACGAGTGGTCACTTGGTTTGAAGAGCACAACGACTTACTGTAGCTATTGTGTTGTGTTGAGATATTACCCGGCTAAGCATTGATGGGAGAGACTGCAGTTGTGTCAGAGATCATTTCAGAATTATTATTATCATGTTTTATCAGTTTTTACAGACTGGTTTAGGACAGAAGTGGACCATTGCAGTCAGGAAAAGTGTTTGCAAAGTGTTAGGAGAGCTAAAGTGAACGTGCAGTTGAAGAAATGTTTGGTAGATTGCCTTTTATAAAAATGTGGAGTGGTGTTGCTCACTGAAAATGCTGTTAATTTTGACATTGTTAATTATAAATATTTAGTGAGAAATGAGGCACTTTTTCCTTCTGTTCTGTGTGTCTGGCTTTTCAGTCATGTATCTTAAGTTAAGCTTTCAAACTCACTGTGATTGTGTCATCACTTCTGCACACCTGAATGTTTCATATAGAGATGTCCAATACACTTTCACTCATCTTGTTTTAATCTGTCTTTTCTCTCACTACTATTGCGGTGGCAATGGCAAGTATATTATGAGACTTAACATTTTGTATGTGTACTTTATATGTACTGCAGTGCATTCTAAGAAAATCCTGCAATAAGTGTTGCATCTTAAAGGAATTTTTTTACCTGTGAAATGACCATTTCTATATCAGTTACTCACTCTTGCTTTGAATTAATGAAGAAAATTTGTTTTTCTCGCATGCCTCCACAGTGAACAGAGAATCCAAAAAAGGAACATTCTCCATTAATTAAATAAAAAAATGGTCTGCATTTAACAACTGCAGAACTATATAAAAACATCCATTTTCCGGGTGTGGCTCAAGAGATACAGCGGGTCATCCACTAATTGGAAGATCAGCAGTTCGTTCCGAGGCTCCTCCAGTCCGCATTTCAAACTATCCTTTAGCAAGATACTGAACCCCTATTTACTATTGCATCGGTGTGTGAGTGTGTTAAACCTGAGAAGCAGGTGGCACCTTGCATGGTAGCCTCAGTATGAATGGGTGAATGTGACTTGTAGTGTAAAAAGTGCTTTGAGTGGTTGGAAGACTAGAAAGGCACCATACAAGTGCAGTCTATTCACCATTTACCGTCAACAAACTTACAGAACTCATGCAGCATAATCCAAGTGTCATTTATTCAGCCATATGCTCAGTAATATCCAAACATATGCATGTTTGCTAAAACATTACGATTTCAAATGTCAGTGCAAATAGTCTCATGCGAGGCCGAGAAGTGTGCCTTTTCACAGGCGTGCATTTTTACACCGCATAAGCAGATTTCATACACACAAGCATGCTACTCATAGGTGTTTTATATTGTAACGTTCTAGCAAAAATGCATGTGTTTAGGAAATACTGAGTGAGTACTGACTGGATAAATAAGACTTTAATTATACTGATTCATGTGTAAGGGTTTGTAAATGAATGTCTTGATATAGTTTTGCTGTTGTGTATTGACAATGACCCTTTTTTTGGATTCTTCATTCACCATGGAAGCACATGAGAAAACGTCCTCTTCATGAATTCAAGGTAAAACACAAGCTGAGTAACTGATATACAAAAGGTCATTTTGGGTGGTAAAGTATTCCCTTAACATCGACCTTTTTCGAACTGATGACGTATATGTGAGATTTCTCAATGGACAGAAGCTTTTTTGCCTTTATAACATATATTTTTAAGTCAGGAGGAATAAATGTTGCATGCATACATTCATGGCATAACCCACCTTTGATGGTACACTGTGTGGTGTCAAAGTGTAACAGAAACACAGATTCTGCCACTGAGTGTCAGGGTTTCAGTGTGACTGATGTGGCCATGTCTCTTGTTTTCATGTTTCTGGCCTAATTGTGGGGGGCTTTAACCCTGTGTGTGATGATTTTCTTTAGTAAAATGATGGGTTTTTTGCACCTTTTAAACACAAACTGAAAAATTAAAAGATATAAAAATGCTTTAAAGTGGTGTTTTTTGGCTTTAACTCAAAAAGTAAGCATTATTTTTGATTCATTCTCTGACCACATGCTACATTTCTTCTTTTATTTAGATGTTTATTCATTCAGTCATTCATTTTCCATAATTCATTATTCTGTTGCGGGTGGCGTGGGGCTGGAGCCTATCCCAGCTGACATTTGGCGAGAGGCCGGGTACACCCTTGACTGAGGGCTGACACATAGAGACTGACAACCATTCAAACTCATATGCACACCAATTTAGAGTCACCAATTAACCTGCATGTCTTTGGACTGCGGGAGGAAGCCGGAGTACCTGGAGAAAACCCACGCTGACGCAGGGAGAACAAACTCCACACAGAAGGGCTGTCCCTCCCCAGGGTTCAAACCCCACACCCTGGGATTAAACCAGGAACCCTCTTGCTGTGAGGCAACTGTGCTAACCACTGTATACACCATATTAATGTTATATGAATAACTTGTATATTATTGTTATATTTAACACATGCAGTGCTAGTGTAACTTCCATAACAAAGATTACATCAGGAACTCCTCTCATGTGTCAACAGAGTATTTTTTTCCACAAGAGATTAAATGTTCACTATGTCTGAAGTACGACGACGGGTTTAGCTGCCAGGGTAACGACCTTGAAGCTGCTTTATAAAAATCTTTTTGGCTGACCACTATCTCAGGGGTGAGACCGGACTCCCTCTTTAAACCTCCCTCGCTGGTCTGTATATCATTATTCAAAGTCAGTAATCGCACATAGTAACAGTACAGCTTGAAGAGAGGCGTACACACAAGTAGCAGCTGTGTACTAACAGTACTAATGACCTCCCTCACTTGAAGGTAACAGCGCCTCAAGATTACATCCACCCACAGAGACATGCTGACTTTGAAGACTCAACACAGGGAAGGAAATGTGTCTCTGGAGGGGAGTCCCCGCCTCAAAGAACATCAGTGAGCATGTTGTCCATCCTCCCCTCTCCCTCTCGCTCTCCGTCTCCCTCTCTGGTAGCTATCCTTGCCCCATGGTGTTTGAGAGTGGTTTTGAGTGTTTGGCAGGTTAAATTTAGCCTATTGATGTAAGCTGCATTCCATTCACAACAGACACAGAGACACACTCACAGTTTGGCTTTAGTGCCCGGGAGTGTGAAGATCAGGGAAGATCAAACTACCTTACTGTAGGTTGACCCCTGAGCCTCCGTGTCTCCCCTTCAAGGATACAGGTTACACAGTAGGGACACCATCACAGGTACGGAGAAAGCCTCTTCAAGGTGTGTCTTGTGAAATGCGGTTGATTTAATTTGGATTGAACGTTACATTAGAGCATTTAAGAAAGTGACTGTTGTGATAAATAAATTTGGCTTGGATTTTTATGAGTTATAGGAGTCACTTTCTTATGACCTTATGGAAATATGACAGATTATCAGTTTATCAGATCTTTAGAAATGTATGGCTTTGCTTTCTCTTTAGTTTGCATAGAAATGATTTTAAAAATGTCAGATATAATAGCTGCAAAGCCAGCAGATGGGCACAACTACCGAGTTACTACTTATTAATATTTAGTATTGTACCATGGAGTTTAATTTTCTGCAGAAAAAAAGTGTGATTGCAGGATGATATTTTAAGTATTATGTGTGATATTTTTGGGCTGCTGGACATTTGGTGTGTCCTGCTAGGCATACAAACCCAGATCACAATATTCACCCTTGACCTTTACGCAGGTGATTTATCTTGTGGCAACATTAATGGGAGATACCACAAACGTTAACTCATGTACTCAGATTTGCTTCAGTGGCAAGGACGGATTTAAGAATTACGTGCGTTCTACCGATGCAAGTACAATGGTGCTTTAGTATTACGTAATACATTGTAATCTATTAAACGAAACCTCTTCAGAGAGATGATTGTAACATGACGAATACTGACACGGCAGATTTATTTGACGGATTGCCCTCTGAATCATCTTTAAATTCCAGTAGATCATGACAGCAAATGGGAGATATACTTAAGTCTAACAAAACTATATAATGCTGGTGTATTATGTAACAGAAAACAATACAACAACAATACAGACTGAGAATTTCCCCCCCTTACAGCTGATGGAAGACGGCTTTACATTCACACAACAAACATCAAACTCTGTGTTTAGCTGTATCCTGTCAACATGTGGACTCGCACTGCACTGATGTTCTTGGGGTTGTACCATTAGGGATTAAAACTCCTCCTTTATGACTCAGGCAGAAAAACTACAGCCTGTGTCCTGTATGTGTTTCCAGTACTCCTGCCAACCTTGCCAAAGCCACAATGTCACAATTCTGTACAATGCCAGCTGAGGAGAGGAAGAAGTGTGCAGCAGCTATTTGCCAAGAGGTCCATGGTACCGATGGTATGATAAGAGCGGACAAACACACTGCTGCAACAGAATATCCATTGTGATCCGGGTTCAAATGTCACGGCTGCACTCCCGCACTTGCCATAAATAAGCTAATGGGGTGATTTACTACCTATGGTGACTAATCTTTTGTCGTTGTCCTTTTGAAAAGTCTATTTCTGGAGAGGGGAGGGAAGTTGTGAGGGCCAACTGTGTGTAGCCGTTTGGATAACGTGACGGTTTGTGACAGCTGGGGTACATACCGTCTGTCGTGGTGGATGAGGAAGCATCACGTCCATCCAAAACTAATTCTCAAGTACAATGATAACTCAGTTTCCATGACAGGGCTTACAAAATGGAAAAGCTGAATTTTCTGACACCTTTGATGTCATTTATGGACCCTCTCTTAAACCTTCAGCTGGCAAACTGATATCAGCGTATATTTATATTGTGTATGCAGCACTTTCCAGCTCTAAAACCAGGGTGGGATTAACCCACTATCCCAACCGTCTGTAACGACTCCAGCTCCCTCCCAAGTTAGTTTGTCGTAATTTGATGATACGGAATTTATAGCATCAGATGATGCATTACAGGCATTAAAGCAAGATTTTTTTGACACAGGACCTTTCTAGAGGACGGCCTAAATATGAGGTGAAAAGGCCATGTTGAGGTGCTCACTCTTTCAGTCTATATTGTGCTTTTATATTCCCAAACAAATGCGCAGTTAAAGCCTAGTGTGTAGGATTTTGTAGCATCTTGCAGTGAGGTTGCAGATTGCAAACAAGCAGCAAGCTCTAGGGCTGAAAAATGAAGCCAATGTGGAAATGCCAAAAGCTGCAGTTCCTCAAATGGCCACTTGAGGCTGGCTCCAGAAGCCAATCAGTCCCCATAGACCATGATGTTAAAATGTCCAACTTTACAGCAGAAATAAACATGTTTACAGCCTCATCTCTATAGCTAATTTTTTTATGATACCTGTATGGTGGATGATTTTTTTTTATATAACTCACCTTTTTACACATTCTATTAAGGCTTAAAGTAATGCATTATTAAGGGTGTGGCCTCTTTGAATGACCAGCGAGGCCTCATCACAAGCAATGAGTCAGATCCACCCCTTGCTCCTCCACAGCTCCACCATCTCGTCCAAATAGCTTCTGGCTCCAAAAACCTAAGGCGGTGATGGCCAAAAAACTGAACTTGAGGCTTCAAAATGGGAATCTATGAACCGACGGATGGCGTCACATTGGCTGTCCGTTATTTTATATAGGCTGTGACTGCAACCAACCCATGTGTCAAGCATGTAGAGGACCTACTGTGGCCAATGTGAAAACACAAATGGCGCTCTATGGAGCCAGTGTTATTTGTTTGTTCTGGGCTACTGTAGAAACAACTACGGACAAAGACCCGCTCCATATGTAGATACATACAGCTCATTCTGAGGTTACGAAAACCCAACAATTCTTATTTTCAGGTGATTTCTAAACTAAGGAAAACATAGTTATAAATATTACATACCATCCCTCTAAATCCAACACATGGAACCTTTCATCAAATCATCATTCATGCCACACCATAAACTCTGGGACCCCCAAAGCAGTTGCCCACCTTTTCCCATTGCTATCAAACCAATAACATCAGTGACAACCCTTTTGATTGGTTATCCTCTTTAAAAACATACCTTAACTAAATGATACATATTGGCCTTAGTGTTTCAGCAACTGTTAACACACACTGACTGATTAACTGATTGATTGGTTTGTTGATTCATTATTGTCTAAGCCTACTAAATCGACACAGATTATTTTCTTTTTCTTTACCTTTATCTTTATGTATATTTTTTTCAACAGGGGACACAATGGATCTCGGAAAGAAGCTCAGCACCCCTAAAGACATTATGCTGGAGGAGTTATCGTTGCTTTCCAACAGAGGTTCCCGGCTTTTCAAAATGCGCCAGAGGAGATCCGAAAAATACACATTTGAAAGTATCCAAAACGAGGCAAACGCACTGCTGAATGTGAGTCGATTCAATTCTGTCTTCTTGCACATTTTTGATTATCACTATCTGGAGTTCTGGCATCAGTGCTGTCTGCAGGAGAAAGTGTAAAATTGTCTGTGTATTACTCATTTAGCAAAATTATCAGGAAATATGCTCTTCAAAAAAAAGTGTTACAACACATGGGTGATAAGAGAGACATGTGCCTCGTGCCTTTTACATTGTCCAGCCAAATAGTTCTGAGAGGCTGTGTAGGCACTTTGCTGAGGAGCTGCTCCTCTTTATCAGTGCCTGCTGATGTGTTTCTGTGTCCGTGTGTATGTGCACGCGATGTAGCTATAAGTGTGTGTTTATGCGTGTGTATCAGTGCATGGAGGAGCAGCTATAGATGTGCCAGGTTTACATTTTGTTACGCAACTGGTAACCAAAGCATAACACATGTAATGTTTTTTATTCTGTTTCGCAGAATGACATTTCAACAGAGAATACACACACTGTGGAAATTAAAGTGGATGCACCAGCTGAAGGAAGTACTGAAAATCCAGCAGTCACTGTTACAGGTAATTATATTGTTCAGCTAGTGAGGCTGCTTATGATGAATCCAATATGGAGCATTAAGCTTTACAATGTAAATCAAGATTTAAAGGTCTAGTGTGTGGGATTTAGTGGCATCTAGTGGTGAGGTTGCAGATTGCAATCAACCGAACCTTCTCCCATGTGTCAAGCCTGTGGGGAACTAAAGTGGCTGACACTGAAATGTGAATGGCCCTATCTAGAGCCAGTGTTGGGTTTGTCCATTCTGGGCTACTGTAGAAACAATAGCAGAGTCCCTGGAAGACCTGCTCTGTAAGTAGTGCTTATTTTCAGGACACTATACACTAATGGAAAAAGTATTACATCCCATTTCAGCCAATATATCCCCCTACACATTGGACCTTTAAACATTAAAATATCAACCATAATCATGGGTAAAAATAAATGTGCTAACATTATCATCAGACCTGGTCATTCAAAGAATTCCTACTGTATTTCTTCCGCTGTCAAACTGTAAAAACATAAAAAATAAAAACCTAATCTGTTACGCTGCACATTCAAATAATAGTAACTGATTATGTAACGCTATCCTAATAATGACAACTGATATCATACAGTCATAACAGCTGGTCTTGTTTTGTGGCAACAAGCTTGAGTAAACAGCATGGATGTAACTCTAATTCGTAACACATCCTGAGCAGCATTAAATGCTTCATTTTATTTTGTTATATTATATTTTAATAGGCCAGCAGAATCCTGTGCCGATTCTTAAATGCTCCAGTAGGGTCTCATCCCATGTCGACACATTATATGATGAGTACCCACTTCAACTATGTGCTATTTTAAGGCCCCAGATCTCAATGACAGACAACTCAGTCTGCCTGTGTTCTCTAAGCACAGTCTCTATTCATAATCCTATCCACTCTTTAGCCACACCCCACCACCACCACCACCACCGCCCCCACCCCAGAAAACAGCTCAGCATTAAAGCTGGAGATTGTAACTTTTACTAAAATAACCTTGTCTCGTATTTGCTGAAACTGTCAGTATATCCACACAGCACTAAATGAGACAGATAATCTGTGTAAAGAAATCCTGTCCTTCTGCCTACTCCATTGCCTCATAGCAGAGACGCGTGTTTTATACTGCATGTGAATAAAACAACCAATCCAAGCTAAGGACTCTCCAACGTAGCTGTCAATCATGTCAATCACTGATCGTCAACTGCAGTCATACTGTGTTGCCTATTTCTTGCATCCAGTGTTTCAGAAACATATTTTAGTGCACTGTTTTGCTGTAAAGAGAGAAATTTTGTGACCCGGCAACCATGTTGAAAACCTAGCATTGGCCACTGGCCAGAACAAACTCCAAACTACCATTTTACAGCTAATGCTTGATTTATGCTTGATGCATCTGTGAGGGTTGGGAGTATCCGCACTGCCGAAGTGATGTCACTCCATTAGACACAGCCCTTCGTGGGTGTTTCGTGTAGTGGGTTTTCACCTGGCCATGCACATCTAACTTTTTCTACCTATGTGGACAGAGAGGGGTGGAGAGCCATGCTGTAGAGATGAGTTTTCGCTACACCACTCCCCACAGTTTGTTAGACAACACATTCTTACTCCGACCTCGTCACATATTGACGTTTGGTCATGGACTTTTCACGGCCACATACGACGTGCAAGGTACTCTGGGTGCGTTGGTCGATGACATTCTGGGACACCGCGTCAAGTTCAGCCTGTTACACGCATTGTCTTCTTTCCAAATACAGGTCCGTTTTCAAAGGAAATGTAACACGTACATACACTCTCTTTCAAAATAAATGCACTGAGTCAGTACAACACCGTGAATTGATGTTTTTTTCTTTCAACAACAAACACATGTGGTTGGGTTTAGCCAACAAAAACACGTGGTTAGGTTTATGAAAAGAGAACAGGGTTTGGCTTTACAATCTTACGGGACACAAACACCGCTCTCTAGGGTGAAAGTCGGTGTTTGTTGGACCCAGCCACAACCCCTCCCAGTTGTGTGACCCACCCCAGTCGGACTTTCATCGCCTTAACTTTTGTCCTTGCATTTCCCCCTGACGCTGCTGAGCACTGTTAAACTATAATGGCAACCAGCCACATATCATGCCAACATTAAAGGATGCTTTTTTTCATTGGTTTCTGACACTGCAAGTCACTGCCTAGCACAGGATTTCAACAACTTTGGAGTAAGACCCGGCTCTGTTAGAATGTCGGTTTTGCTGTGGGGAGAAACTGCACAGAGCATAAAAGATCCAAACGTACCTCATGTCCTTGCTAAAAGCATAAACAAGCCTTAAACAGTGCACTAGAATATGTTTCTGAAGTCAAGGATCTGCAGTGACAGAATCTTGATTTATGTTTGATCTGCCCGGTCTGACAGTTTAACAGCAGTTCATGGAGTGATTGACAGGATTGACAAATGCATTACAGACTCCTTCACTCTGTTTGGTTGTTTTCCAACAGCCACAGTAGATTGTAGTGAATGTCATTAGAAGCAGTAGGAAGAAAAGTTACTTGTTGTATATTTAACCTAAAAACTGCAACCCAAATCCTTGTGTTGCAATACTGGGACAATCCTCTGCAATGTGATTTCATGGTGCGTCTCTGTTTCTGTTTGCTCCATGACAGAAGTGACTACAGAGAAGGTAGATGCCACACCTATGCCAAAGTCCTACCACTCCCCGTGGGATCAGGCAATCCTCAGCAACCCTGACCTCGCCGAAACTCTGAAAGTGACAATGTCAGCACCAGACCCACGACCAGACCTTCCTGAGTACAAATGCTTTAACCGGTGAGAAAACTATGAGCACATTTTAACAAGCAGAGCACAACAAGTAGGCTGCCACTCACACTTGATGTCAATCACAGGGTTGCCACTCCTTTTGGTGGCTTTGAAAAAGCTCCCAAAGGCATCACATTCAAGCTCCCCGTGGTGGACCTGAACCCGCCCAGCTTCCCAGAGCTGCAGGAGCCGGGGATGAAGCGACCCACCTTCAACAGGACAGCCCAGGGGTGGATATCTGAGGGCACCCATCTGATCCTACCCACTATTACCTTGGAGCCCATCAAAATCCCAGAGTCTGACGACCTGTAGGTTGCTTACTGTAATCTGGCAACATGATATTGGCTGTAGTGTTCTGGCCCCCACCTCTGATGACAGCAAAATGGTCATTTTGTAGCGCAGTTACAATTCCTAACCAATATTTTGGGTTTTTCCCATTCAACGGACACAAAATGTTTCATGCATTTGATGACTAGTGTGTTTCCACTGATACTGAAAGCAAAACTGTAAATTTTATAAATGTTTAGCTGAATTGATGAAAATGTAATGTAAATAAAGAATGCAAAGTATTTATTGATGGCACCCAACTGGAACATGCAGTAAGTTGTATTTAGTGCATATAAGTGAGCAGTATTTCAGTTATATCTACTTCAAAAAACTGCATTACAGAAAAATACACACATAAAGTATGATGTTCTTGCTATCCATATATTATCATAAAATCAAATCTTAACCTAATGGGTAACTTCAGTATTTTGTACCCCTTTTTCCAAGTTTTTGTATCTGAATGACGAATAGGAGCAAAAACTTTTGAAATTCTTCCAGTAGTGAAAGTGGAAAAACAGGCTGCAATGTAACCACATGGGGCAATTGTGCACCATCAATTTACGTCCACTGAAAGAGCTTGTTTTTGCCATTGACAGGCTCAGACTGTTATTCTAAGTGTCTAACCACATCATGGAAAGGATCCCTACAGAAACAGACCTCCTTGTTAAAGAGTAAGATCCATTTTGTTTAACCAGGCACAGCCATGAAATCACCAAATTCACCAGACTCCATTTAAAGTCTACAGACACAAAAAAAACCTCACAAAAAACATCTTGGTTCATCTCTCCATTGTTCCAAAATCACCACCTCTAGTTTGGTTAAAATAAACCTTTAATTCGCTGGCTCTGTGCACTCTAAAATTACTGTTTATTTAAAGAGTCTGGTGGGTTGGTGATGAAGATTTTGGGGCTGTTTCTGATTAAATAAAAAGTAACTTTCTACTTTAACAAAAAGCTCAGCCTGTTTCGTGGGTGCAGCCCTCTCACTCAATATTGGACCAATTTAAAAAAATGTCGTCCCCATTAGTCACTTAGACACAGAAACATAAAACTGAGAGAGCTGGACTTTGATCTGCAATGGCATGGAACTGGTCCTTTGACTTTATAGGCAAATACATTTCATAACACACAGATCAATACAAAATGGATATAGCCACGCCTTGTTTGGAGTGGAAGAACACCGAAGAGTAGATTAAAATGTTTGTTCTGCATCGTTTTTAGACACATATGCACTACAAATGCTGACAACAGCAATACTGTGTTATTGTGTGATATTCTGGTGTTGAACTCACTGTGTTTCTGAAGAACTTGGCAGAAAACAGTCGCTCTGTGTGCCTTTACTTCCACAGTTTAAGTGTATTGCCTCCTCAAACATACTGTCTATTGTCTCTCTAATGACTAACTCAAAGGTACGCTATGCAGGATTGTTGGTTACCATTTCTAAACACGCTCACCAGAGCAAAGTAAAAGTAAAATCCAACTCCAGATTCACTCTTGCTTGCCATTTTGCCTCACTGTATTTGTGACTTATCGGCGTTGTGTCTCTTGGATGCCTGCAGCTGGCACAGTCTATCTTTAATACACACCTTTTTTATGCTTCTGAATGTAACTGCACATCCAGTTTAACAAACTCTGTATTTCAGATGACTGGAAAACATAGACGGGGAGAAAATTGAATTCAAGGCCAGTGGGGACTCATGAGCAAACCTAATGCATGAATTTCATTTTCCAAAACCTCAACAATCAAATGAATTTGCATTTCTATTAACACAAAATGGTTTGTGAGTCAAATGTGCAGAGGGGATTTTAATTTTTTTCAGCTGTGTCATTACTGTCACGATAAGAAATGTCCATTTGGATCATTTCAAATGAATTAATACGGCAGCTGTGTTTGTCTCACCCACTCCCTGAAAGATTGAGCTATTTTAAGACTTAACTTTGAGAGAGTCTTATGTAAGCAATGTCACAGCAGTACATGTAGAAGGTGATGTCTCACTTTCATGATAGTGCACAGGTATAGAGGAGAATACATGTCAGACATCCCAACATGTAAATCCTGTTTGTCTGTGATAGAAATCTAAAAACATGATAATAATAGACCTAACTGAACTCAAGTTACTGTTTAAACTCTGAATGCCCTCTTAGTCACTGATTTATAGTTGCTGAGAGTCTATTTAAGTCACTTTTTTTCCAGAAAGGCTGAACTCCACTCTGGAAACTGAAAAAAGAAAGAACAAAATGGATACAAAGAAAAAAAATCCTGACTCCAAAAATAAACTAAAGAACAGTAGAGTTTGACAGCTCATCTGAACAGAGCTCAGCTGTGCAACATTCAGAGGGTGAAATATGAAGCCTAAAATAAAAAATACCAAAAACACCTCACGCGTCTCAAGGGAGGTTTCAGTGCTATTGCTGGAGCCAAGATGGGATCAGAGAAAAGCTATATACAGTTAGACTGTACCATCCCATCGACACATGCTCCACAGTTTTCCCATATATTCACTTCAGTATATAGCACTGCAGAACATATCAGGACCTGTATGAAAATAAGTTTAGTTTCCCTACAGTCAAAGCGTATCACTGAAATAAAGGATGTGCCTGTTAAATATTCACAAACAGATTTCATTCTTGGACTCAAAATAAGCGAGAACTTCTCAGTGTAACAACTAACGACGAGTCAGATACACTATTTTTCACAGGCTGGCCCACATACTGAAGACACACTCACACACACACACTGTAAATTATCTACTAGGATCCACTGTGTGCATTGTATTTCAAGGAGGTGAGAAAAGCAGGAGGTGATCAACATGGCATGTGGCATAAGGATGGTAAACAGTGCGTCATCACATCACTCATTTTATCCTTAATCTGATTATTTTTGGGAATTTAATTATTCTTGCACTGAATAATGAAGCTTTGGACATTTTGGGCAGACCCACTTAAACAGGGATACTTAACTTGCTTTCCTCAGGGGCCACTTTTGCAAAATGACAGGAGGCCAGGGGTCATTTACTAAACAAACATTAATAATATCTAACAGATAAACAAATGAATAAATGAGGCAAATCCAGTTGCAGCAGCACCACCCAGGTCAAGTGTGTGCAGGGGCGTTTCTAGGATATGAGGACATGTGGGGCTTAGCCAGTACCTCTGTTAAAATAAATAAATAAATAAATAAATAAAAATAAATAAAGGTCTATTTTGATATTTCTGTGCACTCTGGCAGCTTCTTTACATTTGAAGTACAAAAATACAAAAAATAGAAATTAATTTATTTTCAGTGAATTAGAAAAAATGGCTGGTGGGGGCATCAGTGGCTTGGTGTTTAGATCAGGTGCCCCTATGCATAGAGGCCCTGTCCCCTGACTCTCTCTCCCCCCCTCACACTTGGCTGTCCTATCCATTAAAGGTAAAAAGCCCCCCCAAAAAAAATCTTTAAAAAAAGAAAATGCTCAGTGGGCCACCCTGCAGCATATCACGAGCCAGGTTTGGCCAATGGGCTGTAAATTGAGTATCACAGCACTAAAATTTATGTGGGAAAGAAACAGACACTCCAATCACTGAGTGTCATTTCTGCTGACTGTGGCTTGTGTGCACCATCAGTCGTCCTGTCTGCACGTAAAACCTGCTCAGCTCTGCAGGCTCTCCCTTCCAGGCCCTCCATCTGCCCCGATTTTTGTGAATCCGTGTCCTGTTTACTGCAGTCACAGAGACAGAGATGGTAGATTAAGAATATTATTGCTGTTTGATTGAAAAAAAAAAAAGCTTAATAGTGAATCAAATGATGAGAAAGAGGATGAAAGCTTCTTTTTTCAGTGCATGGTAGTTGTGGAATATTTAAACATTTGGTATTTCACCTTTAATCCAGATATAAAACAGTGTTCTGTTGTGTTGTTTGACATTTAAGTGAGAGCATTCACAGGAAATAAATAAAAAAAAATCACACACAGGCAGGGTTTAGTCCCCACAGTGCTGCATGATTATGAAACCAGTGCAGTCATGTGATGTCTTCTCTCATCATCATCATGACAAGTTGGAAGTCTGACCTTCCGCCAGCACACAGTTTGCCATGCAGGGATTGAAGATTGCAATACAGCAGCAGTGCACTTGAGGCTACACTAGGGGCGGAGTTTGACCTCTCAAGTCTCAAAACATCACTAATCCGCGTCGGACATTCACATGCACAGGCCATCACTGGCCCCGTTTGTGCAGGAAAAAAAGGGGACGATTTTTTTTTTTTTTTTTTACCGAAATAACACTGTCCCGCCCGGGTGTGTGTGGCAGCAAACAGCGGCTCGGGCTGCAGCCTGTGTGCGTGTCGGAGGGATTGGGAATGCTGCACTATGACAGATAGTGCGTTACATGCGTCTGGACATATCTGCAGTGTTTTCTAGCCAGTTTTATTTGGAGCATTCGGGGAGAAGTGTTGGGGATTTTGCGCGTTGACAGCTGGACCGCCCTGCGCCTTCATTGGAGGCAATCAAGTATCCGCTTCCCTTTAAGGTGAGTCGGCACAGCACTTGTTTTGTTAATGCCTCAATGCAAGTTGCCGCATATTTATGCTACAGTAGCTGACCGGGCGCTGTTCCCATGTATACAGTTCACCGCGGTGCAACGCTGGCAGCGTGTCTCCTGCTGTGGGAGCGCGCTCGACGAGGCTTTAGTTTTTTTTCTAAATGCAGGAAATCTCAGGATGATCATGCAGTCCCGTTCAGTAAATGTCCTCTTTATGAACCCGACTGCAAAGATGGGCGCTTATGTCAGACCGTATAGGCCTATACGGGCATCACATGTTGTCAGAGAGGCTGGTGCAGAAACACATGTGGGCACTGACACCAAATAGAGCCTTTACAGATGAGTTTACATAATGAAAACGCTGGGATATTTATAAAATAGGTCATTTAAATGACTGCAATCAGTCATTGCTTGATCATAGGAATTACACATAAGCCTATTAACAAAATAAAACACAAGATATGCCTGTAAAAGTTTAATATCCGGTTGAAAAATCACAATTTTTGTCTTTCTCGCCTATTAATCAGAAATACTCCCCTTATGTGTAAAACATTACACAAGTCAACAAACCAGAGCAGCATCAGATTAAGATAAAAATAATGTAGTCTCCTGTGGGACCTCTGTGCACGTCAGTATAATTAAAAACAAGGCTGCAGTTGTGTGTTTGGATGTTTCAGTGGTGGGGTTACCCTGCTGTTTACATTTGTACTCAAACCTGTAGCTTAAATTTCATGTAATTGAGTTTCAAAGAAGAAGAGCTTTTGTTTGTGTCTGTTATCAGCTCCATAATGCAGCTATTTCTTTTGTTGACACATTATCATATCCACAAAGAGAAAAGAAATAGCTGCGGATCAAAGCTAATAGAAATGTAAGCAATGCAGCACCACTTAAGGTTTTATTAGAAAATAGTAATAATAAAGTTATGTAATTTTTAAAAAATGCAAAAACTGTAATGCTTATTGTTGTTTTGTTCCTTGTCATTCTACCTCGGCAAATAATCTGTCAGCAGTGAAGCAGCAACAGGGTTAATTACAAATAAAAACAGCCCTAAAGGTGTCTGAACATCCATAAGCAAGGCAGTAATTATCACATATAGTAGGAGGACATAACCCCCCATTAACTTTCAAATAAGCAAAAAAAAAAAATCCCCCCATACATTGATAAAAAGTGATATAAATTATAGGTTTCGCAGCCGTCCATGCATGGAAAAACAGATTTCAAACCACTGTAAAAAAAATTCAGTTATTGAAACAAAAATCTGAAAATACACATATTGCATCTAGACAGCATGGAGATGTTGGTAATTTATTTTAACAATGATTGATTTGCTCCATAAGTGAAAAACTGATGTTTAAAATCGCCATTTTTACATTGACTCCAATTGTTCACATTAGAGCAAAATTCAAAATGCTGTCAAAAATTCAGTTTTTGAGATAAAATTCTGAAATTTGCCACACATCATCTACCATGACTCTAGAATTTTGTCATTTTTTCATGAACATTGAATATTTATTTAGCAAGAATTTGCATGTATATGTTTACAGTACCATTTACAGTCAAACATTTTGATGCACTGTAGGTCCAGTTTTTGATAAATCAAAAATCTGAGAAATGTAGTTTGTGTAGGACAGTCTGAAGATGCTCTGTAGCAAGTTTGGTGTCAATTGAGCAAAAATTGTGGGAGGAGATAGGTTTAAGAAGTTTTACAGTTTTTGAAAAGAAAAACAGAGTGATGAACTTCATAATTTTTGATAGGTTTAAATGTACAAAAGTTTCTTCAGTATTGGGGCTACAGTTTGATGAACGTTGTGAAGTTGTAGCACGTATGGTTGATTTGTTATGAATTTTCAAAGTTTTGAACTTTAGACGCTTGCTGTAGCGCCACCATCAGGACTATTGGCTTGAGTTTACAGCTGAGGATATCTGGCATGAGACTGGACCTTTGTGCAAAGTTTGGTGAGTTTTCACCCATGGGAAGTATGATTTCCTCAGAAGAAGAAAGAAGAAGAATACCTAGGATTACAATAGTGTCCTGGCAGCTTAGCTGCCCGGACCCTAACATCAACAACAACTATGACAGCTAAACACAAACCACTGTGCTAAACAATCATTTATTATAAACAAAATTCAAAGATATTCAGGGCAACAGCAGCTCAGTAGGGACTTGGCTTGGGCACCATAGGGTCGCCGGCTCAAGTCCCAGCACTTACCAAGTATGGAGCGTGGACTGTTAGCTGGAGAGGTGCCAGTTTGCCTCCTGATCACTTCTGAGGTGCCCTTGAGCAAGACACTGGACCCCCAACTGCTTGGGAAGCCTGTCCAAGGCAGCCTCCTCGCTCTGACATCTCTCCATTTAATGCATGTATAGGTCCTGTTTGTGCATGTGTGTGTATTTCGGGCCCTGAATTTCCCCTTAGGGATTAATAAAGTATATCTTCGTCTTCTTTAAATTGCTATTATTATTACTACTGGTTTTAGTATTACAGTGTACTGCAGTGGTTTGTCCAAGTGGTGTTGCCGTACCCCAAGAGAACACAGCCCGCATATTCAACTAATGATAATGTCTCAATGGCATTATATATATCAGACATAGTCAACAGATAGTCTGAGTAAAGTGTCAGCAATTTATGCTGTGCTGCGTGTGTTATTTATGTAGACAGTGGTAGCTTTTACAATTGCGTATTCGTATAGTATACTGTATAGTCGTACTTGCTTATGATAAATGATATATTATAGTGGTAAATGAGTTGAGGGGGACGACCCCCAGACCCCCTCCGGTGGATTTGGTCCTCTCCCCCATGTTGATTCCATGGCTACAGCCTTGTCCATAAGTCACCAGGTTCTCTTTCCTCCATAAGCAGGTCTAAAAACAGTTAAAATGTTGTCGTGGTCTTACATCAGCCGGTGTGGTGGTCACAATGCAGATTGTGGAGGCTCATGTTTCAGTGTTTCTGAACAAGTAGATACAACAGCAGTACATAGTGTGGGAATTAATCTAATTGAGTGTTTATTTGGCTGCTTTATTCACAAGTTTCTGTCAGAATGAGGAAAAACTGCTCGACTTGTGTTTATGTGCTTTTTTGTTCGTGTTATGCGAGGGTGTAGTTTTAATTTCAACACTGCTGGGACACACATGGTTGTTTGGGGATCCTCAGCTAGAAAAAAATGAGTTTTTGCTCTCTGGTGAATTTTTATGCACCAATTTGTGGTATAAATGTCTTTAATTATGTCAACGTAAAAGTCCTTTGCTACTTTCATATTTTTATTGGTGGAGACAAATGCGCAGGCTCTAAATATGGAGGGGGAAGTAGTATCCCCTGCGAAATCTCCATCTATGATGTTATGCAGTTCTGCAGCACAAATGCACTACTTTTGAAGCATTAGCTGGCTTTTCTGCTTTTAAGCCTCGCTATAGCTGCACTGTGGATTTGTGTTAGCACATTTATATTTTACCTCTTCCTTTCCATCTGTCCTCAGACATTGTCCAGTTGCCAGTCAATGTCCAGCAGCACATGGCTGAGGCTGCCTTGTGGCTGATCCTGACCATGCTTTCAACTAACCGCTCTGGAGGTTGGTGGGGATGAAATGGATGGAGCCCATGGCCAGACCAGCGCACCAGCTCCCACCTCCAAGCATGTCCGGCCGCAGCAAGTCTCCCCCCAACTCTGGAGAAGGTAGAGGACATGATTCATCTGGCGTCCAACCAAATCAGTCATTTGGATTAGTGATGTAATGAAAACTGAGTCCAAGATGAACTGAATTTCCATCCAGGGTTGCTTATTATGCCTCTAGTGTCATGCAATAATAATCACATTTTGAATCAGACATTAAAGGAAATGCACTGAAGTAAACAGAATTTAACATGTTTGTATGTTTAGTATGTTTTAAATGGGTCATCCATGTTTTTGAAGTTACGTTAAGGCTCCACATGGAGTGTAAATTGCCTAAAAGGGCACACAGACATAGACTGACACCTTCTACATGTCATAACCTGAGGGGTTTTCTTTCTTTCTTTTTTTTTTTGTTTTAATCAGTTGCAGGCTCTAACTCCATGGCATGGGTGAAGATGTTCAAAAAACCTGGAGGAGGTCTGAAAAAATCCTACCAGCCTGGGAGCATGCTGTCTCTCGCGCTCACCAAAGGCCTGCTGAATGAGCCCGGGCAAAATAGCTGCTTCCTAAACAGCGCTGTGCAGGTGAAGAACCATTTTCCTCTAGAACCTCTAAATGGCTGAAAACATACTTGAATTAAAGGCAGGTGCTGTTAGCACCCAGGTGTCCGTAGCCAAAAATGCTACTGGGACCCAGAGTGTAAGAAGAATACATAGTTATTTATGCTTGGGTGTATGTATTCCTGGGCATCCTAGCAATGTCAAAATTGGCTACTAGCCTTAACCATGACCTCTTTGGCCTAACCCAGGGGTCAGCAACCTTGGCCATAAATTCCACCTTCACAAAAATGATAATGATCAGTTTTGGTGGACACTGCCAAGGAGGTATTGATTTAACTATATGTTTTTATTGAGGTTATAGTTTACAGTTGTGTTGGACTGGACTGCATTACATTAAAAGGTGTTACTAATGCTTTGCCTCATTTGCAAATATGAGGGGGGAAGAATATTACAAAGACATTTCAATACAGTGCAACATTACTAATGGCTCTAAATAAGCATTCATTGATATCTTTTACCACAAGGTTGCTCCTCTGCAGTGAGCTATTCATGATTACTGTATGTGCTGCTTTAACTTTGCAGCGTTGGTGATGAAGACACACACACTATTAAATTCTCTGTTTTCCTTGTTTGGATTTGGGAGACACAAGACAAGCGACCTCCACTGAGGTTTAGCAAAATTTAGAGGAAAAGGCGCCAGGTTGTAGACGTGTGATGCACATTTTAGTTGACAAAAAAAACAAAGATTTAATCTGTGTATAGGCTATGCATTTTTACAATCAGAGAATGTGAAATCACTTTAGGCCTAGAACAATGATGTATGAATATTAAAATGGTAAAAAAAAAAGACAAATCCACAGGGAGCCACTGTAGAGAAGCTAAAGAATCACATGTAGCTCCAGAGCCACAGGTTGCGTACCCCTGCCCTCACCCTAACCACCTCCGACCTCAATGTGTCAACATGATGAGCACTAGCCAATCACAAAGAGGGGGCCGTAGTAACACGTTGTAGGGGTGGGTATAAATAGCCAAATAGCTGCAGTGTAACTGTTCTCAGCTGGGTGCAAATAAACACTACATATATTTAAAATAACTTCACTTGACCAAAACCGTCTCAGTGGTCAAACAAACAAATCAGCACCTTCTCCTTAAAACATTTGGCACTCTTGTCTTATAGCTTTAAGACACTTCAGTGTAAAGGTGAATGAATCATGTTCTCGCCACTAGAGAGCAGAAGCACACTCCAAAACAAATTCAGCATCCTTCTCTTTTGGCGAACATTTTTGGAATCATTATCCTAGTGTTACGTAGTCAGTAGAAACAGCAACATGAGTGGAGTCCTTTTTGCCACCGGCCAACATTTGCTTATGTTTTTTTAATTATTTGGTCTGTCAGCTCCTGAATAAAATATCTGTCTCTAGCTCGATTTTATTTATATTTGTTTTTTCAGATTGTTTTGCTATTTTTATTGGCAGAGTCTTGATGACGTGTGTGAGCTGGATGTGTTTTTTTTAACGTGTGGGTTGGCGAGAGATGCTGGGACTCAGCCACATGGACCAGAAAACCAAAATAATGAGATGAAAATGACTAAAAGCTGAGAAAGGCTGCAGAGTTGAGTGTTAACTTTAAGTGGGTTTGGCAGCACTATCAACCTTTTGGTATTACACAGAGTAATTTCATTCAATGGTTATATCAAAATTTTGTTTTTAATGGACCTGATGCACCAGGCTGACTGTCAGCTGTTACTCAATGTCAGGCTGTCGGTGAGCGTCCCTCGCCCTAGTTTTTCATTGCTCTCTAGCGCACAGTAAATATCCTTTGTTTTTTTAACATAGTTGCGGTGCTAACGGGCTAATTCATCCTGTTGGTTTCCCTGTTTCCCTTTTTCAGTGACGGATACAGACTACCGCAGAACATATGTGCTAGTTGGCTGGTGGCTGTAGTCTTGGCGGTGTGTTCAAGTGCAGCTCTTTGGTGGAGGAGATATGAGGCGATGCATCAGTCGGCCTTTGTTGACGCTAGTTCTTTGACTTAAGTTTATTGTGCCTGGGCCTTAAGATGTTTGATTTGAGCTCATGAAATCCTTGAAATGAGTTAATGTGCGTGTCTCTATTTTGATGTTTTTGCTGTTGTTAAACCTTCACAGGTGCTTTGGCAGCTGGACATCTTCAGGAGAAGTTTGAGGCAGCTCTCAGGTCACTTCTGTCTCGGTGATGCCTGCATTTTCTGTGCTTTAAAGGTTTGTATGTCTCTGCACTTTGAGCTAAACCTGGCATTATTTGAAGTATGGTTAAAGATATATCTCATTACTCGTTGATACTGGTTTTAAAATTATTATTATTGAGTAGCTGATCATTGTTTTTCCTCTCCAGAGTATCTTCAGCCAGTTCCAGCAGAGCCGAGAGCGTGTGCTGCCCTCCGACAGCCTGCGTAACGCCCTAGCCGAAACTTTTAAGGATGAGCAGCGCTTCCAACTTGGCCTGATGGATGATGCTGCTGAGTGCTTCGTACGTTGACACTGTGTCTTTTAGCGTTAAATCAAAGTAACATCCAGTGGAAGACCTTTCCGCAGTAACTGTGTATTAAATAATGTTATGGTACTTCCTCTTCCCCTGTGACACTGAAGGTAAGAAGCAGAGGCCACTGACAAAAGGTCCTGTGTAATCACCTGATTTATCTTCCACTGTATGTTAATTCTGAATTCTGGCCTCTTGCTTTGTAGCATATTTAAAGGGACACCAATTTTCAACCAGCTTTGTATCAGAATAATGCAGGTATTATGTATAAATTAACTGTTTTAAACTTCTCTCCGTCTAACCAGTACCCAGATCCCTCTGCTCAGTCAGTAGATTTTCACTGGCTCGAGGGCTGTTGCTCGAACTACAGATTGCACTTCCTCATTTTGTATGCCCGCTGCAACCTTGGACATAAATAGTTTTGAAGTGGCTCTCCCTCTCTTCAACTAAGACTAAACTCAGATCAAACTGTAAAACTCTACTGGTCTGATCAAATATAAACCAAGATTCTGTTACTGTTTTGCCTATATTTTGCCCAGTGTTCTCAGAAACATATTTTAGAGCACTGTTTAGCTGTAACTTGAGAGTTTGTGAACAGGAAGTTGGCCCGATACTGTTTCCTGTATTGTGGAAACAGGTGCTGAAAATATTGAGCTCAAACGGTAAAACTAAGCAGTGTTGGTAACACGTGAACGAAGATTCTGTCACTGCATTGTCTATTCCTCACCTTATCAGAAATATATTTTGGCTAACTGTTTAACTATAATTCAAGATCATTTTTTACCATGTGGCTACTATATATTTTTGGATGGGCAGCTCCAGTGGCACAAGGAAGTTACAGTGGGCCCCAGCGCGCACCATTATGATGGGCCCTAGTGCACACTATCATGCACATATCGTCTTGAGACTTGACATTGGATAATATCAACATACATATTACCCAGCAATCCTCATTGCATATCTGTATATGACAAAAATACCTAAGAAATTATTAATTTAATTTAACAATTTTAATAGCTGATTTTTAGATATAGAATAAGCATATTATTTTGTTATAGATGCTACTGACTATTTTACAAAAAAAGAAAAAACCTGACAGAGGTGGGTTTGCCTCTTTGAAGGGTATATATAGCAAATCACATTGTTTTTAATTTAATGAGAGTTCTTTTTTGAACCTGGGCATATTTTCAAGGTGGCAGTCACTCATAAGGATCCATTCTCCACCCAACCCCTCTGTCTCTATGGGCCCCCCACCTCACAGGCCCCAGTGCAACTGCACTGCCTGCTCTGTCTATATTTACAGCCCTGGGCAGCTCACGATTTGTCACCTACCAGCAGGAGCGTTTATTGGTGCCGTGTTGCCCCTGTGCATTCTGGTAGTCGAAGGTTTTCTACCTCTTGAGCAAAAACAAATGCCACAGTCTGTTTCATCTGCTTTCTCTGCTCATATAGCACCAATTTCAAAAGTATTTGCGTCTCTCTACTGCATAGACGGCCCAGTTTAGTGAAGAGATCGTCACTTCTTTCACATTCACTTTTGTGTTTGATCTTTGTCATGGTAGATTGTTTGTACAGTTGTTGTATAGTTGTTTATAGAGGGCACATGGTGCATGGTAACTCTGTGTTTATTGAACTCATGGGGGGAAAAGTAGAGACCTCAGTAGTTCAGTATGACTTCACATCACAAGCTATGAAAAAGGGACTCCATTTTAAAATCTACAGCCGTTTTGAGTCCAAATCTAACTGAATAATATGTTGATATTTTAAGTGTGTCACATATATGTTTGTGTGTGTTTAACTGATTAATTTACAGGTTGTAAGGAAATAATGCCGTGCAGCATGTTTGTTTGCATTGTTTAAATGTTACATTTGTTCTTATCTCTTACACATTAGGAGAACATCCTGGAGAGAATTCATCTACACATCGTCTCAGACACTGCAACTGATGCTTGTTCATCCAAATCCTGCATCACCCACCAGAAGTTTGCAATGATGCTTTATGAGCAGGTAACTAAGTTATTTGATGCTGTCATTTTATCTGCTAAAAGAACAAGATTTGAACAATAATGTGAGGTACATAGGGGCAATCACTGTGAAGTGGAATAATACTAAAGGGGCAATCACTGTGAAGTAGAATAATACTAAAGGAAATCCTCTCACATCTGCTCTGATTGTTAGAGTCATTGTTAACTGGTCACAGGAATGTGCACAGGTCTTTAGTAAAACTGAGCATGAAATGTAGTCTTAAAACTTACTTACAGTATTTCTTTTGCAGTTTGTGTGTCGCTGCTGTGGTGCGTCTTCAGACCCACACCCATTCACAGAGTTCGTACATTACGTGTCAACCACTGCTTTATGGTGAGTGCTTGATTTAGTGCCATGGCTTTAAAAAATGGGATACAAAAATCAGGCCACAGTGTTAATCCTGATTTAAATGTCAAAGTATTAAATATGGTTACTAGAAAATTAGTGATTGCAATTGTAAGCATCTTAGATCAATTTCCTTCCTGTCCTTTAGCAGCCTCACTTAAACATCCAGTGCTGATTATTATCAATGTGTCTATCTTTAAATATTCTCGAATCACTTAAAGCTAAATGAACGTTTTGTCTCATTTTTTGCATTTCTACAAGCTTAATGATAGTTCTGTCATCTTGAGGTGAACAGAAAAAATGCAAAGTGACCCTGCTTGGTTAACCAGTGATGTGTGGTGAGCCACATATAGTATATTTTCAAAGACTAGTCACGGGCCAGTAATAATCAGTCTGTTGGCCACAGTTTGCACCCACACAGGACTTTGGATGTGCCTGCATTAGACCAAGCAGTGCTAACAAAATGTAAACAAACCGCAAGTCTACCATTGTTGTTGTTATCGCTTCTGGCTCATATGCATTACATAAAGCAGATAAAGCAGATGTCCACACAGATAAACAGTAACTGAACATTAGAAAGCAGTTTAAAAGATCTCTGTTTTAGTGACTTAAAACTCCATTTGTGTGTGGACAAGAGGCCAAAACATAAAGGATATTATTGGTTTTTAAAAATAGCTGTGTATGTGTAGACAGGGCCTAACTATCACCTCAATAATAAACATATGGTTGAATTAACACTTTTCTGACAGTGTCAAAATATGTGCATATCCAAATTTAAACCATGTCATATTGATTTCCAGAGTGCAGTTTCTGTCTGTTACAGATGCACAAAAGTTGTGGTGACAAAGTGTACCCCAAAACTTCCCTAAAACTTTAAAAGCATAATCCCAGTTAAACACCTAGGCCCTTTTACTACCCTGGTGTGGCTACATATTTTGACGGGTTGTTGACTACCTCAGATTATGTGTCCATTCCTCAATGACCCTCTAAGTTATTCATATTCCTTTAGTCTACACGGGTCATCAGATCAAAAGAATCAAAAGGGTTTGTTAATACAAGTTGTTAGTATTGTTTTAACAGGATTTAGTGGGCGTGTGCCGTAATCCTCGAGTGCTGTAACTCAGTCTCTCTGTGATGCTCTGTCTGTCGGAGCTAGATCACATGAATGATTCATAACTGATATATTATCTGAAGCCTCATTTTTAAACAAGTAATGTTCATACGGGTTTAAATAAACAATTTGATTGTACTTCCATCTTTGCTGAGCAACAGATTTGTGTGAAAGGAATTGAAGTCCTGTCCCATGTGGACGCCTGTCCCAAATATAGGCCTGTTGATTTCAGCGATTTAACCCTTTGAAACCTGACAGCAAATTAGCCTGATTTCCTTTAAAAACACGGGAAGCTGGCAATGAGCAATGAAAGAAGAGATGACCAAAAAATTTAGCAAGATATTAGTATGAGGAAAAATAAACACAAGAAAATTAGTTTTAAAAAAAAAGTGTTTAAACATAATGATAATTCTGAAACATGATTTTAAAATGTAAAAAATAATTATTATAAATAAAGTTTTCCCTTGCTTTTTCCTACTTTCTCCTATTTTTAAAAATAATTTTCTAAATATTATTATTATTTTTATAATTTGTGGGTCATTTCTTATAAAGTTGCTCATTGCCTTTTTTCCCATGTTTTTGAAAAAAATTACACCAATTTGCTTAGGGTTCAGTGATTCAAGCAAATAATAGCCCAGGCTATTGATAGAAGTTTTATGGTATCCACTGAGTGAAAAATATAATACATTTGTATTTGGGACCAACTTTCATCTGTTGATTCAGTCTCTGTTTTTATGCATAGCCAACAGGTTGATCGCATGTTGGGGAAGAACGAGCGGCTCAGGTCAGACATGTTTGGAGAATTGCTGCAGGCAGCAAACAACACAGGTGGTGACCTCCGAAGCTGCCCGGTAAGTGATTTATTGTCACTGCTCATTTCAATGTAACAAATCAGACAACTTTACAACTTAGTTGCTCAGTACCTCTCCCTGTTCTGCTGCTTTGTCAAAACAACTGAATTCAACCATAACTAAAGTAAACGCTAACACGTAACACGGACACAAAGATGATTGTTGCAGCTATGCAGAGTACACTCTGTGCTTTCTGCTGTGACTCTGCACTTGAAGTGGCCAGAAGGAGACGGTGCCAGACTAGTGTTAGGATATAAATAGCAGTAAGGGGGTATACTGTTTTTCTCTCATCTGTATTTGTTACCGCTGTCTTCCTCCTCAGTGTGCATCAGTTGTGTGAAGCTGAGTGCTCTGTTCCCTTAACCCATTATTCTTCCCTAAAAAATGTGAGCTGTAGCACAGGTATAATGATACTGATGTGCAGACTGTCTGATTCTTTTTTTCGTCTTTGCAACAGTCCTTACCATGAAGCAAGAAGTCACAAGTTTTATTTCAGTTTTGTCTGTGTGTGTATGACAGAGATAAAGTCGCAACCTAGTGCTAACATTTGGGGAAATGTGCTCATTTATTTATCGCTGAGATTTAAAAACAAAGCTGCACATTTTATATCTTCCCCCCGTGTCTGCTCGGCTGCTTTCTGTCTTGTTAGTTTTGTTTTATTTATTTCGTGTAAAGCACTCTGTAACGGTGTTCCTCACTGCGTTCTGCCTTTTGATTTTGTTCCTGTATCTTAGCTTTTTTGTGTGTGTGTGTGTGTGTGTGTGTGTTTGTCGTATCAGTGTATCTTGTTACTAATGAACTTATCACAGACACATCCAAGAGTTGTTCACGCTTATAAAAAACAAGCTGTCAGTTTTGACTTAATTGGGCCAAGCTAATGTTTGCCAAGAAACAGAAATAGAAAGGCTCAAACTCGCTGCTCCTTGAAATGTCTCACTTTCTATTACTACACATCTTAAATACAGACATACCATTTGAATATAAAGCAGATTATGAAGTGTTGTGACACTGGCTTGTTGTCTTTGTGCTAAGATACATGTAGGCTGAATACAGAAGCCTACCTCTGTAATGAACACACATTGAAACTGACTTGAAATCCGTATTTTGTTTCCCCAACAGTCCCTGTAAAGGAACTGCTCTGAGAAAGTTCTTGTACTGTTGACGTAGGCTGAACTGCACCAACAAGGATTAACTTCTTTTAAGCCTGATTAAATCATGGTTAGAGTTTAGATTATGTTGCACCAAACGTAAAAAAAAACGAGCGTAAAACTGAGAAATATTAAGTTAAACTTGTCTTTAAATGTCAGTTTAGTTCTTACTCTAAATCTAGATTAAATTTAATTCTGCTGCACCAAAACTTTAAACTGTGATCCAGGGTTAACTTTAAACCTGCAGTTGCAGAGATTTAACTTTTACAGTGGCTGTCTTTTTGAGTTCCTCGAAGAACATTGAGAGACAGACTCAACCCACTTGACTTTAATGATGATGATGAATTCTTGTAAAGATACCGGTCTCTTTTTTTTTCACTGTGCTGTTGTCCCTTTTTTTTGTCCTCTATGATTTAGCAACATTGCTTCATTAAATCAGCCAGCAAGTTTTTCTCAAAGGAGGTAAAATTTGATCCTCTCTGCCGAAGTACCGAACAACAATGTGAAGTATATTGTTGCACAGTTACCCCCAATTCAACATTAATTTTTGATGGTGCAACTGCGCTCTGCTTAATTTTAAATCTAGATTTACTGATTTTAAACCTGATTTGAATAAACTCTGATTTGAGCTAAATTAATCCTTGTTGGTGCATCCCAGCCTTAATGTTTTCCATGTATGTACATTGTTATTAATGTGGACCACCATATGTTTTCCTTCATATTTTGCAGAGCGACTGTGGTCAGAGTATCAAGATCCGCCGTGTGCTCATGAACTGTCCAGAGATCGTCACTATTGGATTCGTGTGGGATGCCGAGCAGTCCGACCTCACAGACGATGTCATTCGGTCACTTGGCCCACGTTTGAACCTGTGTGGGGTAAGCAGAGATGGAAAGTAACTAAGTGCATTTACTCAAGCACTGTACTTAAGTATAATGGACTTTAGTAGTAGAAGTATTTTCATTTTATGCTAGTTTACACTTCACTACATGTCAGAGGCACATATTGTACATTAACTTCACTACATCTATTTGGCCATGTTAGTTGGGGGACTTTCCAGAACCAGGTTATTAATAAAAAATATAAATCAGCTAATGAATTATGATGTATTTTATACACCACTTCTGTATGAGTCTATACATTGTTTTTTATGGAAAATCTTGCATAGTATATCTTCAAGTAAAAGATCTGAGACCTTCTTCTACCACTAGAGCTGGAGCAAATCAGGACCACGAAGTTATCTTGTAACTTTATTGTGTTATCCTTGTCGTCTTTCACAATGTATGACCTTTTATATTTTTGATGTCAAATAAATCAAATCCTCAACCAAAGAAAATAGATATTTTAGTCCTTTTTGCACAAAAAAAAGTCACTCGTACAAAATGACAGTGATCCCAGCTGTCAGATATTGACTGATTTATTATTGTTGTCCAAACGCTAGTAATGATAAAGGTCAGTCTTTTTATATAAAGACTTCAGCAGCGTACCAAACACACTCACACTCACACAAAGAGTTTACTGTCAAAGGATTTAGCATCTGCCAAAGTGCAACACACAGAGATCAAACTTGTCTCATTTTGCTCTTTTTCAGCTTTTCAACCGCGTCACTGATGAAAACGCCAAACGCAGCGAGCTTCATCTGGTGGGAATGATCTGTTTTTCGAGTAAACATTACTCAGCCTTCGCCTATCACACCAAATCTTCAAAATGGATGTTTTTCGATGATGCTACTGTAAAGGAGGTCAGGAGCGCTACACTATTAATCCGCTTTATCCCAGTTCAAACGTCTCTGACCTGTTACTGTGTGTTACATGCTCTTATATCACACTTTGCTCTGCCCAGATTGGATCCAAGTGGAAAGATGTTGCCTCTAAATGTATCAGGGGACATTTCCAGCCGCTTCTTTTATTTTACACCAACCCTGAGGGATCTCCAGTGTCTAATGAAGATGCACCGAGACAAACCACCATGTGTCCTCGGTACAAAGCCCAAATAAATGGTGACGTGACAGGTAAGACAATCCTCTGATTATCAGCACACCTGAACCTCACACTTCTAACAGGCAATCAAAAGGTGTTTATTAAAAAATGTTTGAAAAATGAATATAGTTGGGGCGTTGGTGGCTTAGTGGTAGAGCAGGCGCCCCATGTACAAAACTGTTGCCACAGCAGCCTGGGTTCAAGTCCAGCCTGTGGCCCTTTGCTGCATGTCATCCCCCCTCTCTCTCCCCCCTTCACAGTCAACTCAACTCACACTCACTACTACTGTGTCCACTTAAAATCCACTCTGTGGCCAGTTTATTCATTATTGTCTTACATCAGGACACTTCCTCGTGCATTGCTGTTCACTGTAAACAAACCTTATCATGGATTAAACTGCTTAGACCAAAGGCAGTTGCAAAAACAAAAAGTAAATTAATGTCTCACTACTGTTTGTCAAAAGCTTTGGACTGCATGCATGACATGACACAGCAGCAACAAAATCAGATTCAATTACATCGTTTTTCAAGGACTGAATCTAGAACTTGAGCCGAGTAAAGGCTGGCTGTGCAGTCAAGGAGAAGTCTGTTATTTTTCATAACACATGTCAGGGTGGATTAACTTGATTTCCCCAAGCCTGTATGCCTCTAATTAAAAGTAAAAGTAATTTTTGTATTTATTTTGAAAGCACTGCTATTTTTAATTAACTCCTCTGTCAGATGCACTTTCTTCGGCCACCTTGGGATAAAAATGACTTCACTATTCCGTCAAATAGTAAATCTGCAGTTAATAATATATACATATGTTCATTAAGAACAGTGATACAGTGATACTTTACATCGTGACTGTACGGTATATATACTCCAATCAAACTGAAATATTACCTGTAGCAATAGTACAGACACTTTCCACATGCACTCTACAATCAGAAACAAGTGCTGACCCACACTATGGCAGCTTACAACCCACTACCATAACAGAATTATAATAATGGCTCAGTCCAGATTACCCCAATTTTATCACCCTTATTATTATAGACAGAAATAAAGGTTGTGAACTGAAGTGTCATAAAATTATCCAATAAATTAACCCTTAACGGCCTGTGATCATGCCACCGTGATCAGATCACGTGACGTTTCAAAGCACCATAACAGACAGAGTAGGACACCTGTAACGCTGCTGTCAACTTTGTTTGAAAGTTGAAAGTTTGCTGATTTGAAACTCTCTTACAGTTGGGTTTTTTTTTTACGTTGATAGACCATGTAAAACCAGAGATATGATAGTTTTAATTTGATGATACAAAAATATTTATCCGTGCGTAAAATTGGGATGAGATGGGATGGGCAGGTGTTGTTTTCTGGAGTACACAAAAGGAAGTCCAAGAGTCTCAGTGACTACGGTTACATGTTCAAAATATTCCAGTTTTTGCACTTATTCCATAAATGACAATATTCTTACTGAGCTGTTTACATCGGTTAATGAAAATGAATATTCTGCTTATATTCTCATTCACATGCAGCCATGCATCCTCCAGTTAATGTACCCTAACATGTCACGTATCATGTCAAAGTATGGAAAAGTGGAACAGCTGATTTTTTTTTTCCACCGGTGGCTGACTTGTTTGACTGTGTGAACACAGTCTCCATCTTTCATTCTTTCTACCACCTTGTTGAAAACATTGGGGTTGCGATATTTATACATATCCAAAAACCTATCGATGTTGAAATCTGTCATAATGTTTAAAAGGAGATGTGTTTCTTCTTCAGACCAAAAATGTTGGCTTTTCTTTTGGGCATGCATCTCCACCTCACAGCCTTGCAAACTGCTGGCAAGTTGGTTTGTATACAACATATCCATGACAATGCACAGAGACAGCCATAGACAGGCAAGAGACCGTGTGCCGTAAACTGCCATAAGAACACAGATTGAGAGGCATTTTCTGAATGCGCTGTATGCATGTTCAAAGAATTCTCCTAAAACCTGAATACTACCAGCATATCCCACATGTCTTTATCGGAAAATGCGTTATTCAGAACAAGGTATAATTCGATATATCCAAATAGAATATGCTGTTTACATGATCTGTATCAAATCATATTTAGAATAACAGTGGAATATTAGTATGCATGGAAATCTACCCTGTGTAACACACATGATGGTGAGGTAACATAAGGCAGTCTTCAGATTTTGTACCTAATAAAATGAGGTATTAATGCAGTTGTGCGCACGTTCAGGATTGTTTTTCTCAAAGGTGCAAATTATATTCATATTATAATAGATTATTTGGGTTATAACAGAACTTCTCACTGAGATGAATGCAGTGAGTATTGTCTAATAACAGAGTATATTTGCTTCCAGACAGCAGTGTGTCTATATTCCATTTACTACTGATGATTAAGATCATGATAGGGATCATCATAGGTGATCAATTTCAATTTGTCTAATAATTTCATTTCCATACATCCTAATCTATGAGAGCATCTGAACATTTTTTTTATGAAAGTATCACTAAGTAAAATTAAACACCAAAACAATGTCAGCAGCTATGAGAATAATGATTTCACAAATTACAGTTATGGTTTGCTTTGGGATTGAGAGAGTGCTGTTAAACCGCAGGCAGAAAGATTGTCCAGCCCTGTGTGCTGGCTTGAACTTGACATGAGGATGATGCCTCTGTTGCATGCAGATTACCACCCACGCCTCCCTCCCTAATCCCTGCTCCTGTGGCCAAGCGCACTCCTGCTCCTGCTCCACGGGTCTCACTCCTCCCCTAGACATTTCCAATGTTTGCCTCCATTAATTTATCTGCTTTTTTTTTTGTTTTTTGTTTTTTTTTTGGCAATGAATCCTTGCCTGTTTAGATGGATTGTTGTGCTTTAGTGTGGTGCCCAGATACTTTGACTGGCATGGGACTGGATTCTTGTTTTTATGAAAATAAGCGTAAGTGACTGATATTTTTTGGTTGCCTTAGAGTGAGATATGGCTTCTTTATTAATCATTATTATATCTATTGCATCCATTACTTGCTCTTTTGTGAATTGAGTTTATGTTCAGGTTTACTGATGTGCTGTTTTATGCTCTGCAATAGGAGTTTATACTTTCTACACTTACAACTTAAACCAACAGAGACTACAGCCCAGCAGTGTTATACTGTATGTGTATTACAAAGCCTAAGAGTCTGTGTGTAACTGCAGGCAACATGATGAAGTGTGTACTGGTTAATTACATTTGCGTTGCGGGGCGTGTACTCCATTTAAATCTAATATTTGTTTTCAGTGGAACTACTTAAATGTCAGCATTAGGCTACATGATCAAATCTGGACGTCCATAATACTCCATCTTACTCACTGCTGTTATAACATCCAGCAGCCATGCACATGCACACAATCATGCTTCAGAGAGGCTTCTTATTGTACTGTTGCTATATTTTATATTTTGTTGACTTATATGGAACATCTTCTTCAAGGACATACAAATTAAATAAAAATCTAAGGAGGAAACAATGCTAACATGCAGACAGGAGGAGTTGAGGGATAAATGTGAAAGACAGTGCAGCTGTCGGGTGAATGTGCTGATTTAGAGGCAGATGTTCACAGCATCTCTTGTTTCTCACAGTGACCTGCTTGCCACAGAGGCAAAGAAACACCACAGGGTTTGCAAACGTGGCAGCAGTGGTGTATTTTATCATTGCTAATGATGCTCTGGCATCTGTTCGTTGGTGAGTGTGTTTTGTCTCTGTCCTTGTTTGCAGCAAAGATACAAGGCAGGAGTGTCAAATAGCTGAACTGGAATTTGCAGTGAATGAGTCAGAAATGACCCGGCTGGGTAGCTGACCCTGCTACATCAAGCTACACGCCTCCAGTACATAAGACAGTGTGAATCTGTCTTAGCCCAGCACAAGATGCAGGACTATTATGTTATGTTCTAACACCTCTGATAAGCCTCATATGTGGTAAAATAGCGTGCCGCACCTGCTGAACATTACTTATGTAAACAGTCATGTCACAACCTAATTGGTTGTTTATACCTCATTTGCTCCATGCAGGTAAATATAAAATATAAATCATAAATTAAAGGGAAGCTTCAGTATTTTTAACCTGGACTCTGTTTTTCTGTGCTTTTGTATCTAAGTGACCAATGGAGACAACTGTTTTTTAAATTGGTCCAGTATTGAGAAAGGCCGCAGGCCGTAGTGTAGCAGGCTATATTGATCCATTTACGACTAACAGTGCTTGTTTTTGTCACTGACAGGCTCTGATTGTTGTAAGAGGTGTGTGACTACATTATGAAAACGACCCTACAGAGAAATACAACATTTTTCCTCACTTTTCGCTGGTCTGTTTTTTATCGTGCCCTAGTGTCACTTAAGCAGAAGTCTCATTCTGAAATATCACATGTGGTAGCTTGTTGCAGAAAAAACTATGGTGGCTGAGATAGTGAGAGTTGGAGAGAGGTGAGGTGGGAAGGGTTTGTTTTGTTGGAGGTTAGTATTTCTTAAGATTTCTTAATGTCCTAGCTGTATATCTAGCTGACTTCAATAATGTGGACAAGTCTGCACGATTCCAAAACGAGACTTCTCCTTGAGCGAGAAACCATTTAATTTCTCTATAGGGTCTTTTCTGTAATGTTGTTAGAAACTTATAGTAACAGTTGGGGCCTGTCAGTGGCAAAAACAAGCACTTTTAAAGGACATAAAGTGACAGTGCACAACTGCCCGTAGGGATTGTATTGAAGCCTCTTGATACTGGACCAATTGAAAATAAATTTGTCTCCATTAGTCCCTTAGACACAAAAAAATAGAAAAATAGAGTCCAGGCTTAAAAATACTTCAGTTTCCCTTTAAATAAACATCCACAAGCAGCCACTCATCTGCCTTTTCAATGTTTTTCTCCTCAGTGAAACATCCCCTTGGCAGTCCAAACAAATTCCAGGAACCTTTCATGGAAAATTTGCAGAGGCCGAGTGAAACATCGAAGAAGGACAGAGGGCATCGGAAAACGGACCCATCACAACACAAAGGTAGAGCATTGTGTCTGCGTCATAGGACACACTGATAATAGAGAGACAAAAGCAAAGACATACAGAGGCAAGCCAGAGTAGGTAACTCCTGTACGTCAGAGCATGTTAATCAACAATCCATGTTTTCTATCTCTAGAGATGGCACATGCAAGATCTTCGTCTCCTCCAGAGAATGGACCAAGGCCCTCTGTGGACCAAAAATCAAAAAGCTATCCACGCACTGAGAAGTCATCAAACCATTCAAGCAGAGGATCTCATGAGCCACGAGGACAGTCGTTCAGTACGCAGGGTGGTGGGCACAGTCGGAGGAACAACTCTTCCCCAAGTCGCTATGATCAGGACAGCAGCCAGGAGCAATGGGAAAAAGGTGGCAGCGAAGGAAACCGCAATAAATCTAAGTCCACTTGGAGGCCCATTCGAGAGGTGTTAAATGTTGACACCGTGCTGAATGAACTGGAGCAGCGCCGGCAACAGCAACACGACAGCCCGCGGCACAGTAAGCCTTCATCCCAGGAAAGAGTGCACGCTGAACAAAGCCGAGAGCGCGAGCGGGAACACGTACGAGCCAGGGAGGATCGGAAGCAGAAGTGTCTAATGACGATTTATGAGGATGAACAGCGGCATGAGACCGAGAGCCACAGCTCTGTGGAGTCAGAGAGCAGGGCCAACCAACAGAGGGGCAGCAGGCTGAAAGGTGGCCCCAAGACACTGCTGCGGAGTGATACCTGGACCATCCAAAGGACAGAGTCTGGCTACGAGAGCAGCGATAGACTCAGCAGTGGCTCCACCAATCCCGACTCACCTGGTGTTGATGGCTTTATTGTTAAAGACCAGAGGTCAACACCAGAGGCGCAGCTGCAAAGGTAAGAAATAACTGCATCTTGTCTTGAAGGACAAATGAAGGTATTACATTCAAGAAGTGGTAACAGCCTGAGTTATAGGGTCACAATTTTTCAAGACAATAGTCAGCTGCCCATATGAACACTGAAACTGGGTCTGCTTCCTTTGACCAGTCCTAAAGTTCATACTGGCCATTAAAGAGTAACTAAACCCCAGAGTTTTGGCTGAAGTGCCTCTACCCTGGAAATTCAAAAATACCTGTAGAACTTGGAAAAAGTATCAGCATGGGCAAGGCTGGGAGAGGAGAGTTGTTCCTGTTGTGGAGTTGGTTGGTGACGAAAGCTGCTACCACATACATCACCTGCCACCAGATCAGCCAGTCGCATTTAATATTCAACTGCAGTAGCTGAGTTTTAACCAGTAGAGGGCGGTTGCTATGCATATTTATAACGCTGTGTAGAACTCAAATATTTTGCACTGAAATGTTAGCCTGAGTGTCAGACTGAAGCTCCCAGAACCTTCAGTCTGACATGGCTTCCATTGAAGGCGATTTACAAGGGGGAGGGAGTTTGATTTTTCCCTAACCAATCAGTAGAGATTAACGACTCACCCAGAATCTGATGTCATTAGTATCCATGCCTCGGGGGTGCCGAAAATAAGCAAGCTTTTCACTTTTGCACAGAACAAGGACTGTGGATTTCCTCCCCAATCACTTTCATAGAGTACATTAGGAAGGGATCTTTGGATGGTCAGAATGAACAGGACGAACGATTTAAGGAAGCACAACCAGTGTCAGTGTACATTTGGGCACCTGACTATTGTTTCAAGATGAAGTTCACATGGACAGATATTTTTGTGAACTGGCTTTTTCCCCTCCTTCATTCTTAAAAAAAAAAAAAAAAAAATCCAGTCCAAACAAGCACTGTTATAAAAAATTTATGTCAGAAAAAAAATACAAAGACAATTGAAGCGTGGTCAAGAACATGCCAAGAGCAGGCCAAACCAACAGGCGGCAATATAATATATGTTGTATATATATGTATATATAATATATAATATCGTAGCCTTAAAGCCATACAAACAAGAAGGGTTTGCCTATCGGCAGCCTGAAAAAAGCTGTAAGCAATCCATTACCCATACGACTATACTACATAGTATGGCAGAAAAAAAATTAGTATGTCCCAAGACATAGTATGTCCTATGCAGTATGTCAAAAATACCAGGATGTTCTACTACATCTGGTCCAATTTTGCATTATGTAAGTCAGCATGCTTTTCTGGCTGTTCTGACCCACAATCCTCTGCACGGTGAAAGACACATCACAGCGACTTCTTTTTAGAAGTCGCAATGATGGATGACAGTGCATTCAGGTGACCAATGACCAGTCAATTAGTAATAATACGGATATTAATCATTTAACTGAATAAAATAATCGTAAAGATAACCAACAACAAACAGCCTGTATAGCCTATTTAATTTTACTATTGTGAATATTATATGTTAGAATCTACAATGTATGCAGTTATTACTTATGGCAATATAACAACATCAGAGCTGTCCGGGTTGACCTCTGTACATGGATACATGAGTAAGAGATACGTGAGAAAGAGGGTCAGAGTTCAGGGTGTAACGTTATGAGAAGGTAGCATGTCCTGTGCACACTGCATGCAGCAGTACATACATTTTTAGGACAGCTTGATTACCTACTTAAAGTAAAAAGAAAAAGTATGCGATTATTCTGAACACACCCAAAGAAGCTGTTACCAGAGGACTAACTGGGGTGGTGACCTTTTAATTTACTTAATTGTACTCATATGTGTAAACATGTAAAAAGTCCTGTTAGTGACGTTAGACTGAAACATAGACGCTTTTTAAATAAGATAATGTAACACACCACACCCTGCACCACAAAGGAGACAAAGTTGTGTGTGTGTTGCCTTCTTCTCATCTTGTACTAGCAAGGGTAGAGCCAGCACTATTTTAGTCACTAAGCTATTTTTTAGTGACCTATAATGCTGTTTGTGTGTTGACGGAAGGCCAACACACATTAAAAAAAAGAGCTCTGTTTACAAAAACAGTGTCTTTGTGGACTAGGCTTCAGACAGACATTAATGATTGAATTTCCTTTAAAAGTTCATTTCCATGAAAATTTGTCAGAAACCCTTTAATTCATGAAAGAAAACCTTGTTGGTTCATGAGGTTCATATTAGCAACAGTCCAGGTTTATTTGTTGATCTGTCCCATAAATAGCCTTTCCCATCCAGTAATTAGTCATTGGCTCCACCACATGGAAATAATAAAACTATTTTTATGTAATTAAAGATGACCACAGACTGCATGCTTTCCAACCAGTTCTCAGTACAAGTCCTTCAGTACATTTTTCCACCAGTGTGCTATTTTGAGATTCATGATATTTGATGACGCTGCCATGTGTGCATCATCACTCGGAAATACTTTTGATTTCTGTGGAAACTAGGCTAACGCTGGACTGCAAGAGGACACACTTGTTCCCATGACATTAACTTTCAAATAACTCGTACTTTACATAATGTCAGTGCATCAGGAAGAAAGGTGAAACCACACTATTGAAACAAACCTGCAATTTTTTATGATCTCTGCACAGATTATTAAATCCTTCCCCAGCAAACATCACACCTTGCACAGTTGTTTTAGTCACTTTTTTATTACTGTCCATGAAGATAAACATTTGTGGGTGGAGAATTTTCTTGAACGCTGCATGCAAATGGCAACATCTTATTAAAAATGTGCTCCTGAAATGGACTGAATGCCACAGAAGGTAAAAGTATTTCCCTTAAAATTAAGAATATAGTCAATAAATGATAAATGTCAGAGGTGTTATTAGTATTAAATTGGGATTTAGTGGTGGTTACTAGTTGCAGCTGTGTGTTTGTGCCTCACTTGTCTGCATTTATCCAAAAAAAAAAAAAAAAATTGCACTTAAGGTGACTGTAAGATGAAGTGGTACCAGGAACTACTGATGATAGTAGATCTCTTAGATTATGTATATACATTCATGTCTGATTATCACAATTAGATATCTAAATTAAAGTTTTTTAAGGTTCACGCTGCTTTTTTTGGGGTATTTGAAGAAGGTCTGGGCAATATCAAGGTATTACGGTAAAGCAGGGTATTAAGAAATTCGAAGATATGACTTTTAGTATGGTCAAAATTAGACACTTCTCTTTCTATCAAACTGATACAGAGATGCTGTATTGAGGTAATGAAGTGCACAGGATGCGCCACCAGAGGTCAGTGTCTGCTGGGCAGCTGAGTTGAGAAAGATGCCGACTGCGAGTGGTGGGGTTAAAGTTACAGGACAAGGGGGTGCAATATTTTCATACATAACTCTGTGAATTAAAGATGTATGCCAACCAAACTAGAGCTGATTATTGTTGAAACAGTGGACAAACTAACTAAGATGGTTTTGGTGAGTTTTGTTTTATTTCTGTGGAGACCAAGTGAGGTGGATTTTATGTTGCATTTACAAGGCAATTCAACTAGAAACAGAAACTGTGTTGTATTTTCCTACTTGATAAGTAAAATAGGTGTAAGTATATCTCCTGTCTTAACATTTTGTGAGATTTTTTAGAATTAATTTTATTAGATTTAAAAGCTAGGAAAGCTAAGAGGCAGTGGCAGTGGCGGTGGCAGCAGTGGGGACAGGTGTACACATACCTGTGCAAATGTGCTGGCAATCATCATTTGTTAGACTGACAGCTGCAGTTTGGAACATTTAAACACATTGCCCAACTCTAACGGCTAAACAGTGTCAAACATGCTACATTGACTTCTATGGCCAGCAGCTCAGCTTTTACAGATAAAACTCCGTCATGTAACTGGTAAAATGTCAGAAAGGTAAGGTATGAAAAAATAGATTCTGCCCGAGCCTAATTCGAATCCAGTTGGACCTAAGCAGCAGACAATGAATTTGAAATGCCTTCATGTCTGTCATTCTGCCAGTGTAAGAAAGACCAGACCATGAAAGTTTGTTCCTTTGTTTGTTGCTATGCTGACTGCTTTTTTCAAAATACTAATTGACTGATCTTGGAAACAGGATTGATTGAAAATGTGCTTAGAATAATTGTAGTCTTTTATTTTCAGTCTGCTGCACCAAAAAGGAGGCGATGCCAAATCAAGTATAATGTCCTCACCTTCACACAATGGTAAGTTCCAAGATTTTTAAGGGCTTATTTTATAGTGTTCATACTGTAATCAATTAGCAAATATATGGTTTATTTATTATGTTAAATTAATAATTGAAGGCAGTGTTTGTATTAAGCCATTATTTGTTTACACTAAAAGTAACATGATGTGACAATTAAAACATGAAAAAGAGCATAAAAGAACGTGTCAGGGTTGTATATGTATGTATATCTTACATCTAATCTGCAGTACTTCCAGATGACTCACAGGGAAGATAATAACGTAGTCATTCAGTGTAGATCAGATTTGTAAATGTAAGATTTACACACACCAGTTTTCTGTCAGTGCAAAACGTGTTGGGCATTTATGCACTTTGTACATAATTCAATAAGCGTGAGAAAGATTACTACTTTCTTTCTTCCTCTATGTTTCTGTTAGTGTAACAGATGAAGTGTGAGCTGATAATGTGAGAGTAATTGAAGATTGATTTTTGAGCTTGGACTGGCTCCTTTAACCTCTTAACCCAGTCAGCCCTGCACAGGCATTAATCTGATGATAATCCCACAAAGCTCATTCAGATAGCACAGCTGGACGTGGCTGCTGGCATTGTCATGAATATCTTTCTGTTTCACGCAGTACTACTTTGACTGTGCTGCACTTGATACTTTATCGAGGCTGTGTGTGTATCTGGAGCCAGTGCTTCCAAACAGACCTCTGAAGCTTTTATCCTTGCTTGGGCCTCTCCAGGGCAATGGCAAAGAAAAAAAATGACACATCTATTTTTAAAGGGAAGGAATTCAGCACCATGCTGGCTGTCACTGCGCTGGTGCACGGAGGGAGCGCGCAGACTGGTTCATCCAGCTGTGAGGAAGTTTAGTGTGATTAAGACTCTACTGCTGCCACCTTGTGTCCTGAGAGGGCATCGGTTTCACAGTCAGATGTGTAGATGATTTTGTCTCTGCTTGGTCTGTACTTTTTATTAATTTTGCTTTATTGTAAGAGTGTGTGTATCTGCCTAGTTTATAATTAGGAAAGAGGATTAGCAGTAAGTGAAAATAAAAGTGTTTAAGCTCTGATATTAATCTCCGAATTCTGAGAAAAATAAATCTGAATTATGAGATTAGAGTCTAAAATCTGCGATTTAGCAGAGTTCTGATTTAATTCTCCGGGTTCTGAATTCAGTCTCTAAATTCTGAGAAAACAAGTCATTAATCTCCGCACTCAAATCTTTTTTTTCCACAAGCCTCTAATCGTCCTCCTGTTTTTCTTTTTATACCAAATGTCTTCTCAGTTGTTGTATTCTTGATATTTTTATCTTCTGACATAGCTTAGACGCTTTTTGTGTTCTAATTTTGTCCTGATAAATTTAACTCTAAAGCGTAGGAAAGGTCAGAAGATAAAAATACATTACCTTTTGCACTAATTACAGTGTGTGAATAGCTGTTTGCCACAGTGGAGCAGACCTATCCAAAGGAAGACTGCTGAATAGCTTTTGATTTTTGATATTTTATTCTTTTCTCTGTCTGTCGCTTTGTGTTGATCAGCTTTGTTTTTTTTATTTTATAGGTAAACATCAACCCAAACCTCAGGGAAAGAACCATGACCAAGTTTTACATTCACATCTAAAGTGCAGTCCAAGTTCGAGGTAGTGCCCTTTGTTATAAACTATATCTAATTTGTTAGGGATGGGAATCAAGAGCCGGTTCCAAATTGTCCGATCCACTGGAATTGTGTGCCTCATTTGCACATTGCAAAAGAATGACCTCAAACTTGTGCGTCTTTGCTGCTGGAAACTTCCAAGAAGGAGTTATAGCAAAGAGGGAAATGGTCCTAAGAGTGAGTTCATTTCACAGAGAAAGATGACAACAGTGCTGCTTGTAATGTCTGTAAAATGATGATTTAAAGTAAGGGTGAAAATGCTAGTAATATGATTACACATCCCTTGACTCAACATGGGCTTAAATTCCAGGAATGTCATGTATTTGACACTCACACACCTTCCCAATTGAGCAGCACATCTGTTACTGAGGGTAAATATCCTGTTGTAGTAACATTAGCACCACGCTGCATCACGTGCATGCCTTTTATCTACTCTGTTTCTACACCATGTTCAGACTCAGAGATGATAAAAGAGTTGTGTTGATGCTGAAAAGCCGTGTAGGCCTACTGTTCCCAAACAGAAAATTGATCAGGAATAAAAAAGTGAATCTATAAAAAATCGGACTGATAAGCAGCATCAATAATGGAATTGGTATAAAAAAATCAGTTCCCATCCCTATAACTTGTTCTAATATGTGCGCATAAGGACTCATAACTTGGATTTTCGTTATATTAAATTACATTTCCATCATTCTCTTCTGTAGACGGAAATCAAAGTACACTTCCAGTTCTTCCAGAAAAGCAGCGTCCTCAGAGAGAGACTCCACTGGCTCAGATAACCGGCAGAGCGAACAGCAGGAGCTGACGAACTGTAGAGGGCACACTGGAGAAAGTACAGCCCTGAGGCACATTACAAAAACCAGCAGCTCAGAATGGAACAGCTCCGATGATCTCGCTCTCTCTGAGCCCGAGGACAGAGAAAACACTTACCGCAACAGCGAGGCCGTCGCCTCCGAATCCCAGTGTCCTCACATGACCCTGCCATACCACCCTCCCAGCAATGTGACTGCAGAACCACTCCAACTCCAACTAAACAATCAGCGTCAGCTCGGCACGTCAGGGTCGCCGCACCTTCGACCGACGCAGCGGACCTCTCCTCACCAGGGCGAAACAAGCCACGCTGTGTTTCGTCCGAGGATGCTCCAAGAACCATTTCCCTCAAGTCCTCGTCTTTCATCCACATCCTACGCTAGTCCTCACAGGAGGCCTGACATGTCAGGCCTCAGAACCTTCTCAGATGCAAGCTCCAAGTCAGGCTCAGACCCAGAGCGGAGCACTCCATCATCATGTGAAAGTGAGGAAAGACTGACTGGATGCAGAGTGGAACAGGCAGCGCCGGCTCAAGAGGTTTCTCTGACAACGTACTTCACTGTGGATAACTGTATGACGGAAACATACCGTCTCAAGTACCACAACCAGAGGCCTCTTGTCCTCTCTGCCACGGTGCCGCGGACAGTGGTTGTGACTGAGCGCAGAGATACCAGCCACACACTCCCCACTGACACATACTCACAAGATGTGCCAAAAGCCAGACCTGAAACAAGTAAGCCTCTCTAATATGCAAACCCAAATGTAGGGCAAACCATTGTGACAATATACTGTATATACTGTGAGATTATACACACGTAGCAGCTGTAGCAGCTACATGTTTCATATCTGGTTGTTTCAGGCCGTTGAGGACGATGTTGCAATCCAAACTGCAGGACCACTGTAAAGGAAAATTAAATTTTTAAATATTTCTGCATCAATGCTGGTTACTATATCACCATAAATATATATATCACAATCACAATATGAAGTGACATATACATAACGGAGGGTTTTATTTATCTTGCCCACTCCTACCTGAGAGTTTTTCAGTTGTTGTCTTTGTTGTGGTGTAAATGAACACACAGGGTGAATCGTAAAACATCATTTAAACAAGATTATTCTTTTTTTTTTCTTTACAGGCCATAATAGCAATAAACCCACTGCAAAATGGAACCCAGTGACAGCCAAAGGACTGGATGAACGTGGTTTTTTATGAGTGTTACTTGGTAAGGTTTGTTTACATGGATGGGAAGAGGTCAGTAGAGTTCTAACTGGATGCCAAAGAGTTTACAGAATGGAAATATGTCCCGAATGGCAACATCTCCATAACGAGTGGAATTTATTTATGCAAGCTTGTCACATAAGTAAGACCTATTTCTAAATGCTGTTGCGTATCGTCTGACGGATTATCAACTATCACGTATACTCTGCCGTCTTCCATTGTCCCGCAGTATTGCTGCAAAGAAGATTTAGTTTGAACCAAAATCAGGACTTTTTTCAGTTTGCACAAAAGGGTTCTGGAGTCTTTACTATTCTTTTTAATCTCTTTATGTCAAATGTTCATTTTTTTATTTGTGCAGGAGTTCTGCAGAAGTGCTGCGGATTTAAAGATGCACCGATATATTTAAAGACGTGAGAGATTATGAGGAGCCACAGAGTGAAATCACAGAATGTTCAGAACGTGGAAAGTTAAAGATACTTGATCAGATTATGATGTCATTCTACACAACTAAATAAAAAACTACAGGTCGAAGGTTTGTGTCATCAACAGCAGGTTTTAAGTCAGTGGTTCCCAACTGGTGCAGCCACGGGGTCCAGATTTCTCCTCAGTCATTAGTTTGAGGTCCACACGGTTTAATATATTCAGCTTCGTACTTGCATTTGGCCATGTCGTTGAGCTAGATGCTGTCTCTGTCAAGCAGCTGTCCATTAGTCACTCACACTACAGCAGGAAACAGCACTTAAAGCAACTCTTACCATTCTTGCATTTCACAAAGCACTTGGAAAAAATTTGAACATCCACAACTCCCACCTCCTTCCACCTGCAACTCCACTTCCCTCCAAAGGCCTACTCCCCCTCCTCAATTACATCCTCATTACGTCTATGATAGATGTAGGTGTTGGCAAAGTAACGTTAGCTACACGGAAGAGGAGAGCGAGTGTAACGTTACACCCACGACAGTCAAACGCAACCCCGAAGTTTTAAAACTCAATGGGAGTCAGTGATGACTGATGAGTTTTAGAATATGGTTACAGTGCTAACGTTAGATAGAAGCGTTAACATTACTAGTAAGTGGAAACGCACAAGGAAAATAACGTTGACCTACGCAACGCTACATTAGCCGTTAGCAACCAGATGCTGTGTTGTCATATATAACGTTATAGGCTATGTTACATTAGAGGCAAACTAAACTAAAAATACCTGTCCAGCAGAAACTCTGCGACCATCTCGTCCCTTTTTAGCTCAGGAGGAAGCTGCATCAGTCTTTGTCATCGCTTGAAAGCAGAGCCGAAGTTTTGGCTCTTCCAGCATATTTGTTGTCTCACAGACTCAGGGGCAGGGGCCGTATGAGAATGGTACAATTATGAGTTTTTATCTCTGGTGGAATTCATTTACATTTTAGTGTGCCATCAGCTTATTAATAACATTTTAACCGAAACAAAGAAAGGCGTAAAATTTCCAGAAAATTATATGTTGCTTTAAAATAAAAGCTCTTTGCTGGAAATACCCCGTACTTCAAAATAAGGCGTGCTTTTTTCTTTTTTTTTTTTCTTTACAAGCTTGACCCATTCGCGAGTCACTTCCATTCAGAAAGGACCTGCGACCCACTTTGGGACCACGACCCACCAGTTGGGAACCACTGTTTTAAGTAGTTCACTTATTTGCACCTGTCAGAGGAGTAATATCTGGGCAGCTTACTGACTTTATGCACATCGAGGGCTTTAGGTCACCAGGAAACAGACATTGCAACACTTCCATATATTCAGTTACTGATTTGTTTAAATTGTTATCATTTATCAGTTGTTTTACAACATTTATGTGTTAATGAGTGACTGAGGGCTGCCCCGTACCAGTCCACTCCTCTGGCTGTAAAAGTCTGGTGGCAAAGATTCTTCCGCCATCATTCATTACAAAGTATACATCTTGGAGAGGTTTCTCAAAATGTGATTTTGGATGACTGTGTTCAGTTTTTGGCAGACTCCAAGTTGTACAATTTGTTGACTGTGATGTTCTGTAGGAGGGGCAGCCCTTATGTTATTCAGTGGGTCACTATATACTGTGTCACCTTGTATATTTTACCTTCGATCGTGCTGGTACTTGTAATCCTTTTTTGTAATTCACAGTGATGTCAAATTGTATTTTTTCAGTCTTCCTTTTAAAGTAGACGGATTTAAACAGGTCTGTATTTGCAGGTATTTTCATAATGATGCCAATATAATTAATATGCCTATCTGATATTGACCATACAACAAAACAATTATTCTTGTTCGTAAGACTACTGTTCTGAAACCTGCATGTGGCCTTTACAAAGTCTTAGTAGCTGTGTGTACAGCATAAGCATGAGCATGATAATACCGGACTTTGAGTCCAATAAAACGTAAATTCTATTGGATTTTACTTAATTGTGATAAAATCTAGTCATTAAATAGCAAATTGTGCCGACATTTGATTTGGAAACTTTTGTAACACTTGAATGTTGTTCCCCTTCTCGTGCTCATGCAGCAACACATACGTTTGGTTATGCACCCATTGTAAATATGAACATGTGATGCAAATAATACGCTGGAAAACAAGTGACTGTCCGAGACATACTATGCATTCACTGAAAATGACTTTACGATTACTTTAAAAGCAGAATTTGGCATTTTTAAGGCTTTGTATTTTGTACATCCAACATTCCCGAGAGCACATAAAAATCAGTATAGGTCAATTTTGAAATATTGATATCAGTTTTCTTTTGTGCTCACTATATTGCCAAGTCTTTTCCTGCCATTTATGCATATCTTTTCACTGTGTGTTTTTGTCCAACCACAATAACCTTTGTCCAGGTATTTCTATTCTAAGCGCACACATTCAGTCACTAACTTTGCTGTGTTTGTGCTGTCTGACACTAAAGGATGGTGTGTAGAGATTTGTGTGTGTATGTGTGGGTATATGCCTGTTTGAGTTGCCACAACTGAACTTGTAATTTGAGCATCTACTTGGATTTGTCGTGGTTTGTTTACTGACATTGATCAAAGGAACAGTGTGTAAGGTTTAGGGGGATTTAGTGGCATCTAGTGGTGAGGATTGCAGATTGCAACCAGCTGAAACAGCTCTTGTTAGATTTCTGAAGTGCTCATTGTTCAGGTTTTTACTGGGAGCTGACCTACCCATGGAGGTCTTTTACTCTTCTAAACAAACTACCCAGGTGATTGCAACAGGTAGAAACACTGAGTAAAGCAGAGTCGAGTTACAAATCAAGTCTCCGAGGCTAGCCTAGCACCTGCTAATGAATGCTCACATATTTTCTCTGATAACCTAAGATCCAGATGTTCAGGAGGTTTCTACTAGGAGCTGAATTATCTGCAGGGGTCTCTTTCTCTCCAAAACAAATGGACCAGGTGATTTCAACTGGTAAAAACACTGAATGAATCACTTTCACGTTGAAAAATCAGTGTTTTCTAAAGGGGCTGCTAACGGTGGCCGATACGAAAACGCCAGTGGCCCTATGTAAAGTCACTATTTAGTTTGTATGTTCTGGGCTACTGTCGAAACATGCTAGAGCAACATGATGATCTCAGTGGACAAGGACCTGCCCCCTGTGTTGATATAAACAGCTCATGCTAAGGTAACAGAAACACGATTCTTATTTTTAGGTGCTTTTACACTTAAGAAAGCATACATATTATATTACTTTTCTACCAATATATCCCCCGACATCCTGCACACTGGACCTTCAATTCAAAGAAAAAGAAGGCTTTCAGTGTAACTGAGCTATCGAGCAGTCTAATTGTCCAAATAATGTAAGGATGCCTTTACACAAGATTGTGCTGTCGTAATTATAAATCACTCATTTTACCATTATGAAATATCTAATATATTCACTGGATGATAAAATCACTAAACTATTGAATTAGATGAAGCTCAGTTGGATCAACCAGATTATCTTCATGTTGTTTCACCTGCAATGTGATTTTCTTTGTGCGTGCGTGTGTGTGTTTTCTTATGTGACCTATTTATGGTACCTTTCCTGTTATTGAATTCTTTTCCTCATCTGTAAAAAATAGGAATCATTTCCACACCAGTTGTATTTTAAATTCTGAACTTTGTGTCTTCAGTTGTATCCAGAGTGCCTTGACATTTTTCAGTGGGACATATTATGTGAGTGAAACCACAGTGAGGGACTGAAGTTGAATGAATGAAAGGGTTGGAGGATGTCATGCAAAACCTTTTAAATATGCAATGCTAATAGTGACATATCTGATGACATGCCTGTGTGCATCATTGTACTGTGTGTGTGAGTGTGTGTATGTGTGTGAGGGAGTGACGGGAGGAGGGCGGATTTGTGACAGGTACAATATTCCTAAAAGCCCTTTCAGACTTGGAAGCCACAACAACTCTCTGGTCACTCTGCATCCAGCTGCACTGGCAAAAGTGTGACATGTTCAAATGTCATGCTTTGATGCTTGTACGTGCATCCCACCTTCCAGTTTGAAAGAGCCTTAATGTATAATAACTGACAGATTTACTTGGGTTATTATTAAATGTGCATGCCTGTGTGTCTGTTTGTGTGCGAGCTTGGAAAAAGAAGCTGATAATTGTGTTTTCCTCTTGCGCCCCATGATCCATAGTCTTCATTCATACTAAGGCTCTATATACTTGGGAGGCCTGTGACAAAAGGTCTTTATGTCCTGTGTCACATGACGTCACGGTTGGCATTGCATCAATCCATATCTTTTATCTTGTGCTAAATATACGGGGACAGCACCTAATTAGACTGTATTACATCAACACTCAAGAACAAAGACGAACTTTCCCCCATTATGTGGCTGATTTTATCTGATACGTTACTGGCTGATGTGTTGGAACTGTATGCCTCACTGAATCCTATTGTCATACCTCTGTATGTGGTTAGGATTTGGCCTGCATTACTGTTGAATTGAGTTGTCGGTGCTTCAGTGAATGCTTCATGACTTGTGTAAGTACAGATCAATTTAAAGAAACATATAAAATCTGTCTACACTTTATATTTTTGTAGATAATATATATTTATTTTTATTCATTGTTGAATAAAGTTTAAATTATTGTATCACTCTCACATCAGTCACTTCACTGTGTATTTTTTTAACTTAAGGGGATAGTTCGGATTTTAAAGTTGGGCTGTATGGGGCACTTATCCATAGTCAGTGTATTACCTACAGTTGATGTCAGTCAGCACGCCTCTAGTTTGAAGAAGTGTCAGTACTACCAGCACGGAAGGAGGGGAGGGGGCAGCGGCAAATGTATTTTAGCCACCTAAAAAACTGTTTGCGTGCTCTATTAGGAATATTTCCACCGCTGACAGCCTGTTCTGACAGGTAAGCCGTTAATGGCTTCAGTTCGCCATCTATGCTCTCTTCAGAGTCACCAGACTCCATTGACAAAAACACTCATTTTGGCTTGCTGAGCACAGGAGCTGCTGGTCTACCACTGCTTCGATAAATTAGTTTGTTTGTGTTATTGTGGGACTTTGGTGAATCTGAACTAACCCTGTTTAAAAGCCAAAGTCACACAGTAAACAAAACAGCTGATCGACGTAGGGATAGACCAGCAGCTCCTGTGTTCAACACTGTTAAATTGCTGTTTTTCCTCAATGGAGTCTGGCATTAAAGAGAGCGATATAGCAGCTTCAATTCCCGTCAGAAATAGACGGCAAGGTGGAGTGGTGGAAATGTTCGTAGTATAGCATACATTTAAATTGTTTATATATTTTTTAGGTGGCTGAAAATATGTTTTGTTGCTGACCCCCTCCACAGAAGTTCATTGCATAGCTTCCATGTCAGATTCCAGTCGGCTTCTCAAAACTGGGGGCATGTTGACTGACATCTGCTGTATGTAATATACTGACCATGGATAAGTACCTTACACAACCCTAATCTCTCAAGACAGATTCTGCAATTTACATTAAAGTTTTTTTTGTTTGTTTGTTTGTTTGTTTTTTACCTATGGATTTCCAGATTGACACAACCCCACCTCAAAAGATCCGAACTACCTCTTTAACACAAACCTCCACAAACCTCCCTGAAAATGAAAATTTTGATGGATACAAAACAGAAGAAAAAGAAACAGGCCAGAAGCATCAAATCTTTTCCATATACTTTATTGGCGTTACAAGTAGTGCATTTTTAACAGGTTATGTTGGTGTAAGTAGTTGATAATTCAACAAAATACTGCATGTAATCCTGATGGCAAACATCTCACAGTTAAGTTTCGTTGATCAGTTTGGTCTAACCCCTCTTGAAAATCCTCTTTGCATCCACACCTTCATAGTTGTAGCTCTGTTGACGAAAGATCATGTTGGTTAGGACAGTTACTATACAACTTATGCGTTTCTGCATCTGACTGAATCATCAAGAGGGTTTTCTCAGACAGAAATTCTGCATTTGAGGTCCTTACTCATAATATATTAACATACGTAATCAGAATTAGATACAGACATCCCAACTAAACCTAATCTCTGTACCCTCCATAACAAGGTCCCAAATGTTTAATAAAAAAAATGTCGATTTTTAGTGCACTAATTTGCATAGTTATAAATTAACCCCACCTGTATAAGTTCATCTCCTTGGACTACTCTGGTTGTTGTCAGTTGCTTTCCGTTGTCCTTTCTCATGAAGGTTCCCTTCATCATGTCTCCCTCCAAGGTCCATGCACCCTGCAGGGTGAAAAATGAATCAGTGACATGAACACTGGGTGGGAATAGTTTGTAGAAGGCTGGCAGTTTTATAGCTGTTCATGGTAGTGAGTTAAAAAATCAACAGGTTGGCACAATAGAAGTCAAGCCTTGAGCTAACAACTTGTTCTTGCAGCTCAGAGGTTCAAAGTCTAAAGTGACTGAAATAGCCAGCTCATCGCAAAGTGTTTAGAACTAAATGGATTGGAGACAAACTTGAGTCTTTTCTTGTAAAGACCTATTTCAGAGTAATTATCAAGTCTAATGATGGGAAAAGATGCCCGACTAGTAGCCCATTATGCTTACTGATAATTCTGTTCCATCTGCAAGGCTGTAGTCGAAGGTGACCCCCAGGGTGAAGTCTATTTCCAGGGTGCGGAAATTGCTGCTCTCCTTGATCTTAAACTTGTCTCCAGTCTGTTCGATGGTTATCTTGAGGTTATCGTGAGACGCCAGCTTCCTCTTCACCATGTTAATTCCTATCAATAGACACATCGGAATATGTTCAATAGGCTCTGAACAATCAGAGGAAGTTTGTCAGGACTTAATCACTTTTCAAGTACAAGAAGTTCCTTCGTTTGTGTGTTTGTAGACGGTAAGTGTGTATAAAAGTTAAATCATAAACATGCTCTGTAGGTCATTGTGCCATCAAGTGTCCTTTAACTGAGATTTGATTCAGTAAGCATTTAAAACGTTAGGATATTAACTAAGAACTTGAGTGCACACATTACAAAAACTTAAATGTGATCAAGTAAAACATTTGCAGGATTATTAGTTTGCTGCATAACTGATATTTTGACTTAGAAACAACTATATTTATTCAATTAAAACTAAATCAGAGCTTTATCAGATCTTGTGATTATATAATCTTACTATACAGAGAGTAGACATGGTAAAGACACTGTCATTTTTCTACCTATGCATTAAAATCTGCATAACTAAGAAATATGCTCTTCTGTTTCAGCATTTCATCAGCTCAGTTTGACATCACTCACCCATTTGCTCCATGAATTTCTCATAGTTATCATTGCGATCGATTTTCCAGGTGCCGTTGAAGGTCATGGTGGCTGTGAGGGTGAGCTGGGTGACTGCAGCAAGGAGGAGGCCGAGGAGTGTCTCACTCAACGTCTGCCACTCCTTTTAAACCGTGCACCCTCCTATCTCGACATCTCATCAAAATGCTGATGTGGCCGACTAAAGCTCACATTTTCTCCAGCCAATATCCACAGCTGCGGCTGATTGGGTAATGCTATGGTCTTCCTGGACAGAACAGCTCCACGCCCAGTAAAACACATTATGATACTTTATACTTGTTGAACAGCAGAGTGGTTGGTATCCTCTTTTACCTGCGTGTTTGTTTGTGCAGGGCGTTGGTCATAGCTTCACCATGTGTTCAGTGCAGAACAGTGATAGAGCGTGCAGCAAATACAAACATATTCTGAACTTTAACTTGAAACACAATCATGTGTTTAATGTCTGTTTTTTGGTCCCTGTATCTCAAACAGCATCACCACCTCCACCCAAACAATAAAAGACAAACCTTAACAATCATGTTGAAGCACATGCAAGTACAAGTTTTCCACTACTTAAATGTGACTGTGATGTCACTTTGGCAGACCCCTTATCACCGGGCCAAGATATTACTGCAATACATGTAATTGCTTTGTGCAAATACAACATTGATCAGTGTGGGTGATAATGTGTTTCCAGTGATACCTTTGAACTTAATCTGGCCATTGTTGATGAGCGAGACCTTTGATATTTGAAGTTAATATTACACAGTGTGTACACAGTATAATTTGTCATTAAGATGCATTAAACCTGGTATGATGCCTTTTATAGTCTGTCTGGATAAACACAACGCTGACAGAAAGTTTTGTTTAGTTTTTTGTAGGGCGCAAATGGATGAAGACACAATACTGGCTACAAACAAACTGCAGACTTATCTTAAAAGGGCGGGGAGGTAAAACAGCAAATGCACATGCAATAGTATTTCTTAAACACCCGTGCCAAGTATCACAAAGGGATAAATAAAACATGCCAGTTTTCTTTCTTATCTGCGTGACCTCTCATCTTACTATGTGGCTCAAGAGACCTTTGCCTGACCTTCACTTTCCCCTCAATGAATCTGCCTCTTATCAGACAAAAGACCTTTCTACCATGACTGTAGTGATGAAATTTAACAGGTGATCTTAAGACACACTGTACTAGATTGGGCCTTATTGAAGCTAATCTTTAACAAAATGATACACCACAATGTTTTATGCTAGTTGTAGTATCAGGTGTAACATTACACGCAAATTAGAGAGGCTGTCGCTGCAGTGGCTCAAAGTCTGTTTTAGTTGGTGCTGTATGTCTGTGAAAGCTGATCCAACAGTCAAATTGTGAAGGTTTTTTTTGTAGCATCCATCTAAGCATAAGGGTTTGGGGGCTGGAAGATCTGAAGCAGGCTTGAACTAGTTGGATAAATCACGATGGGGGGCTGAAAAAGAGGTGCTTCCACCTTCTTACCAACACTGGGGGGCTCTTGAGCAAGGCCCTTAACAGCTAACTGCTTCTAAGTAGATGCTCTGTTGCCATAAAATCAAATTGTGGTTGAATTGAGAACTTTTTGCATCGGAACACATTTGTTTTTGACTTCATTTTTAATATTTGATGAGTACTTTTACAGCTCTTCATGGCCAGGCTCCAGGTTACATTTCAGAGTTGATCCAATTTATCAACCTGTGCCCAGCCTGACAAAAAACTGCAAACTTTAACTGTCTGAATATGAACAGGGCCATTCAAGAAAAAAAGCATATCTCCCAACAAAACCTGCCTGGATAAATAAAGTTAATAACAATATTATTCATGCATACCACAAAGCCCTTTTCACAGCAGTCACAGCTCAAGAGGCAAAAAACCCCTACAACTACCACAATGCACTGGGTCACACCCGACCAATAAATGCTCATGCTGGTGGGTGATGTAATGCATGATTGTTTCCACAGAAACAACATAGCAGCCGGCTGGTAACAAAAACAATATGGAATTGAGGTAAGCTAAAATATGTTTATGAAACAGTTCTGAAACCCTTTTAGGCGAGATATAGGCAAAACTTTCTCAGCCTCAGTTTCCAGTACAGGAAACAGCCCACTTCTTTCTTGTATTACAGCCAAACAGTACACTAAAATATTTTTTGATGACATTTTAGGTGAGAAACAGGCAATAGTATCAGCAGTATCAGAATGTTGGTTTATATTTGATCAGCACTGCCTAGTTTTACCAATTAATCTGAGTTTTGTCTAAGTTTGAGAGAAAGAAGGATTTGGCCAGTTCTGTATGTGTGAGGCCCCTGACTCAAGGTTAGGCCATGGTTCAAAGGGTCACGGTTTGTAAATCCTGGTAAATAAATGTGCATTTGTGTACAGCGTGAGGGCAATGGCTGACTGGGACATGTGACTCAGACTCAAGCTAGCAAACTACACATTGGTCCGCTGTCCCACACAAATTCAACTAGCTAAGTAACGTTGCTATTGACTGCCTGCCGATAACCAGCCAGAAGAAAGTAGCACATGATGAGTCCACAAACACACCAAACATTCCCCGCTTTTATCCTTTCTCCTTCACTGTTTCCGTAGCACGACTGACGGGGTACTCTTGGTAGCCCTATATTCATCTAGGGGAGACTTAACACTTTTTGTCTCAGCACCTATAACTTGCTGAATTTTTCTGTTTCATATTTTTATTGATGTGTATACAGTACAAGAGTAACAGAGGCACTTACATATATCAGTGTACATTAGTGTGATTAGTCGCAAAGAAGTCCATAAATGGTTGCCATTTATTGTAGAATTTGTTTCCCCTTCTTGAATATCTAATTTTCTCTACTTTCAAAAATGACATAGTCTCTTTAATCCATTGTGTGCTAGAAGGAGCTGTTGTGGATTTCCAACTCAGAAGGAGGTGGCATTTAGCAATTACAGAGGTAAAAGCAACTTGCTGAATTTTTGTGTTAGAGCTCTCAAATATTGACACACAGTACCCTTATTTGTTTACTACAAATAGCAATGTTTCCAACTTTTTACAAAGGTGTAACTGGCTCATGTGCACTCATCAGATGCTTTGTACCTCATGTGGAGTGAGTCCAAAATATCTGCTGCCTCAGTTAAGTAACTGGTCAAGTCATTCTCTTGCTGTGCATTGAAGACTTTTTGACTGCTGTGATCGCCCACACAGGGCAGCTTTGTTGGTCCTCTTCCTCTGAGGATTTGTAATTACTCTCATCTGCTCAGTGTCCATGGCAGATTGAGTATTATTTGGGGAGAGACGTCACTGTCTAACCTGACTCATCTGCCTCACCTCATCTGATGCTGATTTTAGTACATGTACAAGCACACCCGTATCAGGTTTTCTTTCTTTTCCTGGCATTCTGAGAAAAGGAGTGAGACAGATAGATAAACTGTGTTTAGCTGTCATTAAGGTTAGTTGTAACACTTTCATGAGAGGTGTTACAACCATCCCCACCTCTGTCAGCCAGTGTTTAGGAAGCTGTAGCAGCATGGTAGTTTAAATGTCAGCAAAGATGAAATACCTCACATTTTACCAAAGAGGCCACTCTCTTCTTTTTTCTAAGTTATATAATTCTAATTTCAACACTATCAGTACTTTGACTCAGCACACTCCTTCACACAACCATGGAACTGAACATGCAAGGTCAGAAAGGAAGTGTCCATCCAATAACCATGTATTATGACTTATACATACCTTCAGTGTGTAAAAGTAAAGGACACCTTCACAGTGGCCCCATGCTTAGAGGAAAGTAATCCAGAGGGGGTCTGAGGGTCCTCCCCCAGGAGATCTGGAGTGTCAGACTCTTCATTTCCTGCATCCTGGCTATTTTTATGCACCAATTTGTTTTTTATTCATCAAGTTCAAAGTCCTATTTACTCTAAACATGAATGTAAAAGGACAAGAGAGTTAATTAAAGTGAGCAGTTGCATCAGTTATCTTAAGGATGAAAACATTAGATCACAGACATGGGCAAATGACAGTGTGGGATACTTTGTAATAACACCTCACATCTTTTAAGCATTAAATGGTTTGTCATAACTTAAACAAGTTTGCACCAACTTTGTGATGACCCCATTTTTAAATAATCAGAAGTTGTTATCTTCTGTATGACCACCAGAGTGCGCTCTTTACAAAATAATCTGCTGTATGTGATCAGAGATTTGCACTGACGTGCTGATTTTACAACTCTATTTTTAGTCTAAGTAAAGACAATGCATCTGTTAAATTTAGACTTAACAAGAGCCACAATGAGCAGATCGATAAGGCAATATCATGAAATCAACACTTCTTTAGAATAGTATTTATTAGTTACCTCTCGACAGAAACATTGTTAAAGTAAAACAATCAATGCACTCATACAGTACAAGAGGCACCGGTTTGTTTCTAATACAGGAAGCGGCATGGCTGGAAAATATTGTTTTCTAATGTGCTGAAGGACTTTGGAAATATAAGGTTAAAAAAAAGAGTGGTACATGTATTTATGTGAAATGAATCCAACACATACAGTACATAGTTTAACTTAAAGAGGCACAAAACATAGTGTCATCCATAATAGAGTTTACTTTACATATTCATATGAGAAAAAACATATAATATGGTGTTAACAATAAATATAAATATCTTTAAGACTATCTTAACATTGAGTAGAACGGAAAATGTGAATATTATTTCACAGAAGCAGACAAAAAGTGAGCAAAGAGGTGCAATCAATTTGTCAAAGTAGTGTACAGTGCTCATTTTTAAATATCTATTTTAATAATTAAGTGAACAGTTGGTGATGATACAGGTTCAACATGTACCATTTGTGGCTTTTTTAAAAATAAATCAACATGAAATACATCTTTGACGTGTAATATATGACTCTAGATAGAAAGAAGTGGTGAACACGGTGATATAAATCTATATAAATATAACAGCTATTATATCTAAATTCTTATTTCTTCTTATGATCGTGGTGCCAGTGTAACATACTCAGTGTAAAACTCTCACAGCAAATGAACAAATAAATGGATCCCTAAAATAGTGACAGTATTGTTTGGCACAAGCTTAAGTGTGTGTGTGTGTGTGTGTGTGTGTGTGTGTGTGTATATATATTTTTTTTTTCTTTACACTCATTTATTTGATTTAATAGACTTTAAATTCTCAATATAGAACAAATGCAGTATGACAAAATTAGCAACTAAAAATATTGAAGATAGATGGAAAATGTTTTACTTATCAAAACTGTTAATGATTTGTATGTACAATAACAATGTGAGAATATTTTGTCCAAAAATGTATCAAACTTGATTATCACTAACCTCTACTATTCATGGAACACTTCACTATTGTGTCTACGCTAAAAAATATATACTGAGGTCACAAAAAAAACAAGCAGGGAGAGCAATGGCACAGGTTTAAATTCACATTGAAACAGCTGTGGCTTATCATATTAAAAATATCTGTATGTCTGTAGATAGTTAATCATTTCTTTATTTCAGCTGATCCATCTCTCCCCTGCCTCAAAATGAGTGTAAGAAATTCTGACTACACAGTACCACACTGCAGCTTCTGTTACAGTAGACACTCATGGTGTTGTAGTGTTTAATCCGATCTGTTGAGCTTTAACTAGCAGTGGTGGACTCTGTGTCCATGGGATTCCTGGACAGAAACCACACCTTCATCGGTTCCTTCTTTCCTTTCATGGTTACGGGGCCCCGGTACTCCAAATTAAACTGAGGGTCAGCGTTCTCAGCAGACTGCAAACACCTGAAATACAATGCCAGCACCATCATAAATCACTCGTGCCGTATGGTCCAGGGGCATTCTGTATCCTACTTTTACTAACACATAAATCCATAGACCAAAACATAGCTACTGGTTTATGTTTTAAAATTGATGGTTGAAATGGAAATGGATGTTTGTCACGTACAAACGTGAGGTGCTTTTGTGCCCAGCTCAAAAAAGGAACTAGCAAACAGAATAAAATAGAACAGTTAATACAAAATATAATTGTTTACAAAAGCAAGTTTTGGAGCAGTGGTTCTTAAATGGTGTGTCATGATGCGAATCCAGGTGTGAGGTGGGATTTTGTTATAACCACACATTATTATTGTAATATTCGGCCTTTACAAAAACTTTAAAGACTTTTTAATTGACTGTATCATTATGTTGTGTGCACTCATTCCCTAATAAAGAGGCAAACACTACCTAAAAAATGTAATTAATCTGATTTAATTTAATAATAATTAAAAAAAACCTTTATGGGGAACCTATTTGTCGCCAATTACGTATGGGAATTATAAGTGTGTGACACATCATTTTATCTTACATTAGCTTTCATTATTTCCATTTAAATGGGTGTCTTATTGGTGCCTTGATGTCATTTTAAAAAGTTTAAATTGTATTCTTGAATCATTTTGTTACATATTTCATGAGTAATAGTTGCTTGTCAATTGTTATTTGATATTAGTAAATAAAAACAAACATTTATGTCATGATAAGAGATATAACACACCTCATATAGGCTATTGTGCACAGATATAAATACAGGTGTGCCTTGAGATTTTGAGGTTTTAAAGAAAAACAGTGATATAACCATGACACATACTGTAGGCACTGTGTGGCAGGTGGATGAATTATAATAGTATGCATTATGTGTAATGAGTTGGACAGGCCAGGGGTCCAGAGTGCGACCATTTTGGTTGCACATGCGATAACAAAATCTGTCAATGGTTACTTAACATTTTCAGGAGTCGCACTGGTGCATCTGCTATGTAGCAGGTCTGTCTCTGTGTGTCTGGGTGTGTAGCATATTTTTTCCCCGACATGCATTCTGCGAAGACCTGCCCTACTCTGCCTCTGATTGGCTCAGCCTTGTTATTTTCTTTGCTGACTGCAAATGGAGAAAAAAAAGAAAAGGCATGTGTGTATGTGTGAACCAAGCTGCAAACTCCCGGGCTGAAAATTGAAGTCAACACAGAAACTGCAGTTCTTTGAACAGCCACTTGAGGCTGGCTCCGGAAGCCTGTCACTCCCCATAGACCCCCATGCTAAAATGCCCAACTTTACAGCAGAAACAAACATGTTTACAGCCTGGTACGAAAAACGAGTTTTGTCTCTATAGCTAATTTCCCCCTTCGTGCCGTTGTGTCAAATGTTTGGGGGTAGATTTTTTTTTTTTTTTTTACTATCTCATTCACATTTATTTTTACGTTTATTAAGGCTTAAAATTACACATAATTATGATCGTGCCGCTTTGAGTGACAGGCTGCCTCCCAATTGTGACCTCGTCTTCTCAGTCAGATCCACCTCTCACTCCTCCACAGTGCTAGCCTCTCGCCAAAATATGGTCACTTCTGGCTCCAAATTAAAAAAAAAAAAAACAAGATGGTGACGGCCGAACTCGAGGTTTCAAAACTGGTGTCCCTACACCAATGGGTGATGTTCCAGTGGCTGCGTCCATTATTTTTACATTCTATGGTGTAAACGCGCACCCTGGACTACTTTTTGAGAGACAACCTTAAAACATACTGTACTGGTAATCAATATGAATTGTTTTTTTTGTCAAGTGGCCGTTACACCTGCCCCAGCCCTGAGAGGCCAAGCCCAGACCCAACATTACTGGCAGAGGTAACTGCTCCACCGCCTGTCTCCCCTGTCCCCTGGAAAAAAGCCTAATCCTAAACCTAAACGATAAGTGTGCAGTGTAACCAATGTAAAAGAAGTTAGTCAGGACCCTGTTTCAGGACCTGGACAGCCTGAGGGAGGAAACTACTCCTTATCCTCTCTGTTTTGGCTTGGAGACAGCGGCAGTGCCTCCTTAAGCACAGCAGACAGAAGAAGAGTCTGTTGTTTGGGTGACTGAGGTCTTTTATGATTCTCTCAGTCCTCATCCTGCACATTCTGGTCTAAATGTCTAGTATGGCTGAGACAACCTAACCATGTCTACTATTACAAATCCATTTTAATGCAGTTTAACCCAGATGCAAAGCTGATTTCTTTAAAGACAGGGATAAAATTCAAAACATGCCACTGATATGAAATAAGGAGGTGCTTTTACTCACCGGTAAGTATATTCTGAGACATTTATTTTACCCTTTTCACCAGTTGTTTCTGTACGACTCGTGAGGTTGACTGTATTTCCAAAGAGGCAGTATCTGGGCATCCTCTGACCAATCACACCAGTCACCACCTCTCCTGTGTGGATCCCAATAGTAATCTGGAAAGAAAGGACAATGAAAAGGGAGAGTCTTCATGCTATCTACTGTGATTCCACCATGTGTTATAATTTAAGTTAATAAATATGCCACATTTATCTCTATTTCTTGTCAAATACTGGCAAAAACAAGCTTAAATATTTAGATAAAATAAACAGCCCTGATTGTTAGTTATCTGTGGTAAACTCATTACTTTAAGCAGCAAGTGATTTATCTACTGACAAAAAATGCACAGTTTGAGTGTGAGAAAACCTACTATAGCATTTAATTACACCCGTTCAAATGTTGAGTGAAGCAAGGAGGTAACAGAGAGAGAGATAAAAAAAATATATGCAAGCAGCTGAATGCTTTTCTTAGATCACTGGCACAAATTCTTAAAGCTATCGACTGAAAAGGTGCAACATTTGGTGGGCGAATATAAGGTTTACTGTGCCAGAAATCACTCAGTGCATAAAATTAGATGTATATATATAATGTTTTGTTTTTTTTTTACATTTGCAATAAACTAGCTGCTCCAAAAGTAGCCCCAGGCAATCTACAGACTAATATTTACACTTGAACTTGCAGGCACTTCAGCGCTTGTTGTCTTCGGAGCATGAACACTCTGAGAGTGTCTGAGACAAATGAGAATCTATTTTTAGACACAGGATCGTGAGATGATTTGAGTCTGTTTCTGCTACTAAACCGGACTCCTCTTCTGCCGGTGCCATGTCCCAAAATAAACAGCCTTTTGTTAACCAGACATGATTTTCCAAAGTTAAGTCTCAACAGTCATTGATACAATAACAATCTTCAGCAGTCAGTTAAACAAAAGTCTGCTGTTTTTTATCCAACTTTTCACTGTGCATTACTTCAGCGCAGAAATATGTCCACACGCACAGATAAAATTACGCTGAAATCAATCAAGATGTCCGCGAGGGTAAAGCGTTGGTCGTATTAGGTTGGATGCCAGTTGGTAGTATCCGTCAGGTCTTACAATCAGAATATTAATATTCAGAGCAGTATTAGAAAACTGAGCTTCGAAATGCCTGTGCCAAAATAACAGATGCATTGCTAAAAACAAACTGCTAAAAAAATTAAATGTGTGAAGGAAAACAGTCTGAGAATCACAACAAAGACACACAGTACACAGGGAGGTAGGAAAAATCCAGAAGTACTGCTCACTGGCATTCATGCACACACAAACACACAAAAATCTGCAAATCTAAAAAAATTTACCTAAAGATTTTTGTGACTAAAATGTAAGCCTACAATTATATTAGATAATTATATAGAATCATACATTATAGAAATGAAAAAATATAATATACTATACATATATATGTATAAAGCCCATTTGGCATGTGTAGCTTAGCATGTGTACAATATATACAAATAAAAGTATCATTAAACAGCCTTATTATAGAGAAAACATTTCTGAAACTAAGAGTTTTATCACACCTGCACTGGTAGATCATCCACCTTAACTTGTCCGGCAATCTCCAGCATATCAAGAGCGAGGTGGCAGATCGACTTGGCGTGGTGTGTGCACGGCTCTGGCAGGCCGCTCACTGTCATGTACTTATCACCCACCGTTTCCACCTGTATAAAGACAAACTTTGTCATCCTTCATGTGAATTATATAACAACCTATTTTTGCTTCGCTTCACTTTTGGTCCTTGTAAAATCATCTGCTCCCACTGCGCTGCATCGAGGTTCTTTGAATGCACAGCGCAGCAAGAAATAAACTAAAACACCCTGGAATAAACACTTAAACACTTACATCAGCTTCAAGACATTCAGGGCCTCTTTGAGCCCCGCTAAAACCCTCGGACCACCTAGCCATTCAGCTCGTAGAGTAAATATTACTTCTTTTGGTGACCCAGTGCCTGAAGCCGATCCCCTGGAAGTGCCGAGGTCTGTTTGACTTCTTAAAGTGCATTCTTGTCTGAAAGCCTGGAGTGTAAATCTGCTGTGCGAGGCCTATAAAATGGCGCAGTCCCTCTGTAAAACTACACCGTGTTTAGAAGTTAGTACTATTCTTCTTATGGTGAAAAACTCAAGTCAACTGATATAAATACTCTCTCACTGACTTGTATGTGCATAATTGCGTAACATTATTCACCAGGAGGGTCGGTGTGCATCCCCGGTGCATTTAAGCTGAGGAAGCAGCACAGAATATTGGAGTTACAACCCCTCAAATTCTCAGTTTTAGATAGCAGACTTGATTTATTTTTACACTTTTTTTACACATTTTTACACACACAACATAGATCCTTCTCCTCTTATTTCTTTACTGGGAGAAATGTACACACATGCATGATGTAGTGTCATGGTAAGATTCTTGCTTCCAACCTTGTATACATAAGGGTTGTTCCGAGAGTCTGTCAAGATGTCAAAACGCGTGTAAACGTCGTTGAGCAGGTTGACTATCTTGATGGCTCCCTCAGCCGAGGCGTGCTTGCTGCAGAAGGCATTGAATCCCACGATGCCACTGAAGAGGATGGTCACGTTGTCGTAGCGTTTAGCCGGGACGGGCCGTTTGTGTCGCAGCTCGTTGGCAACAGATGGCGGCAGAACGGAATAGAGCAATCTAGTAGGGGAAGAAGAGAAATGAGCATTTTGAGCGAGGTGTATTTATGGTGCACTCGAGCGGCAGAGTAATGGGCTTGGGCTGCCAGACTGAAGTCCATCCTTTTGGATCAGCATTTTATGTGTTCACCCACCACCTTTTGGCCATTTTGCTATGCAAGCTGCTCCGAGATGGGAGGGTGGTGTTTCTATGGTAACTGGTTAGATCATGGCTGCCTGTTAAAAGCAAAATACCTTCTATGATGCGTCATATTTTGAGGACACATGATACATATAGAGCAGATGATGGTCACCACACAAAAATCTATACATAGAAGTAGAGTACATTCACCTGGGAGATGAGAGTGTGCATTTCTCTGTAACATCTTATCACAATCCACATTCAAGTGTTTCTCTCTCAGTAAGTAAAGCAGCATAAATGTATGTTTTCATTATCAGAAAACAGGCAGACAGCGCAGCAGCAGTTCTCTTAAATATTTAGAGAGGAGCCATAAATTCTTATCAATGTTTCGAGGCCCAAGGCGCCGTGAGACCGGAGAATGGCGAGAATAATAATATAGGGATCCGAGAGGGAGAGTGAAAGTCTGTTCCTATACGAAGATAGGGCTTCTACAGTCTTAATAAAGACCACGCTCCACCTCCGTGCTCCTCTTCAGCTGTCACCCACTGCTGTGCCAAATTACTATGACAGGCCCTTTTCTGAAAGCCAGAGTCAAAACCAACTGTCTTCACCATAACAGCAACTGAAGAGCAACATAGGTGAACCTCAACTTGAGTATCACAACAGATTCTGACCTTAGGTGGTCTTACTGTCATGTAGCCTCAACACAAAACTGCATGGGAGTGACACCTGTTAGTGCCCTGCTGTTTCAGTCCATCCCTGAAAGGGAATACTTAAAGAGACTGCTCTTTTATCTCCCTAAAAGACGGACTAATGAACAATCTGTGCCACTTATTTTTCCAACAAAGGAAGATGAAATAAGAACGACAGCACTGTTATTGCAGTGAGCTTGAGGATGACTCACAACCTACAGATAATCACAGGGCTTTGGTTTACAGCCTGTTCTTATTTCCAGGTCGTTAAATACGGCAGCTTCGTCAGTGGCCCTTGGTGTCTGATACAGATCACAAGACACCCTTTAGTGTTTGTGTGTACTGGACTTTCAACGAACTCCAATATAAACCCATCCACAGCAATATTAGAAGCTCAGAGGAACTGGCACAGTAGGGAAGGGGTTAGGGTGGATGGGCAGGTCAAACAACACAGGACTTTCACCCAGGAGACCACTGCTCATGTCACACGTGACCCCAAAAGTCATCGGAAGTTTAACCGAAACTATAATCTTCTCCTAAACCTAACTACTAGGGCTGGGCGATATGGAGAAAATTAAATAGAACGGTCTGGTAAGTTCAGTAAATTACATCACTTTACTGTATTACAGCCTTTTAAAACCACAAAAAGACAACACATACAATACCATGACAACCAAAATCTAAGACATATCATGGTCTTGATATCATATCAGTAGTTGGTGCCAAAATGTTATCTATGAACACCGAAGTTTATTTTGAAAAGACATGTAATGAGTGCTAACTGACATGTCCAAAACTGACTTTAGAGAGGTACCTAGAACGCCATAGTTTGAAGCGTAGGGCTGCTGACCAAGCTGTTGTATTGTAAGAGTTGGGAGTGAGAATGGGTTGACAACTACACATAATTCTGGCTGTAATAAATATTTTTCTTTAAGTTACTTGAGGGAAAAGTTTATAAATATCGAGGTTATTGCTTAAAGCAGTGATTCCCAACCTAGAGGCCGAGCCCATCCAAGGAGTCACGATATCAACCTAAAGGTCAAGCGTGCAGGATTTAAGGCTCATTTATGCTCCCTTTATGTACAAAAATAGATACGTCTGTTTCAAATGTTGTAAAGGTCACGGCCCTCATGCTTCCACGCTTCCTTTATGAGCATAGATACAGCCAATTTACACAACAACAAACAAGGGGACAGTGGAGGAGGTCGTAATATTTTACCTTTAAATAAGGACAGCATGGTACTAGATAAATTATTTATAGTTTTACATCATTATGCCTCTAAAAACATTTAAATTAAATTATTTAAGAGGGTAAAAATAACTCTTTGCTTGAAGGGTTCACAAGTCAACCTTGTCACAAGCCAAAAAGCTCAAATGGCTCAACTTTGACATACCCTACATATTAGCAATTGTAAAAATGTTGTAGTTAAAGTGGTGTTTAAGTGTATCTTGAAGTGTTTTTGAAATTCTTACATTGCTTGGGTTGAGTCACTTGAATATCTATCAGGTTGGAGGATCATTTCTTAAACTATTTACACAATACACATTAAAAGTATGGTTATAATTTTTCATGCACAAGAGAAGTTCAAGCAATTCATTGACTGAGAGAAGCTGCAGTTTACACCTGAGAAAAAGAGTCTAACCTGTCCGTCTTTTTCTTCTCGTCCTCCAGGGCCCTGAGTGTGTGCTGCAGACGATCTGTCAAGATTTCCAACTCTTGAGTCAACTTGTACTCCTCACGAAACTGCTCGCCCAGCAGTACCAGGTCACGTGTGGCGTCATGTAGCGGGATGTCGCTCAGGTAAAGCCCTCTGCGTGTGAGATCATCCAGGTTCATAACACTAGAAAAACAGAGACAGGAGAAAGCAGTGAGATACTCGTTGGTTACTGCTGGTGTTAACAGTGTCATTTTCACAGACGAATGGCAGAACATATCTAATGTGTGTCTGTGGGCAGAAGGAAAACTGCATTTTTTTCTTGCTCATGCTCATCTCAGGGATCAGTGAAAATAAACAGAACCTAAAATATGAACCACCACCAGTGAGATCAACATTATCCTCTCAGGGCCGAGCACACTGTCTCCAGATAAATGTTCCTCTTGTTAATAAGGGTGAGGCCAGACACTGTGCTGTATGAGTCTTATCTGCTCAGGTGAATAAGCATGCTTTTATGTTTCAGCCCATTATTTCCTGTCAGGCTGTAACCTTTTGTGAAAACACCACTCTTGTTCTCTGCAAAGTGTCTTCGATCTGTGAGGACAAGACCTCTTGAACCACGCTGTCCTGCATCCGATATTTCACTAGAAATGTCTGATTGGTTACAGAAGGGCCGCAGAGGCTAATGGAGGTCACAGCAGAAGATCAGGTGTAATTACCAGCTCACAGCTTTCTTTGTTTCTCTGTTATTTTTCTCTCTGATCATGTACCCATACATGTTTGGTTGTAAAGGCAACCTTTGAGCTATTGAGCTAAGTGTTTGATTGTGTAACTGCAACTGCATGAAAAACACTCTTATTGCCCTTTCTGAGATTATTTACATTTCTGAAATGCAAGCAAAACAGATTTTATTTGACATTTTCCCTATAGTTCATCAATCATTTCCTTGCAAACATTAAAGATAAAACTTATTGAGTCTTTGAGTACCATGAAAAGAGCTCTACAAATAAAATGTATAGCTATTATTATTACGACTACTACTCGATAGCAAAAACCATAGTCCATTGCTGTAAAAAAAATTAAAGGGGCACTACACCAATTCTCAACATAACAATCAGTTTGCTTATCACAAGATGATATCTTCTTTAAAATACTTTTAAAGAAGATAGCTTGCACAAACTGGGGATGTGGAGTTTGATTTGCTTAGGCATTTCACAGGCCAGAAAGGTCCAACAGAAGATGTTAACAAATTGCATTATGGGAAATGTAGGATGTTTCCCATAATGCAATCGCGAGATGACGTCACACACAGCCGGGAGGAAGTCAAAGGTAAGGGAAACACTTAGTATGCTATTTACAGAGATAGCACTGGCGATCTGAACCAGTCAGTGACGAAAAAAAGCATGTTTAATGTGCAAACTTCTACGGGATGCATTTGCCCCCATATCTACCTCGCGGCTGCTGGCTGCATCCGCCTCCCTCAATACTGAACCAATTTTAAAACGAGTTGTACCTATGAATCATACGCACACATACACATGGGGAAATACGGCCCAGGTTTAAAAATACCGAAGTTATCCTTTAAGTCTTAAGCCCAAAGACCATTTGTTTCTATTACACATCACAAACAGAATGGGCCATGAAAAAGAGTGTGAGAAGAAACATCACAGTAACGTTCATGCTCATAACCAAGTGGCAACCTCTGGGGCTGAAAAATAAAGCCAAGATGAAGTGCCAAAAACTGCAGTTCATCAAATGGCCACTTGAGGCTGGCTCCAAGTACATCCCTACAGAGCCCCACATTAAAATGCTTGACTAAATAGCAGAAATAAATACGCTTACAGCCTGGTACAAAACACGGTTTTGGGTATCAAAAGCTAATTTCACCCCTCATGTTTAACTGTACAGGGGATTAATTTTTTAAATAACTTACCCATTTACATTTTATTAAGGTTTAAAGCATATTTAAGGGCAGGGCCGCTTGAGTGACAGGCTGTCTGTGAGTTGCCACTAAATTCTGTGGGTCAAAACGACCCCTTACCTGTCCACAGCTTCACCCTCTCATCCAAATATGGTCACTTCTGGCTCCAAAACAACGAGATGGCAACAGCAAAAATGCCCAAAACAGGAGTCCACAAACCAATTGGTGATGTCGTGGTAGCTACGTCCATTATTATGTACAGTCTGTGCTTATACGTTTCCTACATATTGTCAACATAGTGGTACAGAAGGAACAGTAAGCAAAACCACTGAGGTTTAGCAAGACAACTTCACAATTTTACTTAAAATTCTGGTGTATGTGTGTAGTAGGTTTTTATTTACATATGAACAGAGCAGCGATGGCATTCATTTAAAGAAAATCAGCACCTTTGAATTGGAATTTCAGGACTTTATTTTTTGCCAGAAATTGGTGTGTTCCCATTCAGATTGTAAAAGAAAATCTGGTTTTTGGTGTGTGTATTTTCAGTCTGTGCTTCTGTCGGGACAGACTGTGGGTTTACCTGGGTGAGCAAAGAAAAAGGATGTTCTCCGCCTCTGGCAAGTAAATCATCTGTCCTTTCAATCTCAGACAGCTGATCTCCACCCCCGTCAGCTCGTCCTCATTCTCTACAGTCTCCACATTCAGCAGGCCCTCCTGTCAGGATTACATCACACTTATGAATATTGCATTATATGTTCTTCCCTAAATCTGCTTCAAAACTGGGCACCAGTTCAGCACACTCTTTATTTTTAAATCTGTATGTTTTAGTGCCTTTAGTGGCACATGTATCCTGTGTGTATATAAAAAATATCAACTTTTAAGTAGCATCCCAGGAATGGCAGCGCATTGAGACCAGTCTCTTCACAATGAGTACAATCTGCTTTAAGGCACAGAAGCTGTTATTTTAACACTGATGCATTTTCTCTTCCAAGTTTCCATTTGATTAATGAGATTTGCTTCACCTCTCTCTTCTGTCATTTCTCAGTTCCTCAACTTTCCCAGAAATATCTATCTTGCATGTCTAGTTTATCAGGACATTTACACCCTTGCACTCTATGATTCATGCATGAAGCTACGCCAGAAAATGCTACATATCAGTTTCTTTAATTGATTACACGCTCAGTGATCCCTGAATGACAACATTTTGATTAGAATTAGGAGTGTGCTATGCAGCAGCTAAAAACATCAGTGCACTTATCAGTAATACTTCATAAAACTATAAATGCATTCTGTCAGGTACAATCAAAACCGCTTTTTACAATCAAAGTTATAAGAATAGAAATGGAAATAGGAAGTATGCAAAAAATGTGCATGATGCTACAACATAATACAATATACATATAAATATAAAATATAAGAAAGAGATATGCTGTATAAGAAATGTATTGAATATGCACAAATATGTGCATCATACTACAAATGTGCTGAATATAAATGCAAGAGTAGGTCAGGTAAGAATTAAATAAGAGAGTATTGTACAGTGTAAATATTACAGTGTTTTGCACAGTTAAATTCTTAAGCACAATAATATAGACGGCTTCAAATCACTATTGCATGTTGTACAGATCTGCAGGTGTGTGTGTCCTGTGTAGGTCTGTTTTAGTGCATTTTGTTCCCTGGAAAAGTGGCGAATATAAACACTGACAGGACCTAAACCATATGTCATATCTACCTTGCTTCGCAGAACGAAGACGGTGTTGATGTGGGAGAGGATGCCATGAAAGCTGAAGTCAATGTGAGGGCGGACCAAAGAAAACACTGAAGGGAGGATACAGGTACCAGGCTGGAGCTGGGGAATAAGATAAAATGTGCGTATTTAAGTTACATGAGATTGAAAGTTATTGCTTTGTTATCTATATAATTACTGCTGCACTCTGGGCGTCCAGGACTAAGACAGAGACTTAGACAATTACAAGTCACACACATGCACACACTGCATGTAAAACAGACTTTCACATAATTGGCTGTGAAGGCACACCTGAGGCAAGACTCGATAAATGGCGTTCCCGCACTGTGTGAGCATCAGGTCTTTGTCGAACATGAGGTGGAATGGGAAGGCCTTGCAAAACGTGTACGGGCTGATCCGAGTCTCCTGTGTGCCGTTCTCCTCGAAGCCGTCCAGGTCCTCGTAAAACGCCTCTTCCTCCGAGTCCTTCTCCTCGATCAGGAACTTGATGTGGTCGCACTCCTCGCTTTTCGGTTGGATCATCTGCAGCAGGAATTAAATAACTGATCAAATATCAATGTTATTGTTGCAAAGACGACATAATTAGGTTACTATGATATTAAACATGCCTATATTGTGGCACAAGGTTACAGCAATAAGATGTTTTTTATTAATATTTCACTCACGCAATTTAAGTGTCATTAATATTATTCCATTAATGATGTCACCAACCTAAAGTCTGTTATTATAGAATTAAGACTGTGTAAACTGACGTTATTCAGAGGGTTTATGGGCATACGGCATGCTGACATCAAGCTGCTGTCTCTGCACCCTGTTGCCACAGCAACAGTGGCTAATATTTCCAGAAATTGGGTGTCACATTTGGAGCGTCTGCCATTTTCTGTTCTTTCATTACACACACAATTGCTGAAACATATTATCCTGTCTGTAGAATATGATTAGGTTTGGGAGAAAATGTCGCTCGCTTATGAAACGGAAGAGAAAACTCCAGCCAAAGTGCAGGGGAAGTCTTGGGAGAGCAACATGCTGCAGTTATTGGGTCAGATCACAGGCTGTGATTTGTGGGATTCACATTAACATACAAATAAAAATACCAATGATAGTTTATGATATTTATACTAGTTTGGGCAAAAGCTGATTAGCGTGGTTGAGTAAATGAGCCAAGATCTAAAATATGGATCTCTCCTCAGGATGAATTATCTAATAAACGTGCAGACGATGGCCAATTTAAATTCATCCGCAGTTTGACAAAGTTAAAATAAGACTGTGGAAGAAAAAAAACTTCCTGAAAGACTCCCAAGCTCCAGACTCTATAACTTAGATCTAAAAATATCCTCTGACTCACAGACATAGCCAAAAACCCGCTGCTGAACAGCAGATGCAGTGCTGTTTCCGTTCGGGTGTTTTGGAGCTTTCTTCTGTTCAATCTTCACATTATAACCTCTTCAATTGTATTTTGAGACAAAACATTACAGGCACTATGAGGCTTCATTGAACATTGAATCATAAATTAACAGCAGAACAGGGAAAAAAACAAAGTCATCTTCATTCATCATCAGCAGCAGAGTGAGCCATTAGAGCTTCGGGTCCAAAAAAGGAAACAGACAAAAACAGTGAAGCAGACCTTCATTTCTATCTCTGTTCCATGGATTTGTTGAGCGACGGTTTTAATGATGCCAATCACAATGTCTTGCAGGCCTTCTCTCTCTGAGTAGTAGTGCAGAATCAGATTGTTCCCCTTCTCCGCATCAGTGCAGCGGAACGAGGGAGCCCTCATCCCAGGATAAATGGTACCCAGGTGGTCGTGTAGAGCGTCCAAATTCTGAAAATTCAGATTAAAGATGAAATATGCAACATCCAATTAGAGCACAGCTAATTAAAACCTGACTGAGGTATAATGAATTAGATGATTATTTTACATAAATCACTGAAAAAAAGACAAAAAAGAAGGTTCAAAACTAAAGTAACAGAGGCTGAGATATCCTGACTTTAACCCTATGGGCCCTAGGCCTTTTTGGGGTATTTTTCCTGCCTTTACGTTTAAGCTCATATCACAGTCATTATAAAGGTTACATACACATGCTATATTTTAGGTTTTTTCAGGACAATCTGGACTGTCCAGATTTGCCATCATTACATGTCCTTCTATGTGCCTGTATTTTGTATTAAGTTATATATCAATGAAAAAAATCTGTGACTACATTTTTAAATTTTTACATGTATCTCACCATAGCAAGTTGGAAGAAGACATATTCTACCATATATGAAGAGGGGAGCCTCTCTGGAATCTGGCAATATAAGAACCATGATGCTGGGACATTCTGTCACTTCACAGCTGTCCAAAACATGTGGTTTGTGCCAGGCAGAAAATGATTGCCAGTATTTTTTCATTATTGCAAGAAATTCCATTGACTCATTCACAAGTCAAAAATGTGTGTTTTATTTGAAAGAAACATGCAATATTTACATCTAAGATAATAGAAAAATAGTAATAATATTATTCCTCACTATATGAAGTGACTGATAACAAGATCTGTATAATGGATTGTAAAGAAAGCATGATGGGATGACAGCACAATGATGTGTTTGGTATCACTGGAAAGCTCTGGTCCTGCGCTTTCATGTGATATGCGTGGCATTTCTGTGCATTCTCTGCATTCATGAGTAATCCATCCAACAGTAATGTGTGTGCAAAGCTGTATGAAAGCTCTGTTATACATAATTTTTTAACTTTTTCGGGGGGGTTTTTCGCTGTGAAAACATTGGACTACCAACAACTTGGCCTTGTCAGAAAGCTATGGTTCCGCTGTTTCACGTGATATGCGTGGCTTCTCGCTATGATGAACAGTTGCGGAGAAAATCAATAGAGAAGAACAGGTGTGAATTTAGACACACTATGCGTCGTTCGGGCCCGTAGGGTCAAGGGAAGAGAACTGGGATTAGCCCTAAATAGCATGGAAAACTATAGGCCTATAGCCTTAGCAAGCATTATATCTAAAGTGTTGGAGAAAATCCTCCTGAAGAGGCTTGAAAAATACATCACTACCACTGACAACCAGTTTGGTTTCAAATGTAAACACGGCACTGACGTGTATTTTTCCCTTAAGGGAAATTTAAGATAAATATAATTGTCAGAACTCCACAGTGTTCATGTGCTTTATAGATGCCTCTAAGGCTTTTGATCGCGCTAATCATGAGAAGTTATTCATTAAATTCTATCATAGAGGGATCCCTAACTGGATAATTAGAATTGGTGTTTACTGGTCTGCTCATCAGTCGATTAAGCAATATCACACGAGAGGGAGTGATGTTGTACTGTGATATCGTCACGGCTGTAATTGTCTTCGGCACTTGGCCTGCGGCTTCGTGCCTGCGGCTTCGTGCCTACGACCGAATCACAGCCGTGACGATATCACAGTACAACATCACGAGCTCGAGTGTGATATTGCTTTTATACAACAGTTCAACAGTTAAATAAGCAAGGCTGATTAAGAAATGTTGAAAAATGAGGACAAAATAGATAATTTAAGCATTTTATTTGTCTTCTGCCAACAAAAATAGTTCCCTCAGGACTCCGCTGTCACCGTTGCTACGTAACGCAGACATGGTGCGCCAGGCACTTACTCTTTATACACATTTATCAGCACGTTTCCATTAATTGTGCAGCCGGTGAAATAAGTCTGTGGTGACTGCATGGTGGACTGTCGCTTCACAGGCACAGCCGACTCTGCCTTCTGATCTGACAGTATGTTGCTTTTCTCCAAGTCATTGAGCTCCGCTGATGAAACACTGACAAACCTGGATGTGTGCTCAGATGGATTCAGCTTCTCCTCTCCCTCACCTTCCTCTGATGACCATTCATAGTTCAATTCAAAACTTATTTTAGGAAATAAATCCATATTTTTGGCTGTTTGACAGTGGATGAATTAATTAGCCTACAACGCAACTGCTGACCTAACTGACACTAACCGTCAGTTTTGATTTGATTGCTGATTGCAATCAGCTGTGAGGCGGAGTGATACATACACAGTGAAATAACCGTGATGTTGTACTCCAATATCATCACGGTTTTACTGTCTCCAAACCAATCAGATTGCAGGGCCGGAACTAACTGTTGTATAATGCAGGTTAGATGTAGTAAAGAAGATAGAAAGTTAGTATTTCCTGAATTCTTTTTATCTGGTGTTGCTCTTAAAGTTTGTCTTGAGATTAAGTATCTTGGTCATTACATTGTCAGTGATTTATCTGATGATAGAGATATCTACAGACAGTGTCACAAGTTGTATGTGCAAGCTAATATGCTTGCTCGCAAATTTAGTATGTGCTCAGTAAATGTGCAGATTGCTCTTTTTAGAGCATTTTGCACTCCGCTATATACTGCCCACCTGTGGCACTCGTATAGCTAGAGCAATATGCTGGCATGAGACTGTTTCTAAAACCTCCACGATGATGCAGTGCCAGCCAAATGTTTGTAAGCGTTGGTGTGCCTACTTGTCCTGCTTTAATATGAAATCTGATATATCGATATATGTGCAGCGCTCTGTCTCAGAGAATAGTGTCATTCAGGCCGCGGCCGACCCTGAGCTGAGCTCAGTCAGATTTTCATCCAGACTCTGGGGCCACTGGCACTCCAGCTTGTTTGTGGGTAAAGTTTCTTGGACTCTGTCCATTTTATGAATTTGTATAATGACGTATTGGGTATTTCTTATCTTTTTTTTAAAAGATATTTTTATATATTATATTTATTATATTGTATTTTTTGTACATAGATGATTGTTTGTTTTGTGTGGTGTGCTATGGACCTCTCTGTGTGTCCTTAGTAAAGTCATTATTATTATTAAATGTTGCTGTTGTCCCTGGCTTTTTATAAGTAGAGGAAATGTCCACTAGCCACTAAGCTATTTTTTACAATGTAAAATACCATAGACTTGTGCTAAAAACATTAGCATGTTGTATTTGTGGGGAAAATGTGTCCAGATAAAGACAAGTGTTTGTCTGTCTAGTGCCATCTAATTGGTGCATCTATGTAGTGGGCAGCGATGGAGACACTGTTTGAAATGAACATATTTGTTTTTGTTGGTGAAGGGAGCAGAAATGAGCCTTATAGTGCTGCATTTTTTTTAAGGTCAGGGATCTCGTCACTTCCCAGCATAGGAGGCTTGATGGGCGTGCCACTAATGCAGGATTTATACTTCTGCGTCGACGAACAGTCTACGCTGTATCCTACACAGTAGCGTGACATGCACCTCCCTAGAAATGTAACTACACGTCACCGTGACGCAGACCTCCTGTCTGTCTCTGTAAGCTGAAACCATTTCCCTCAGTGGTAACAAAGCTTTTATTTACTTTAACTTCACAGATAAGAAACAATAAATTGTGAAGACAATGAAGCCTCCACAAAAACAGCATTTCAGTCTTGTGTGTGATCTATCCTGGCTTCATATGAGCAGAGGAAATCTCTGCTAGTCGCTAGGCTAATTTATACAATGTAAAATGCCATACGCTTGTGCTAATAACGTTAGCATGTTATATTTGTTTGTGAAACGCGTTAACTATAGGACAGTTGTTTTGTAGGTGAACCATGTGAGCTGTAATGGAGCTGAATTTTGTGACGTTACCTTTGTTAGATTATTTTTTTTCCGGCAAGATGGCAAATGCAGCAGCACGTACAGCTGCTAGCAGTAAAGTTTGCTCACGTACAAAGCCTGAGATTTTTAAAACTGCTGACAGCAAAGTGATTGTGGAGGATGAATTTCTCTTGTTATCAAATGAGGACACTAAGTCAGGATGAAATTGTAATGCTTGCCGCGCATATCTTCCCCTTTGAGTGGATGGAGGAGTTGAAGAAGCTTCTCTTTCAAGTTGTCTGCAAACGACTTAACGCTGTGTTTTGCACAAGGTCCTCAGAAGGATATAAATAACATCAAGGCATGCCTGAAAGTTGTAAATGAGTGCGGGGAAGACATGCCACGATTTGCATCATACTATCTGGATGATCTCCCACCTGTTAAATTTGATAGCATCGATGTGTCGGCACTGCTTGGCAGGATTGATCAACGGAGCCACAAGGTCTCACAGATCCTTGTACAAGAGATAACACTTGACACAGCGGCAGCAAGGACGCCACAGACATCACAGTCCCCAAAATGGAGTGTGGTTGTTTAATACTGGATCCTACAATTCCCATAATGCAACACAATAGCATCTTTCCTATGACCCTCTCTGCCCTGTAAATGTTTACATATTAAAAAATTTGACAGCCACAGTTACGAAGGCAGGCTTTCTGTGAAAACTTCAAATGATGTGTGTCAAATGGAATACTTTTCCGTTTGGGTGCATAAGTGCATTCACCTTTAATGGCCGCCATGTTGACTATGTAGCAGAAGGGGCTGAACTACAAACACACTTTAAACTTTCAAAATCTCGGCCGACAACCGTGGTAAACACCAGCGCACTTTACAAATATACATATGTATTTCTCTCTACCAATATACTGTTGTCAAATATATGCAATCAGGTTATTTACTGGGAAAATATTGTAATAATTTCGCACTGAGAAAAATAATGCAAATGCTAACATTAGCTTGCTGGCTAGCTGACAGCGACACATTTTATCATCAGGCAGTGACGTTATATGTGTTGTGGTGTACGCTATATAATCTGTAAGTTTAAGTCACGTTTAGTGTAGGAGCCATGAATTAACTTAGTTTTGAGATGGCTAATATTTTGTATTGTTATATGTTTTTGGTTAGTGTTTTGGGATATCATTAATATTATTTATTATTTTTTGGTGATTGCGGTTAATGGGAGAGTTGGGTCACATGGATATGGGTGGTGACACTCATAATCTATATGAGCATCTCATATAGACAGCACTTTTCTTTGTTCCCTGTGATCATCTTAATTAAAAGTTTGTGCACGTTACAATAACTTGATTACTTTTCATTAATACATTTTTTTGACGTATTTCTGGAAGCGAATTTTTTGTATCAGACAACTTAACTAGGTTTGTTTGCTGCAGTCGCTACATTTGGTGTTTATGCATGTTAAAATGTCATCTTCACTGTGTAAGATTTTAGTGTTAGATTTGTGGTTTGATGCTTAACTAAGTCAGCCAGTATCAGCCACAGACATTCATAGATATAAAAGCATGCCGTGAAAGCATGATCATTCTTAACACAATAAATAAATAAATACAGAAGATACCAAGTGGGCAAACAGGAAGATGTAGCCAACATATAGTGGCAATCGTTTGTCAAATGTTGGTGATAATGCTCCATACGGTTCAGGTTTGGAAATGAATGATTAAGTTCACCTGCCACTGTGGCTGGTGGATTTTAAAATCTGCCAGCCTCTTAAATGATTACCAATAGATTTTTGTTTGTGGCTGGTGAGTGATGCATATCTAGCAGCCACGCATATTTTACCAGCATTTGGCTGGTGGCTGATGCTAATTTCCAGTCTTGATCTGGTTGCAATGCACTGAGCGGAGGTATTTAAGTTGTCAGATCATCCTCATTTCGATCGTCATTTCTGTTAAAACAACACCACCCTGTCAAAATTTGGACGCTATGTTAGTATACGCAGTGTATTATATGTACGCGCACCAACAGAAGTACCCAATTGAGACACAACAAAGGTCTCATGTCCAAAACTAAGATGACCCTGATGACTTCACCATGACATCATCAGGGTTATTTTCTTCGGAGTCAGAGAGGACATTATACAACTGTTTTTACTGGCTGAGCAGTGCTCCTGATAATGAGTTAATGGATGTTAATGTGTAAAATTAATGTCTTACAACATTCCAATTTTACAAACACGTTTGGTTAACATTTCCATCCAGCTGCCCTACATCAAGAAATGAGAGAAGAGAGAGAAAACCTACCTGCAGGAATTCACGAACATTTGATCCCAGCACCCGCAAGATGGTGTCATATCCCGACTCTTGGCAAAATTCGAAAAACATCTTCCCAAACATCTGCAAGATGGCTCCTGCATCGACCTCTGAAAAACAGACAGGATCTCATCAGTATTTTAACTTTTCTTTTATTCTTATTAATTATTCTATAAAACACCACATACACTGTCACTTACTGAGAACTTTGCTTGCAGCAGCAACAAGGTCGTACGTTTTGCCATCTTCATATATGATTCTCACGAGGAACTGACCCTCAATATCAAGCTGAGCCTCCCTCCTGAAAACAAAGTGAAGCCATCAATCAGGAGCAGATGTCACAGCAGAAGTAAACAGTCACTGGGAATTCTGTTTACAGGAGTAATGCAATAACAACTTATTTATCTCATTTGTGGCCAGACAGTGTGGGTGTCTTGATTTATATTACAGTAACAAAAACTTTCCATATTTCTTTGAAGAGGTTTTAGAACAAGAACAGACAATCAGGTTTAGACCTACTGCAGGTCCACCGGTGATAAGCACAGCTCCAAGCTCAGAGTGCACGTTGCTATTTATACATTTTACAACCCAATTTTTACAATTTTTTAAGATATCTTAATGAGGTTCTGATTACTACTGTTTAAAAAACAGACATGATTTACAGGCCCGAGCAGCAGCCGCCATTTTATCAGAATGTGTAACAGCTGTAAAAACATACCAAGCCTTGAAAGCTTTCGTAAAGAAAACAACAAGTTATTTTTAAATGATTCAGCTCATCAAAGGTCTGAAAACACAGCAAAATGATAAATTGTGCATTAAATAACAGTGAGTTACATTTGCAGGGATAACAAAGGGGATCTTTTTTGGGTGGCTGAAGAATGAGTACTTTCTTTGAAAACATTTACACAAGGCAGCAGCTGCTGTGTTTTTTTTTCTAATTCCTCTTTTTTTTTTTGAGGCAGGGTCACATGTAGGACAGCCAAACATTTCAACATGCCGAAAAACTGACATGTTGGAATGGGGCTTTAACACACTCACATATAACACATATAAAAAAACACGTATAAAAGCTTCATCGGTTTGCAAATTACGGTTAAGAAACAGCCTGACAATGTTGGATCATAAGTAAATTGGTAAATGTACAAAGGAGTGTTTTTAGGGTTACATTTTAAAGCAGGGTCATAGCTGCCATTGAGGTTATTCCTTTTGTATTCTTATGGGAATTTGGGGCTTTTAGCAGCTTCCACATTGCTTACATTCTGCATTGGTGGATGTTGTGTGTATAGTTGTAGATAGAGACCAGCACTGTCCAGTAAAAACAATACATCTCTTAATTTGGTGATTTTTAATTTTTCAGACAAACATCACAACTAACTGTTACTCAGAGGTGCAGTCAGCGATTCTAATCCAGTTACTAGCTGTCCAGTCTGTGTGCGCTTTAGAAAAATCCAGTGTTCAGCCCTGGCTCTGTAAATGGCAAACAGACTAAGTGGCTCGCACGACCCACACAACACTATTCCAGCCAATCAGCAACAGGGGGCGTTAGTGCTTGTGCACAGGTCAGGAGAAAGGCCATGGATGTATGGGGAGAAGGGCAGTGGGAGCAAGAGGGACAGTAAATCTGAGCCTCTGAAGGAGCACTGGCAGGAGGGGAGTATTTGTTTAGGTGTTGAGCTCAATATCCACAAGCTTTCTCCAGTATAGCTGACTCCGTCTTTAATGAATTGATAAAATTCTCCAACTTCTTGTGCTAAACACTAATTTAAATCCCATCATGTTTTTTGGAGTCATGTTGGGAAATAACAGTTACTAAATCAAAATGACTGAACAAAAGTTAATTTAACTAAGCCATTAACTGAAAAATAAAATATCAAAATGCAAATACTTAAAAATAAATCTGAGAGTTCACTGTAGGTGTGTTATTACATTTTTCCGGGAGATGCTGGGGCTCTGAGACATCAACCCAGTATTTAAAACTCTGGCTACAGCCCTGCTAAGTAGTTGTACTTTGCTTGAGTGCTTCATATGTTCTACTGCACATTTCTGCAGACACAACTGTACTTTTACTCCATTTCTTTATTTTACAGTAAGAATTAGTAGTTACTTTTTTAACATACAAACCATATTGACATTTTGTTATATGATTATTTTTTTAGATTAAACTACACTTGTGGAAAAGACTCCAACACACTGTCTAACTTGCAAAAACAATGATTTTAATGCTGCAGCGTTTCAGTGACTAGACCTTAATCAGGCAAACAGTGTTGTAACAAAAAAAAGCCATCTTAAGTAGGAGTGGCTGTGAGTTAGCAATTAGTCACATTACCCACATGCAGTTAAAAGACTAAATACCAAACATCAATTAGTGTAACAATCAACATTTTAAAAAGAAACATAGGAATTAAGAAGTAAAATTAAAAACTACTTGGTGACAATCTTAAACATACCCCAAAAAGTGTAGGCTAGATAGGTATGTCCTTATTTGTTAACTTGCATTCTCTAAAAACAAACACATCCAAATCTTGAAGGTACATTAAAAAATGAACCTATAGGGTTTGGTTTTGAGATTAAACTACACAAAATATATGAAACCATAGATAGTAGTCCTATTTTGGCCCACTACAGCATTTAAATGTTACTCACATAATGCATTAGTTATAAAAATAAAATAACAGTCACAGGCATAATTTGTCTGCATAATGTGGTTTCACTTTAAATAGCCAACTACATTTTAATAACTGCACTTGCATATTTTCATGGTAAGAATTTGAATGTAGGAGTATTTTTGCAGTGCTGTAGTGCTTTTTGGCAACAAATACTTTCTGGCTTGAATTCCAGCCTGCTAAAAGTTCATTTAAATGTGCTATTTACCAACTTTATGTGAGGTGAATGATTACAGTAAAGGCAGGTGTCTCTACCAGCTGACAGTGTGACAGCTGAAGGTGAGCTGCATGTACAACAGCCCTGTTGTGGTGTATCTGTCCACAGTGTAACCTATGATACCAACAGGGCCTGATAGTAAACACACGATCCACAAACTCACTTGATGTCTTCCCACACTTCCGGCCCGTAATTCCTTAAAACGAGGAGCTCCAGGGCGTGATTCACAAAACCATACTGCAAGATTATAATAAAAAAAACATCAGCAACGTGAATATTATTGTATGGAAACACGCGATGTGTCTGAAACACAGCTTGCTACGTACGCGTTTTTATAAAATATATGCTCTAAACATACTGCAAACTTAAAATAAATGCGCATGTATATTCTGTTGAGCAGTTAACATGCACAGTTCACTATAATAAGGGAATTATTGTGTAACAGCTACACAGCGGTCTAACAGGAAATGTCAAATGCAAATAGGCTAACGCTGCAGCACGTCGCGCGACAAACAGACTCTTCACCAGCATTAAAACAATATGTACAATCCTAATAAACATACCATGGTGACAGCAGCTCTTCTCTTTCCTTATTTTATGCTAAATCCGTTGCATCTGACTCAACCTTCATCGTTTGGTACAGATGCTGAGTGTCTCTGCGTCCATTCCCCCTTTTTCCTCTCAGCTACTGACTGACAGGGAGTCTGTCCAATAGCAGAGCAGAGAAGGTCCTACGTAGGCCGTCGCTGACCAATGAGAAGCCAGCTGCGTTGTCCAACTGATGCTGCTGGTGGATCTGAAATCACCGCAGGCAGCTTCCCAGTTTCTGACATTTAACGTCATGTTTTACACTCTGGACTTTACAACTAATGATAAATGCGTACTGTAACACAAAAATAAGCAAAAGATTTCTTTTATGAGGTAATTTGTTTGGCTAACGTTTAAAAAACTAGCTGATAAGATATGACTTATCATTTTGAGGAAAGAGTAAGCAGCAATACAAATACAAGTCCTGCATTCAAAATGCTGGTAAAACTAAATGTAAAATGGTTAAAATACAAAAGTCTTATTAGCAAAATGTACTTGTAAATCTGATAAGTAAAAGTAGGCCTATTCATTATGCATAGACTCCTTTCAGGAGGGAATAAAAGGCTAAAATACATAGTCATGGATCTATTTTATGATTGCATTCCTATTATTGATGCCTTAATGTCTAAATAGCAATTTAATGTTGTGGTAAGTCAAAAGGGAGAGAAGTCAAACAACTCTATATGCTTTAAGAGTTGTTTAATTACTAAAAAATACACTAAAGCCTACATGATGAGCTGGTGACGTTTTTGTTTTTTTTGTAAAATCTCTTGCTACAGCTGACATAATCAGTAGAGTAAAAAATGTTCTGTTTTAAAATGTAGTGAAGTAGATGTATGACATAATGTAACATAAAGTAAAGGTGTTAAACTCACCTGATGTACCTAGACCTAAGTGGGCCTATTCATTATGCATAAAGACTCATTTCAGAAGGGAACATTAGGCTAAAATACATAGCCATAGGGCTGTTTTTTTATTGTATTGCTATTATTGATGCTTTAACATCTAAATAGCAGTTTAATGTTTTTGCAAGTCAAAAGGGAGCAAAATCTAACAACTTTATTTGCTTTATGAGTTGTTGAATGACCACAAATACACCATACCTTTTATAAATAGCTGGTACTATGTTGGTTTTTTCATCCATTTATTTTTTATGTTTTGTTTTGTTGTTTTTTTTTCTGTAAAATTGCTAACCACAGCTGACAGATAATTAGTAAAGTAAAAAAAAAAACATACATGGCCAACAGCCTATTTTATAATTGCATTGCTATTACTGATGCTTTAACATCTATATAGCAGTTTAATGTTGTAGCAAGTCAAGCTACATCTAACAACTTTATATGTTTTATGAGCTGGTCATATGTTGTTTTTTCTGTAAAATCTCTAATTAAAGCTGACAGATAATTGGTAGACTAAAAAAATATCTTGTTCAGGGATACTCAACTTGCTTATGGGGGTCTTTCCCTGGCATTTTTTTTTATAAACAAGCTCATTTTGATGCTTTTTAAAATTTACTCTGATACCTTACTTACATTAAAAGTACAAAGAAATCAAACAATTCATTTTCATTCGGACTTTCGGAAATGTTTGGTGGGCCACCTGGCACCCATTCTCAGAACCCATCGGCTGTATTTGGCGTCTGACTTACGGCAGACGGCAATACAGCCTCTGGGGACAGACCCCCGATTTTTTGGCATTCCGGTTTGATTTGGGCGGAGGAGGCAAATTTCCATTTCCAACTTCCGTTTATATATAAGTAAATATGCTGAACCATTGAGATGGATTCAGAGTTTGCAGTGACGCCTATTATGTTCCGCCTCGTTAGTTCACCGCACAGACCGTTTAACCTGGCAACAACTGCAGCCGGCTCAAACATGATTGGTCAATATCACGCGGACTACAAACAGCCTACAACCGGAAACCAGGGCTTTTCCACTCTTCTTCCGGAGGCAAGATCTCCGGGGTTTGCCTACAGACTCTACATTCACTGAATGTAGAGTCTGTATATAGAGACTACCTGGCACCCTGTCTGGCCCACGGGCCACAAGTTGAGTATCACTGTGCCATAGTAATGTGCAAGTACCTGAAAATAGCAACTGGCCTACACATATAAGCACATATACTTGTATGAATGTACTTAGTTAGTTTCCACTATTTCACATCAAATCATAATGGTAAATGGACTGCACTTGTATGGAGCCTTTCTAGTCTTCTGACCACTCAAAGTGTTTTTAAACTACATGTCACATTCACCCATTCACACACTGGTGGACGAGGCTACCATACAGGATGCTACCTGCTACTCAGTAACCAATAGCAGATGTAATGGAAGAGCCATTGGGAGCAATTTGGGGTTCAGTATCTTGCCCAAGGATACTACGACATGCAAACTGTAGGAGCCAGGGACCGAACCGCTGATCGTCCGATTGGTGGACAACTTGCTTTATATCACAGAATATATTATACTATATATAATATATATAGAGTCACATGAGCATGTTGATGTCAATATTTATTGCGCATTGACTACATTACAATAATGATTAAAGCACATCATTATGAGGGAGAGTAGAACAATCATTGTATTCTTGTTGTGTTGTATTCCCACCATATAGGAAAGGAGTGCTATGAACCAAATGTAATAAATATAGTATAAATGTGTACAGTGGGAAAAAAGTAAAAAATACATGTATATTACTTATGTTTGGAAAATGCAATCTTGAAATGCTTTATGTCTCATAAATGGAAGTCTAAGTTACATGTCATTACAAACATTTACTGAGCTGGAACCACAAACCTCTGGAAGAAATTACTGACACGTAAATTCATATTGAACCATATCTAAAGGGAAAAAAAAGCAGGTAAAAATAATGTGAAATATCTGTGATCCTGCAGGTATATTTTCCTATAAGGCACCTGAATCTGCTCTGCATCACTTAAATTGATTAGAGGAGTGAATCTAAAGATTAAAAAGGCAGGATGTCTCCTAAATATTTGAATAACTCTTCCAAATTTTGTTTTGAAATCTCCCACTGAGACGCACAAAGCTAATTCTGTTTCAGTCTTCATTTCTTCTGTCGTACCAATAGGCAAAGGTGCTTTTAGCAGGTAGTTTGAACAGATGTGAATGGACCAGTCACATATTTACAGAACATAATCTTCAAATCTGTTTAGCAACATCACATTGAGGATCAACATCCAAAATGTATTTCTGAATCATGTTATGCAGATGACATATTTAACTCCTTACATCAAACCAGAAGCAGCTACTTTTTAAAAAACAGTATGCCCTTTTTGGCCACATTTAGCACATGTTTTATGTATTTTGTACCTCCTTAGGTATTAAAATGAACAAAACAGTCAAGAAAGCTACTTTTTATATCATAATAATTTGCAGAGATGACTCATTCTGGAAGAAAAATGAAGGAAGTGAGTTTTTCTCTGTGCTACAACTGTACAAATGGAAAATTGTACAGAAACAAGACTCATGTTTGACATCAAACTGACATGTCTGTTATTAAGCAGCTGCAAGAGTTGACTGACAATATCATCAATATCTAAACAACCCGAACCAAAATACACAAGGTGTTCGCACTGTGTTCACTGGATACGTTTATATTCTGTCATATCTAATGTTTTTTTGGGCTCTGCAGCAGCTCGACTTCATTTCAGAGTCAGTTTTGAAGTTTTGAAGGACGCCTCCAAAAAGTAACAAACACCAGGGATGTCTTCTGGGAAGTTGGCCGGAAGCTCCTGTCTGCTCCTGGGAACAAAGACAAACTCTGGCCGATCCTTCAGCAATCTGGGACAAAGAGCGCACAAATAAAACATGAATCTAAAAACAATGTGGCAAATTATTTGACACAAGAGGAAACACAGTGCTCCTCTAAAAGTTAAGTTTCCTGTCTAGAGCACTTAAGTTTGTCTTTTTCTCCTCCACAACCAGTTCAGGAAACAAATGTCATACGGTACTAACATCTGAAATTTACTTACTAAGCAAAATGTTTTAGAACGGACTTACAAGTTAGTATTGTAATTCTAATGGGAAAAAAATTATAATTTGCAACCTGGATTGGCTGTGTTACTTCACCTGTGGGTTGTAGGGCTAATGTTGATTTTTCCAGGTTGGCTGCAGGATTCAAACTTGTTGGCCAGTGTGACATTGTTCCCGAAAAGGCAGTAGCGTGGCATTTTCACCCCAACAACACCAGCCAGTACTGAGCCAGTGTGGAGGCCGATACGCATCTGAGGAAAAACACAACATTCAACATGATTCGGGCTCCTGCTCGTCTTTTATCAGGCTGTTTTCATGCACTGCTCGTACATATATCTGTGAACAGTAATGCACTAGAATCCTTTTACAACCCACGTAATCAACAAGGCTGCAATAATGTGACCAATATGCTGAATGGAGAAAAGAAGGAAGTAGTATACAGAGCGGAAGTCTGCTTAAGGAGAGGTGGGGTGGTGGATAGGTCAAACAAACACAGGACTTTCCCCAAGGATATTCAGTGTTAGGGACCGTGTGAGTCCAAGTCAACGTTCAGTTATTGTGTCACTGTCACTGTCGTCACCAAGTTTCTCTTCCTGAACCTAACCTATGTAACTTTACTTGCCTAAACCTAAAAACACCCAACCATGGAACTTTTTCTAAACTTACCCAAAATAACTTAACTCGCCAAAACTTAATGGGCGCAAATTTGCATGAACTACATAACTATACCTTAACTACGAAACATCATTTGTGGAGCACTAATTGGTTAGATATCGTACAAACTGTTGAATGAGGATACGTTGTATAACTACAGTACTCGCTAGGGAACAAATTCAGTGACTGAAAATAGTCCCGAATAAATAGGCTAGTTTGGGATGAACCAGACCTGCACCAAATTAGCACACAATGCATTACAGTCAGATTTGTGTCCGACTTCATCCCCGCTTGCTCTGACGTCATGCACACGTGGGCATAAACCTCAAGCTCAAGAGGCAGTTTTTAGAGCCAGGTGCTGCAGTTGCTCTCCACTGACTACAAGAACCAGGGCATGTTGGGAAATGCTTTCCTGTTGCCTAGACCAAAGAGCTGACTGGTTCTTAGTTTCAACCAAAAACACCACAGTTTGTAGAAATTCAAACTCTGTTTAAATTAAATATTTAATAATAGATTGTACGCTATTAGTCTCATATTGTTTAATCTGTAAACATAACTTGTGTGGTTGATGATAATAATAATATGCGGTCTGCAAACAGCAGGTAGCCTGCAGATGGATCTAACAGGAAAATATTTCTGTGACTTCTTGTAAATTCTTTGAAGGTTGCTAGAAATAGAGCATCTTTGCTGGAAACTGTCCGACTTCACTGCAGATTTTTGTCAATGCCATTCACTGCTGATGCCTGATCTTTCAACTTTCCCAGCGGCACGGTGCGGTTCATCTTGAAGGAGCCAAATAAGTTAATGCCTTTTCAAGGTGACCTCTAGTAGCGCTATGGAGTAATGTTTTAACATAGACTGTATAAATAATGGGCATAGCATACATGACATCACCCATTGGTTTGTGGACTATCATTTGAAGCCTCAAGGTCAGCATTTTGGCCATCGCCATCTTGGTTTTTTGGAGACTGGAGTGACCATATTTGGACGAGAGGAGGAGCAAGGGATGGATCTAACTCACAGTTCATGGCAACACCTCACAGCCTATTACCCAAGCAGCCCCGCACTTAAAATATGCATAACTTTGGGCTTTGATAAAATGTAAACTGGCAAGTTATAAAAATTTAAAAAAAAAAAAAAAAAAAAAAAAAAAAGAACATACAGTTGTCGGAAATGTTGACATTAGAGAGACCCATGCCATTTTTTTGAATTAGGCTATAAAGTTGGGCATTTTAACATGAGAATCTATGGGAATTTACTCTGTTTGGAGCCAGCCTTATGTAGATAGTGAAGATTATTAATAGGAAGTTGCATCATCCAGTTGAATGAAAGAATCAATACTTGACCCTCACCTGTATTGGTTCTCCGGTGGGCGTCATAACTTCGTCTGAAAGCTCCATCATCTTTAAGGCCATGAGTGCAATTTGGACAGCGTGAGTCTCGCTCTCCTTGTGTAATCCACCAGCTACGCAGTACGCATCACCAATGGTCTCCACCTGAATACAGTAGAGGATTATTAAAATGATTTCTAGCCTGGCAACTGAGACAGAGGACAGGACTGCAACATCTGTGTGTGCAGCCTCCTCCCTTTCTTCCTTATCAGGGAATCTACACAGAGCTCTAGTCATTTAACCCGAAAGTTTCAACTTTATTAAAAATCTACTTCAGATGTTCTTTGACAATAAACCTTGAGCAAAATGGCAAATGTGAAGTGGCTATTCATCAAAATCTCTTCACAGTCTGACTTGTGCTCTCCATCTTGCCCCAGAAGACAAAGGGCAGAAAACTGAGGAGTAATAAAACTTAAATTGTAATAGTACTTGATCCCTGGTCATATTATACACAAGTCCACAAGGTTTTTTCTTTCTTCTTCTTTGAACGAGTAAATCTGGACCGGAGAGCACTCAGCGGCTATGTGGCAGAGACAAAGTGAAACTATTTTTAGGCTCATACATGTGGAGTGGAAACAGGGTCCTGAAGGAACCTCTGACTTCCTAGCGTTTTACGAGATATTTGTCAAACATGCTGCTCTCTCTGTTATGCTTCCATGACACTTTGATTACATTATCCAACCTCCCCGTAGATTAGCAGCCTTTGGCAGACACTTGTGTAGCTGGTTGAGCTATAGTCTCAGTCTGTCTTTTGAAGCTGTGAAGGAATGGTGTATTATTTTACTTAAAAAAATTCATCATGTGAAGGCAAATTATTTGAGTCCATGCACCCTATGGGAGTACCTGATGTATTAAAATATTTATTTGTCAAAAGACAGAAAAGTGCACCTGTTTTTTTTTATCTGTAAACTACTGTAGATTATAAATTCTTAACATTTAGACATACATTTATTTTTTTCCAGTGTCATCAGCAGCCACAGTTACATTAGAAAAATTAAAGGCAGTTTTATGTGGTTTTAGGGAGCTACTGTACATACAGGGCCATAGCTACTGTACCATTGAGGACACTGAGGTCATGTGCTTTATAATGCTTTTCTAAATCAGAGGAGTTTTAGGGTGATTTCTTAAGTTAGATATCAGAATATCAAAAGATTTGACCGCCACAAAAAAGGCTTATCATTCTCCACCACAACTACATATTGTACTCATCAGCGTTCCAGCAGCACTGGGGGTCAAATTTACAGGAAATATAATCAAACTGTTTGATGAATGAATAAAATCTGAAATGTTTTGATTTCTTTAAATATTCCGGCTCCAGAGTTCTTAAAAATTTTGATGAAAAATGACTGTGAATTAATTTGAGCAAAAAACATCTAGCATAAAATTCTATTTACAAGGGTGTAAGTTCAATTTCAGTGTCGTAAAACAACTGCAGGATCATATAAAGTAGCTAGCCTATGATGACGTATAGACCTAGCATACACTATGTAACAAGTCAGTGTGCAGGAATGTTTGTGTTGCTTGGCAACAGTCTATTTCCAGTCCATTTACACAGCTATTTGTGCTGGCAGAGCCAAATAAATCTTTTAAATAAACAAACAAATCCAAATCTGATGTTGCTAATTACTCTAAATGAATACAGAATGTAAGATTGACATCACGCAGTGTTAAATTTTTTGGAAAGGGGCGCCATCTTGTGAGAATAACTAAAACACACTTATGATGAAAAAAACTTTTTGTTAGATGAGTCTGCTGAATTTCTTTAAGAAAAGAAATGCATAAATGTACACAGGTCATTGAAAGTCCTTGAATGTATCTATTTCTGTATGAAATTGCATTAAAATAGGATTTCACCGCGTGAATTTTCAAAATTTTCTCGGGGGAGAACCCCCAGAACCCCCCTTGAAATCTTTCTTTTTGTCACAACCGGACATATTACTGGATTTTTTAAGCAGATGATCAATACTACCATCAGACTGATGAAATTTACCTTGATCTGTGCCGTAAAACAACTATTGAGTGTCTATGGACATATGTGGGGCTTAGGCCTATAGATATCTCTTCTGTTTGCCACATGTGCATATTAACTCTTTTAAGGTAAAAAAAAAACAAAAAACGTGCCACCGTGTCCACGTATGGTCATGACCACGCATGCACAAGCAGATATTATGTCACAAGGTAAAATGTCGCTCAGGCCGTCTGACCAAAGTTGGCAATCCTGCTAATGTGCTACCTCCACTTACATACCCAAACCTTGTAAACTATCTCGTTTTTGGACTGAGTGCATACATAGTGGAAATAGAGATAACAGAGCATGTACCTCACAAGATGGCAGCCCTGTCCTGCATGGTGTGATGTACATTCACATTCTGTATAAATGATACTTGTGGAACTGTTGTATAAATGCTATATCACACCTAAGGTCGTGCTGTTGTACTAGACATCAGTATGACTGTGATTATCTTTGGCCTATGACTGAATCACAGCTGTGCTGATATTTAGTCGAACAGCACTCCCTGCTATGTGATATTCCTTCATTAACCTACCTTATAAACATCAAGCTCTCCACACTGGTGGTCAAACCTGGTGTACAACTCACTGAGCATGGTTATCACTTGCATCGGGGTACAGCGTGAGCAAACAGCCGTAAAACCCACAATGTCAGAGAAGAGCATTGTAACCCGGTCAAACTTCTTGGCCTGCACCGTTTGGCCCTGCCACAGCTGCTGCGCCACAGTGCCGGGGAAGATGGAGAAAAGAAGATCCACTGTCTTCTTCTTCTCCTCCTCCAGTGCCTGGTGAGCGTGCTCCAAGGCTGCCTTGGCCTTTCCCAGTCGCTTCTTCAAACCGTCCTGGGCTTTGGCCTGTTCGCCAACCAGCACTACATCACGCAGTGCATTATGTATAGGGATGTCTGACAGGTAGAGGCCGCGGCCTGTCAGCTCCTCCAGCTTGTCCACACATGGTGAGCCCAAGAACAAGATGGCATTGGACTCTGAAACGTAGATCATCTGACCTTTAAGGTCCATGAGCTGAAACAAAAGAATAAGATGAACAGAGATGTTCATTTTTGTGGAATTGGATAAACTTTGTTAGTTTCATGTAAATATTGGGCCTAACTGTCCTTGTAGCTCCATGACTTTGGTTTTTAAAAGATTAATTAGGATTACTGTCTTGGCTACATCCCGGAGCAAACGTCTCTTAGTAGTAGTATTAGTTCTTATTATTATAAGCGTAAATTTCCCACAGTAAAACAAGAAAAAAGTAATGTTTTTCCTCCTCAGTGGCATCTGTGCACTCGTAAATATACAGTGTGTACATAAATACACTCCATTAAGATAAATGTAAACAATTAAACATTTGACATAAAGAAAAGCAAACTTGTCATCTGTGTGGTATTTATAAGAGCGCAGCTGTATGCAGCTGTCTGTCAGCCACAACAATAAACAACACTGAAAGGATTATTTATGTTCTAGTGTAGCAGACAAAAAAAACACACATCTAATCCAAGCACATTTTTCTAGTCACTGTCAAAATAACTCAACAACTATTGAAAGGACTGCCATAAAATTTTGCCATGAGGTTGACATTTGGAGTTCAAAGTGAAATGTCTCACCAACTCTTGGATGGATTGCCATGAAATTTGGTTCAGGTATTCGTCTTTATTAACTGACCTTTAACTAAGCGCCACTATAAGGCCAAAGTTTAATTTGTCCAGTGCTTTGATTTATGAATTAATACCTTCAAAACTGACAACATCCCCATCAGCATCAACTGTGCTTTGTGACTAAAGCAAAGCTAGAAGTATTAGCATGCTAATAATCCATCTGGCTATCATGTTAAATATAGTCCATCATCACAGCAAATGTTAACACACAAAAGAGAAATACTGACTTAAATGATAATAATCAGGCTGTTCTCAGTGCACCAGAATTCATGTATCCTCCTGAGACCCTGTGTCCTCATATGAGGACATTACATTTTGGGTTTTTATTTACTTGACCTTATACTCCGTTTTGCTTAACATAGACCTGTTGTCCTCGTTCGTGGACACTTTCTTTATGCCATCTAGTGGTAGTAAGACCACAATACACTAATCCATGTAAAAACAAGATGGCAGCCGTCTCTGCCAAGACAGTCTGCAACTGATCCTGACACAAAAGTGGACAAGGTCCAAAACCTGATCACATTATATGGTTGAAACTTGTTTCTTATGATTAATAATGTTTGTAGTTCAGTATGGCAACATATCTGACCAATTTTAACAACACTATCAAGCTCATTACTCATTTGAAGACATTGGGACTTTATTATAGTCTCACTTGAGGACATTGGGACTTAATTTTCTTTGAAAATGTTTACTTTTTTATGCTTATTGGCTCCTCCTGATCCCAAATACCTTGGCGAAAATAAATAAGCATACCAAATAAAAGTTTAGGTCTCAGGAGGGCATAACCCACGTCATCACGAAGGCTGCAGTCATATAAAAAAATGTGCTGATGGGAGTAAAGAAGGGAGAAGTATAAAGAGTGAAGGTCTGCCTAAGGAGGCAGGTTGGGTGGTGGACAATCACAGGACTTTCCCCCAGGAGACTGGTGTTTGTGTCCCCGTTGAAACCAAGAAAACTTTAAGTTATTTTAGTGTACGTCATCACCATATTTCTTTTCCTAAACCTTACCTACGTAACATGACAAAACCCAACAATGATTATTTTCCGACACCTAACAGGTAGGGCGGCAAATACGTTGGGCACTAATTCGTTAGACATCATACGAACTGTTGTATTAGGTTACGTGGAAATAATACATGAGTAAAGAAAAACCTTGTAATTTCTCATGTAAAAGCTGGAGATATTAAATGATTTAATATTAAAACCAAAGACTCTATTTTGAGGCACATACTTCCTGCCCTTCTACATGCATTTCCTTATTATTCTGACGCCACCACCTCAACTGCTAAAGATCAAACAATTTTGACTTTTATCACTTGGTTTTCTTATCACAGGCTCACAGAGTCATGAGCTGCAAAAAAACAATAGCTAAAGGTAAAAATACAGCTACAGGAGTATTTTGAAATTTGTAGAAGTGATACATCATGATACCCAGATGGTAAAGACTGAGACACTTGCTGATTTTTACTTGTTTTAACTGGACTCTGTAGCTACTAACAGCAAAGCTACCATTGAGAGACTGGTGTTATAGTAAGTGGAAGCACCTCTGATTGAATGTTATAACACCACTGCCATGTGTACTCGCTGATACTTTTTTTTTCCTTGTGATGGCGACCAATTGCTGTGCACCCCCGCATAAATAGCACAAGCATGGCTGTGCCTTTGATGGATAAAATGGTTTGACATTTGCTTCTGATCTCCGTTGGGGGTATAATGTTGATCTCTACCTCAGGCCAAGTGCACCCAAGTACAACACTAATAAGCTCAACTGCTTATAAATAACATGATTTTTCCCCTCTATCTTACTATCAAGACAATGACTGGAAGACCTTTATTGCCTCAGTAGTCAGTGATGTCATTTTTCAAGTCGTATCTCCCAGATAGGCCCACATACCTTCCCTGTGTTGTCTGCGATGGAGACTCCATGCTTGATCCGAATGATAAACTGTGTGTTTAGCATGGTCAGGATACCTTGAAAGGTACATTTGATCTGGGGAGAGACAATAGAGAAGTGTTCTTGGAAGGTAGCAGACCGCCTGAGTCCATCCTTCCTGAACAGTCTCTTCCTGAGCCCATGTCCTATTTGCACTAGAACCAAGTCTTGGTCCAGGATCAGATGGAAAGGGAAGATGGTAGAGAACAGAGAGGTAGGAAGGGTCCCAGCTGAGGTAGCCCGCAGCGGACTGGGGCTCAGGCTTTTAGCATCCTTGACTACAACTGTGTACAGAAGACTGGGCTGCGGGCTGGACTGCAAGATGCTGTCTTTAGCACCGGGGGGGTCCATCAACACATCCACAGTGGTGTGATACAGCAGGCGGGCAGCAGCTTTAATGACTCCAGGGAAGAAGAGCTCAGTGGTCAGGCGGGGGTTGAAGAAATAGACAGTAAGCAGACCCACATCCTTGTCTAAGCAGAGCACCGAAGGTTCGTTTACACAATCCTCTCTGTCCGGGTTGGGCGGCGTGCTGCTCTGTTTCAACAAGACATTGAAGCTGTTGAGGAAATCATGGAGAGCTCCCCCCACTACCCTCAAAATGTGTCCGTCCTCCTCGTAACACATGTTGAAGAGCTCCTCGCCAAGAGCAACTCTCAACACTTCCATCTGGATTGCTGTCGGAAAAAGGGAAACAGGTGAAGAATACTCACCCAGAACACCCAGAATTTCAAAGTATAAATGTATAAATGCTTCAGATGTGGCATTACCTGTTTTGGCTGAGTACATGTTCATCATTTCCACTAAGTGCTCCGCGTCATCACTGCAACTCTGATAGTCTGTGCAGCAAGTTATTGGACTGTGAGATGACAAATATAAAAGTCAGACACATAAACCACTCAGTGGACCACATCTTTGGTTCAATACCTTAGACCAAGCATGGCAATATATCAATATTATACTGATATCTTGTTGTGAGACTAGATGTCATCTTAGTTTTTGGACATTGTAATATCGTTAGCGTTGTCTTTCCCTGGTTTTAAAGGATGCATTACAGTAAAGTGATGTAATTTTCTGAACTTATCAGACTGTTCTAGCTGTTCTATTATTTGCCGTTGCCCACTTAGCCATTACATCCACACTGGTGATGATTATTTATCAAAAATCTCATTGTGTAAATACTTTTTAAAGCACCAGTAGTCAACCCTACAATATCATTGCAAAAATACAATATTGTGATGTTTGATTTTCTGCATATTGCCCAACATCAGACTAGAATTGCAACTACCTATAATCTTGATTTTCAGTTAATCTGTCAAACATTTTCTTGATTATTTGACTCATTGTATTACCAAGGGGTGAAACAAACAGAAATTTTTTAATTTCCGAAAGCACAAGTCTTTCAGTGTCTTCCAATTGTTTGTTTGACCAACAGCCCAAATCACATTACCTTATTGTCATATATGACCAAAAAAGCTTGCAAATTCTCACATGCAACCAGTGACTGTTTGACATTTTTGGGAAATGGTTTGCCATTTGCTATAAAAATGTATTTTTCATCAGCATCGTCAGGGATTTCTCAGCAGCCTGTGTCACACCTTATTTTTGTTACCATCATTTCTATCAGTCTAGTATACATTTTGAGAGATTGAGGTAAACAGAGGGCCAAATGAGGCTGTAATATCTCAGCATCATATCATTTGGAATACATGCTGTGGCACTTCAGTACAGGCCTATAATTTGCAGCAGCAGCAGTGATGATTGTAGCAGTCTAGCAGGAGTAGTGTACTTGTTATTGGTGGCAGCTGTAGTTAAAAAAACACACGTGTTACCTTTCCGAGTCTCTGGTTTGATCTGATAGTCGCATCATTCGTTGGAGGGCAGTGTGCAGCCTTTGAAACTGTATGACAAAGTGTTCAGCGAGTTAAAGGTCATCGTCTGCTAAACAGCAGCTTTAATTACAGGAGCGCCCACAGATAAATAAATAAAAAAAACAGGGTTACCATGTTTTAATCTCAAGTGGTCATGGTGTCTGTGCGTTAAGGCAGACACGCGACGAGACAACTGCAGTGTTTTTTTCATAAATATCTGCAAAATACACTGTGGTAGTTGCATGATTTGAATATTAATAAATGTATTTTTGACTCACCTCGGGACATGCCAATTTGCGGATGCTCTCCCCAAGTGTATGCAGGTTAACTTTGGCTCTGCTTGTCTTCTGCTGAGGTATATCCTCACCTATTTTTCCGTGCACGTCCTTAGAAATAGGCAATAAATCCGCGGCGTCAGTTGAGCGCTCCTCAAAGTCTCCGAGCTCATTATTTTTGGCGCTGCCGCCGCTGCTGCTGCTGCTGCTGCTGCTGCTGGAGAATGGACACTCTCCTGATATCTTCAGCTCCTTCAGCTTCGCGCAGAACATCTTCCCCGCTGTATGATCTCCTGGCTCTGCTCTTCTTATCTAATTTCCGAGGCAGACAGTCCTGGTCGAGCAGCTGCTGTCTCTGGGAGAAATTCCATCATCTGGTGCGCTCATCCAGGATACCTTCCTCCTCGCGACCCGCTGATTCAAATGATCAGCACCAGAGCCAGAGACCACATACAATATTCATTGAAAACTGCACGGGCAAATGATGGCAGGCAACTATCATTACCAAAAGCCAATGAGAAACTGGGGAAAAAAGAGCAGTAGGCCAATCCATGCGCAAGTGGGGCTGGTGTAGCTCAGCAACCTATCAGCAATGAGAAATTATTTCCAGGCGACTCCTCGCATGCAGGGGACTTTTTTTTATACAAACAAGCCTATGGACTGGGTCCCATCATATAGACTGGTTCTTCCATACGCGAATATTCACATTTCTGGTATATTCACAAGGACTGCGAGTGCACGTGCCTGTGGTGCCCAATGGTGTGTTTGTAGATCTCATGATGATGTTGATTTTCCCATTGCTCCTACAGAATACTAATACTTTAACATTTTTATTTGATTTTATTTTAGGTGCCCCCTATATGTCTGACTGTCCCCATTATGTCAGGCACAATTGATTTTATTACAACACAGTGATAGCAGCTGTGAATGAACATACAGGCTACTTTCACACATGTTTTAACATTGTGTGCTTTTGTTTGCCCTGCTTTTGTTTTAATGCTTCATTGCACATCTGGCCTATTTCCAGTACTTTCATAATTCCCAATATTGTTTCTAGTATTATTTTTTTCTGCCACTTTACTATTATTTCAACTTATTTGTTTTGTTTTTTCTTGTTTTTCTATGGCATCAATGTGGGAATCTTGGTGTACTAGTGCATATGTATGGATTTCTTTGGAAAAAATTGTCCCTCTCAATATTTAGGACATTTCCATCATCAACTGGTGCATAAAAATTCACTAAAAGGCAGTAAATTAGGGGTTTGACACTCAAAATTTCCTTGAAGAGGACCCCACAAACCTCATGTGTCCCCCCCAATGTTGAAACAAAACCTAGACCCTTGTACTCATGCAATGACAATAAAGATCTTCTACATTTCCTATATTCTTACAACAGGTCCACAAGATTTTCTCTGAGAGAGGACTGTAGGTATAATATCCTGTGGGACCATCTCCTTCAGCTGTGGGTGGATTATGAGTGGGCCCCTGGGCACAGATATGCAAAAGGGGCGGTCAATAGGGACTTGGGTTGGCAACCGGAGGGTCGCCTGTTCAAGTCCCCATCCGGACCAAAATATGGAGCGAGGACTGGTAGCTGGAGAGGTGCCAGTTCCTCCTGGGCACTGCCGAGGTGCCCTTGAGCAAGGCACCGAATCCCCCAACTGCTCGGAGTGCCTCTCATGGGCAGCCCCATTCTGACATCTCTCCACTTAGTGCATGTATAGGTGTACAGGTGCATGTGTGTGTTCGGACCTGTGTGTAATTGACAACAGAGTGAAAAAATTTAATTTCCCCTCGGGGATTAATTTAAGTATATAAAAAAATAAAGACACCAACAGCATACAGTAAGTTAGGTCTGAAGACTACAGCTTCGAAAAGGAAAAGTAATGTAATGTGAGGGATCTCACCAGACCTCTGTAGCGCAAGACTACAAAACCCAGTCACTACAAAAATGTTAGCATTGTGTCACTGCAAATTCTGTTGAAATTTTATGTTTCACCAATGTTGTGGTTAACGTGTATTCAGATTTAAGCACATACTTGGTTGTAGTTAGGAAAAGATCATATTTTGGTTTAAAATTAATTAGGGGGCTTAATCCCAGCAGGGAAAGATGTGATGCCCTGGTTGGGAAAAAAAAGCTTTTCATGCCTAAAAAGCCACTGGCAACAAAGTAAAGGGTCACTACATCTGTGGCTCCCAACTGGTGGGGTCCAGAAGTGGGTCGCGGGCCCATTCTAAGTGGATCACAAGTGACTCACAAGCATGTCAAGCTTGCAAAAAACACACGTTATATTTGAATACAAGAAATTTCAGGCACATAGCTTTTATTATGAAGTGCCGTTTTCTGCTGCAGAGTGAGTGACTAACCGACAGCAACTTGACAGAGACAGAAAACTAGCTCAACGACTTGGCCAAATGCACGCATGATACTAAATGTGTTTAACTGTGGGACCTCAAGCTAATGACTAAGGAGAAATCTGGACACCATGGCTGGACCCACTGGGAACCACTGCACTATGGTGCCTAAAAAGCTGGTGAAACACAGCAATGCCTCCTTAAATCCCAATCACTTTTGTTGTTTGCTGGGCTTTAACAGTGGTCTGCAGCTTGACAGGCAAAGTCAACTCATACTCATTTGAAAAACACTGATATGATATGATAAACATGCAAATGTAAACTGTTCACACTCTAAGCGGCTGAGTTGCATTGTGAGTAATGTATAGGCACCAGGTTTTGACAAGGAAGAAGAAAGCCTGAAGTTGTTTTTAGGACATGTTGCCAAAAAGCTGCTACACATTTACAGAAACACTGATTAATGTGTTGTATCCTCATAAATAAATGAAATGGAATAACATTTACTACAAAATGAGCATTTACTCGCACTAACATGTCTGTGTTGAGGTCTTATATATGACAGAAAACACTACAGTGTGAGTGGAACATGAAGTGAATCTGATTAATTATATTCAGGACTCTTCAGGAAATGGTTCGGTGATGATTATACGTGTTAAATGATCATTTATAAAACTCGTCTCAAAAATAGATTTTATTGGCCCTGATGAGGCTACGGCGCAGCTTGATGGCCTTGTTTGGTCTGAAAAGAGCATTTAGTCGTAACACAATAAATCCATTTTAGAGCTTAAATAATGAACAGCTTTGTCATCTGGGAGCTTTCTGATTTCTCGCAGGATAACTCCGGATGAGCACGCTGCTTACATTGGCAATTGTTCAGCAACAAGGCCCAGGATGTTTCTAACCACAAGACAACAAAAAGTTTATAGGTTAGAGATTAAAGGGGGAATCCTTTCATTAGGCTTCAGAGGGGCCACCCTCCATGCAGTTGAAGATCTGCCCATTTTGAAATGTTATTCTATCAATGACACTTTTATGGTGCATTATGTTAAATGATGAGGTTGTGGTAATTAACATCTGAATAAGGAAGGTTAGGCGAGAGGCAAATAGCCAAATATGTCCCTCTGACAAAAATATCGACTCCATGTTGAAGCTTCCTGTTTACAGATTTTTGTTTCATAAATATGTTGTATTAAAAAGTGTAAATACAAGTCTCCTGTAAATCACAAACATGCATTACAATTATTACCCCTGCATGAAGAGAGGCATGAAGACTGAGGCCTCTGAGCTGCAGCTCAAGGTGCTGAAATTAAACCCTCCAGATAAATAAAGACATGAAATGCAAGACAGGGTGCAAAATGTCAACTTAAATAAATAGAGGAAAGAATAAGAATAAAGAATAAGAATAAAACACAACATCACATACTGTAAAAAAAAAAAGGGGGGGGTTTTAAGAAGAGCTTTAAAAGAAGTCACTGATTCTGCGAGTCTCATCTCCTCAGGGAGGTCGTTCCAAAGCCAAGAGGTCCTGATGACAAAAGCACAGTCACCTGTAGATTTCAGCCTCGACTCTGGAGCAGCCAGAAGGGCCCTATCTGAGGATCTAAGGCTACAAACTGACTCATGTGGAGACAACATTTCTGCTATGTACAGTAGCTTGGGGCCAAACCCAGATGAGCTTAAAAACTGATCAGTAGAATCTTATAATTAATCCTAAAACGAGCAAGAGACAATGGAGAGAAGCCAGGATTGGGACGATGTTATGTCGTCTGTTAAAACCAGTAAGAAGCCCAGCTGCTGCATTCTGAACTAGCTGGAGGCAAGAAAGTGACTTTTGGTTTTGTCACAAAACATACATTCAAAAATGGTTATCACAAACTGCTGTAACTCTGATAGGTCAAGCTTACTAGTGGTGAAAATATCTGCCTTCAGACACAGTCCTGAAAAAGGTTTATAAATTAGTTTGTTCTTTAATGAATCACAGTACATAATAAATAAATAAATAGAAAAACCGTGTATGTCCTGTTCTGAGCAGAATCTCCTTAATTCTTATTACATTTAAAAGGAGGGATTTAGAGGAAGTTCCCTGAGATGGAGCCATCGCTTTAAGTTGTTAGGATAATTGTGGGTCACCTTTAAACCTGTTGCATCCAAATGTGCAACACATTCTCACTCCGACCTTGTCACATAATGATGTTTGGTTTCCACGTCCACACATGACGTGCAAGGTACCCTGGGTGTGTTGGTTGTTGATGTTCTGGGACACCGTGTCAAGTTCTGTATGTTATATTCATTGTCATCTTTCAAGATACACTTCTGTTTTCACAAGAAATTTAACATTTACATACAGTTTCTTTCAAAATAAACGCACTACATCGGCACAACCTAGCGAATTGACTTTTTTCCTTCAACAAACACACATGGTTGGGTTTAGGCAACATAAGCAAGTGGCTAGGAAGAAAGAACAGGGTTTGGCTTTAGAAGCTTACAGGACACAAACACCGCTCTCTCGGGTGAAAGTCGTGGTTTGTTGGGCCCATCAACCACCCCTCCAACCCAAAGGCCAAGCTCACTGAGCTGATTAAGGTTGTTAAACACCTTACATGGTCTTAATTTTTTTCAAGGACTTACAAGCACATTTGCTCAAAGATACATTTACCATGTGATTCCTGTTCTGAGTTTAAGATGAAATAATTTGAATTTGACAGTGAAATGTCAAAGTCACTGCTTGACAACATGCCAGCACACAGAAAATCTATTTAATTCTATGTGATGGAGGTGCTCAAGAAATGCAAATGAGTTGCAGTGACGTCTTGAAGCAAATCTTGCGGGCTATCCTCAGGTCTCACACCGAAAAAGTGAGTCAAGTCGAGCAATGGAAACATGCTTTAGTGACCCATCAGCCATCAGGGAGGTGACAGCTGTCACTGCCTCCTCTCATCAAGACCCAGAGGAGATGGCACCAGCTGCACTGGCATGAACAAACCTCTTTGTCGTGATTATCTGCAACATGAACTTTCTGATCTGTGCCAAGATGGGACAGTGAATTAAGCTTCAGGACAGAGAGGTTTTATAGTACATTGTCATCTTGGCTCTGTGGCTGGTCGTGTTTTCTCAGACATGAAGACAAGAGCTGAAGAAGACAATGAATTCTGAAGCATCTGAGGAGCTGCATCAACAAAGAGAAGAGGTGCTAGGTGTAAAGACACGACACCTTCATGAGTAGAAGTGGGCAGAAGTCGATCACTGGAGTCCTTGTGTTGTTGCTGTTAGAGGTCGCTTATGGCTGACTGTGTTGTTGTAGTCTGAACATCAAGGTGTGGGGAAGGAGGAGGCAGCTCTCATCCAGGGCTGCAAGGAAGCAAAAAAGCTCTTGCATGAACAAAAAAGAATAAAGAGAAGAAGGAAAAGAAGCAAGAAAGTCTGGCAACTTTTCTGCTCTATGGAAACAGGCAGCTGTGGAAGACATAGTATAGACTTCCCTATAAATCTTTTAATATCTTAAAGTGAAAGTATGCAAGTATTATCAGCAAAATGTAAAAGCTGTGAAAGCAATAGCACTCACTATGTGATAAAATATCACCTCTTGATGTTGTATTGTTATATATTGATGCATTACTGGGGCTATTGTTATATAGTGTTGGAGAGGTTAATCTGTAAGAATGTATATTTATAAAGTGATTATATTGTAAGTAAATCTGAGTCTTCATTGTAACTATTAAGTATGCAAAACACATACTGGACCATAAATCACTGCACATTCTGTATTCAACATTTGCACTACCATATCTGACTTACTGTGTAGAAGTTTGGGGCAACACTTCCAAAAGCAACTTGCAACCATTAAACATCCTTCAAAAGAGAGCAATCAAGACAGTACACAATGTTGGATACGGGGAACACACCAACACACTGTTTTTGAAGTCACATGCATTGAAATTGTTAGATCTGGTCAAATTTAAAACTGCAATAATCACGTTTAAAGCGAGAAATAATAAAATAACTTCCGGGCAACATTCAAAAAATGTTTTGTGACAGGGAGAGAGGTTATAATTTAAGAAAACAATGTGTTTGTACAGCTAAGAAGCGTCTGTGTATTTCAGTGTATGGGGTGGACTTGTGGTTGCGTGATGAGTTGAAATGAAGCACAAGTAAATATTAAATTATTTTTTACAAAAAATATATTTATCTATTTATCTAGATGAGGAAAGGTTGTGTTAGGGGAGTGCATATTCATTTAGTAACACTAAGTGGTACTGTAAATAAACTGGGTTTGTTATTTATTTAATTGGTTGGTAAATAGACTGGGGGTAGTTGTACATTAGTTGAAACTAAACATGGGAATTTGTTGGAAGAATATATGAGTTAAAAGAAGAAATGTAAGAAAGGGGTAGGGACATATAAGTTTTACTTCTACGTACTCCTTTAGGGACACTGATAGATTCATTCATTCATTCATTCATTCATTCATTCATTCATTCAATAAATGTAGTAGAGTAAGATGAACAATATTTCCCTCTGAAATGTAGTGGAGTAAGCAGGAAGTGGAAATTCCTATGACAAGTTAAGTACCTCAAGTGCAGTACTGGTGTAAACGGTACTCCACCAACAAAACTGGTCGTAATATCTTCTCTTTTTCATATATTTGTCTCTCAGATGTTATCCCAGAGGTGAACCAGTTAACGATAGGGGATGATAGACGACCACAATCCAGCGCTCATGCCTCAGTAGGAGACCAGTGGTGTGAAGCTAAGGTCATTTTATATCCCGAGGCAAAAGACATGTATGTTACATCGAGATATTTCCACGGGACGCCCTGTTGCACTTTTTATGGTTAATTATGCTGCTATTTGTAGAGAAGACGACATCAAAAAGTAACTAATTCAACACCAACAGTGGGCATGCTGCATCAAGTACAAGCAGCTTTCTTCTTATTATTAAGGCACACATGTTTGTTTTATGCTTTTTGTTTACACACACAACCCACACTTAGATGCATGGAGAGTGCAAAAAGAATCTGTCCAATATTCCTTCTCTCTTTCCTTGTCCTGTCTCATGTGTGTCTCCCTGGTAATCACTTGTCCTGGACTATTGTTGAGAATTTTTTTTAAAAAGTGCAGGTAGCATTGTTGTTCAATGATGTCACCAAAAATGGCAACCTTCAGGAGCTTTAAAAACACCTGACAGTGCTGAGTACATTTTTGGTGACAGTCCAGTTTTGAGATTATGAAATCATTTTAGTGTAATATAACCTTTTCTCATGGAGAAAGATGATCCTTCCATTTATACAAGGACTTAATGTGCACCAAAACTGGATAACCACAGTTCCCATTGACAGAAGTATATATATATTTGCATTGTCTGAAATAGAGAAATAATTAGACTGACATGAACTTGTTTTATAAGCGTAGCTCGTGAGCACAACATGATCCCAGATGTTTTCAGCAACCACCAGTGTTGAGTTTATGAGTTGGACTGAGACTGTAAGCAATATAACAGTTTCTTTTCTCCTCGGATGTTACATAACCAAATGAATCCAAATATAAACTTTGCTTATATGTCTGTATGATGAATGTGCATTTGTCCTGTGAGTTTCCATAGTGCCTGCCATATACTCAGTCCCTGCACACACTCGTCCAAAGATCCTAATACTCTGTTTATGATACACGGAGGGAGATAGCTAATCTCATCACAAATCAAGCCCGGCACACTCAGTCCACAGGAACTCATCAGCCGTGACTTCAGACAGTCACAATGTATATACTCAACTGCACTCAGTTTAACAAGGAGAAACTTTTTTCAGGCAGATTGCAACATTTAGGCACATAAAGCCCCTTTAATAGATACTAACAGTAAATCTTCTTTGGTAATGTTGCACTTATGCTCTCTAGTAGATTTAATAGTGGATCTTTGGGCCAAAACCGGTCCATCAGACGAACTCATGCTGTCTTTTCCAGGTTTCTAAAAATAATGGTTATATCCAAAAATGTTGTTTAAGTGAAGGTACTATACAGTGCAGCCATCTAGTCTGTATGCTAAGTGCTAACACTACAAACCAGCCATTTGCAGTGGGCATGTTTGAGTGTGTTTATTCACATTTTAACTGACAACCTGCTACATTCGGACGATTGATTTTGGCCGCCTGAATGAGATAGGCCATTTCAGCTCCCAGTGCTCTTAACAAACCCTTAATGATTTTATCCAGGAGCAATGTTGGAACAAAACACGACTGACCTAAAGCTAACCTCATTTTCAACTCTGCTTCCGGGCATGTGCTTTATTTGACTTTGTAAGTTGTAGGTTTGAACTCAGTGAGGGTAACAGGGCTGTGACGTGAACTCGTTTCAGCAGGTCGTTTCATTTACAGATACTCATGACAGAACAGAATAGATCCATATGGCAGCTCTTCAGTAGCGTGCGTAAAAGTTCAACAAATAAAAGCAAATTAAAAAAGTTAAATAGTGTGGTATGTGCCAAAAACTGAGGAATATGACGCAAGTGTGTGTGTGTGTGTGTGTGTGTTTCAGGTTACAGTTCTCGGAAATAAGCTGTATTTGAGTGTGTTTGTTCTACTTTTTATTGTCCTGTAAGAGACTCAAAGTGAAACCAAATAACTACACAAAGGGACAAAACAAAACATGACCAAAGAAGACACAACATGACCTCAAAGAGACACAAAACACCTACTAAGAGATGCAAAATAACAATAACAAAAGAGGCAACATTGCCAGAAAGACTGCAGCCCCTTTTACACTGCCAGATATTTGGCGAATGTTGGGCTGTTTTGCCGGCAAGCTGCAAGCGTTTAGACACACAGAGCCGGATTGGCGACTTGATCCGAGGTGCCCAATATTCCGCCTCGTAGGGGAGACATATTGGCGGAACCCTTTTAGTTTAAAAACACAGAGGTGGCCTTCCGCCACGGGAGAGGCTGTTGACGCCACACGTGCGAGCCACTGGTGGTGGATAAACAGGAAACAGCTGATAGCAGGAATGAGCAGCGAGTAGCAAGAGGGAAATGCAAACCTGACAGACACTGTAAAGATGAACAACTGAGGAGACAAGGAATTGTACACTCTCCTTGCCCTCGCAATCGAAGAGGCCATTAACCGTCAGATGACGGGGACGGTGAAGGACGGGCCAACTTATGAGAGAATCGCCGAAGGACTGACCAGCCGCGGCTTCTCGTTTTGTTACTTGCTCACGCCCCCTATTGCCCAGAAAAAGGCGCATTCTGTATGAACAAAAGTAGACAGGCGGCATTTCGCTGCACTACCTGATTTTGTTTTTATACTGCCAATGCTGAACGAAGACAGATTGGGCTTTCCTGCACATTTGCACAATTCCTATATAAAAAGGGCTAGAGTGTCTTGCTCTTATGTAGCAAAGGTGATGGGGCCTTTTGCATATCTGTGCCCAAGGGCCCACTGTCTCATAATCCACCAGTGGCCTTTACCACCCCTTACAGCGTCTGCTGGTCTTCTTTGGTGCGGCTGCCGTACCACACTGCAGTAGGAGTAAACTCATAATTCATAAGCTCAAAAAACGGTCCTTTGTTTGGCGAAAAGCAGTTAATTATGTGCTGCTATCTGATTTGTCTAAAAGTGCAGCCTTTGATAATGATTGTGTTTCAGTTCAAAGACTCTGGGTGTTGATGTTTGCTGTGAGCCATAACACTTAGAGAGCTCCTACTTCTACATGCATAACGACTACATGCAGCATCTCTAACCTTGTGTCTGCTCACCCTCCCTGGCCCAGCACGCATGGCTGCCATGTAATAGCCTGAGGCAGACAGGCAGTGCACCATGAAACTGGGTTTAATGTAATACTCCTGACTCTTAATACACTCTTTGCATTTATTATCCTTGTTAAAAAGTACATATAAAATCCGTATAAATAGCTGAACAGAAAAAGATAAAAAAATATAGGAATGTGAAGAATGTTGATGCATGTTGTCAAGTGTTGCATAAGAAGGGTGACATGAGCACTGATGCTGGAATAATTAGATATAGTATGCATCACTCAATCCTCGTAAAGCTGAACCAGCAGCAGAGACACACTTAATACTGTATAAACAGCATCACTAGGAGACTGTATAGTGCATTCATTAGCAGTGAGCAGTGTGATTGACTAGAGAAATTTTGTAGCTATGGCACCTGTAGTAGGGTATTTTAAAATGATCATTGTGTCCCAAATGAAGGTAACCTGTTCTCATTTTCAAGTGCTTTTATTGTTTATTTCTCTCCCTACGTCTCCTAAAACTCACATTAGAGTATCTAACTATAAGGAAAGATGAGTCTCCGTGTTATTTGCTCTTACAAGGAATTTATTCAGTCAGTGCATTCTACATCTCTGTTAATATGACAACACAGAATTTTATCACAGCTCTTTTTATATGTTTGAATCCTTCTCAGTTGTCCAATCTTTTTGTTTGTTTGTTGTTGTTTTGTGACAGACTGTCTGAAAATGAGCCAGTGAATGTCCAAATATGCATTTAAATGTCATTGAGATGAAACCATAATGTGTATGTTTTAGTAGCAAAAGTGCAGAATAGGAAAACAAACAAACAAAAAAAAAAAAGTGATGTAACTCTTCTAAGAAAAGCGTGACAAAAACAAGGCTACAACCAGTTGTGGAAAGAAACTAAGTATATTTATTTAAGTCATGTGCTTACAGTAAGAACAATTCTGAGTTACTTAAGTTGAGTATTTTTAATTTAATTTGACGCTACTTTATATTTTTTTGTAGTTTTTCTCCACTGCATTTATAAGGTACAAATAGTTATATTTTAGATAAAATTATATTTTTGCACAATTTTCAAAGACACAAAATTACAAAAAAAGCAACCACAACAACAACAACAAAAAACTGCAGGGAGAGGTGACATACCAAACCAAACCAAACTAAACCCAAAAACTACATTAAAACTTCACAGCGTTATCAGAAACAAAAAAGTTAACACACAAAGAATAAAATGACAACATAAAAGTGATGGCAAACTAATAACAAAATATATAGTTAGTTAGTTAGTTAGTTAGTTACTAGTTGCTTCAATATTAACATGCATTTTAAATGTAATAATAACAATAACATCAATAACAATATGTAATGTACAATATAAAATAATGTTACAATGACAGGCCCCATTTTGGCTGCATCATGAGTACTTCTACTTTTAAAATGAATGTGTTTTACTTGTGACAGAATATTAGAGATATTTCTGCTTTTACTGAAGTAAAGTATCATAATAGTTCTTCCACCACCGGCTGTAACTTCGGTCCTGTGGTTTCCAGCCCACTGCATACAATTGTGTTTTATAATTTAGTAGTTTTTTCTTCTTTTTTTGTGAAATATTGGAGGCTTTTAGCGCACCGGGCCTTTTAAAAATCCATCTGAAATTCAGCTGAGAAGTAAAAATAACTTTCATTTCACCAGGCAAAAAGGTTTATGGTTGGGACCCACTGTGTTATACAGAAAAGCTTCTAATTACGAGTTACCCTGAATGCACCATAAGTGGGCGGGCTCAGTGTGGTCCAATAGAATGCAGCAGCCAGAGACACGTTGAAAACAGACATGTCAGCCTCCAGCGCCTAAACAGCAGCAGGTATCTGAGTGGTTTTACTGGACTGAGCTCCACAATGGTAAGTTTACCAAAAAGTTAGCTCAGCCAAACGTTTATGTCTCTTTCTTTTCAGCTGCGCCACCTTTACATTTAACCAGCAGGACACTGGCTGCGGCCTCTCGCTTCCGTGTTGTCAGGCTATGAAAACACAACAATTATCTTCACTATAAACTCTATCAGCTGGTTTATTTACTTCTCTTGTGTTATCTTAGGTTGTTGCAGACTCACAGTCCCCCGACACAGGGACCATCCTTCGTATCAGAGGCCGACTGGAGTTGAAATGTCAGCTAGACTGCACAGATGGTATGTTCATGGACATTTTACTGCAGTATATTTGAACGTAGTGGTTCTCAAAGTTGGATCCCATGAGGGTTAAGGGGATCCCAGCAACAGTGTAATTGTACCAGCATGATTTAAGTGCATACTTTGGTCACAGGGTTCACTTTCCTTGCTGCTGTGCCCTTTATCTATTAGTAAAAAGGAGATAGGCTACATCAGAGGAAAGCATTCACAACCCAGATATGTAACTTTCCTAACAACGCACCTGCAGGACCATAGTCAGGATTTTAGGGATGCAAAACAAGTCTTGAAACAAGTGTCTTCCATATTAGACCGTATAAACTTACTATATAAATACTGCTACAATATACAAATGTAATTTACCTGCTACATGTAGTAGGTAAATGCTGTCTCAAAGCCTTTCCCACAATACCAGGAATGTAAGTTCCCATTAAAAATGTCAAATCCCATCATCTTGATTTACATGTTTGGACTTAAACGGTTGACTCTGATTGTTTTTGGTCTTAAACAAATGTCTGAATGAAGCTTAAAACCCTTGAATGGGAAATATATGTGTGTGTTATGAAAATGCCTCCTCAAGATGGTAAATTTCCCTAAACCAAAGACTTAGGTGTCCTCACTGGTAGCCACAGAACTGGTGATTGTCTTATATGCACACAACAGAAACAAGCAGGTATGGAAGAAACAGGTAGAAAAGACAGCAGACAAGAGAAAGGCAAAATGCTGATGTTAAGATTCTAGTGGGACTTATTAGGTAAAGATAAATTAATGTCAGTAAAGTGCCATGCTACATTAAAGAATGTGCACCTGTTTCCTTTTGTGTCTTAAGATTGACTGAATGATAAGATGTATAACAATACACATGGCAGCAAGAATGATACCAGCAGGGTATAAAATGGACTGTGTTAACAGTGTAGTAGTTGTTTAACATCTAATGTCGTCTCTCTGTCTTCTTTCAGCTCCGCTCATGCACAAAGTCATCTCGAAAACATTTGAGGCGCTTCACTCTCAGGTGAAATCTGAATGCTGTGTTGTGACAGTTTGTGACAGTCCTGTTTTCATTTGGCCAAACAGAGGTGTTTATGCAACACCTGAAGAAATAACTCCTGACACGCTGTGTGAAGATCTACAGCAATGGATACAGTAAGTTCACTTTTTCAAATCTTTTCTGTCTTGTAGGGAACCCTCGGCTTTTTTTGATTGTTTGGCTGCATTGTAATTGAGAATTGTATTTATTTCAGGACAGATGACCAAGAGAGCACTGGCAAGAGATCTGCAAAAAAGAAACTCAAAAAAAGTTCAGGAGTGGTATGTACACCTTGTGTTTCTGGAGATGGGTTAACGTTGAGGTTTTTCCAACATGAACTGCACAGATAGGGGAATACCAAGTTGTGAAACACTGCAGAACACTCTTCTGTTTTGTCCAGAACCTAAAGATACTCAGGTTACTGTCACAGAAGTTCACCTATGTCTTGTTTTGGTTCTCATGTTTGTGTGTGCTTATGCTCATAAATTCACACTTGTCTTTCAGAGTGTCATTAACCTTCGCCTGATGACAGAGGCGACAAGGAAGGGCCCTCTTCCAGCCCCGATCCTCAGCAGAACAGTCCAGAAATCCCACTTCCTGTCTACAACTCTTCCCATGGACTGTGTCGTTCGGACCACCAGCGATGACACGATCAAAGAGTATGTCTTACCTAAAAATTAAATATCACTGACCAAACACCCAAACCTCTCTGCATCAGTGTCAGTAAACCTGAACTCACCACCAGCCACTTCCATGACTTGCTCTGCTCACTGTGAGAGATTTTTGTTCTGGTGTTGCAGTGCCTTCGAACGCCTGCTGGAGGCGCTAACTAATCAGCTGAATGAGATGGAGAAAGTGACCCTGCAATACATGAAGGGGACCACAATGGTGGTACCTGAGCCGCTCCACTTCCTCCTTCCAGAGCCAAAAGGACTGGTGACTGTAGTTTACCCAACAGGAGTGCCTGACAGCCAACTAGAGACACAGCGCAAGGTACGAACCACAGTCCACAGAGAGTCTTTAAAATCAAAACAGACAGAAAATATGTTCTCCTGATGTTGAAGCTGTTACTTTGTCATAATTCTAATTGCTCAAAGGACATATTCTACATTTATCTAACAGGTCCATTGTACTTGCATGAAGCACTGCCTAAGTTAAAAGCATAGACATCTTTGCATGAGGTACTTATCCATAGTCAGTGTATTACATGGATTAGATGGCACGCCCCCAGTTTTGAGAAGCAAGCAGGAGTACTGACACAGAAGCAAGTATTTTCACAGCTTTACCTTGCTGCAGACAGCGATTTCAAACGGGGAACTGAAGCTGTATTATCACTTTCTTCAAAGCCAGACTCCATTGAGAAAAAAAGTAATTTAACATTGCTGAACACAGGCGCTCCCGTTCTGTTGCTGCCTCAATCAGATCATTTTTTGTGTGTTATTGTGACTTTGGCATTTAAAGGGGTTAGTTTGGATTCACCAAAGTCTCACAATAACACAAACTAACAAACTGATCCAGGCAGTGGTAGATCAATAGCTTCTGTATTCAGCCAACCAAAGTTACTGTTTTTGTCAGTGGAGTCTGGTGGCTTTGACAAGAGTGTAAATGTTGAACTTCAGCCGTTAATGGCTTCCCTGTTGGAACAGACGGAAAGTTAAAGCAGTGAAAATACTCTCAATATAGCGTCCACTTCAACTGTTACAGATGTTATGGGTGGGACTTTTTTTAGGTGGTTAAAATGCATTTTGCACATGCCCCCCATCCAGCAACTTCACTGGCTTCCCATTGATTTCAAGATTCTGCTTCTCACCTTTAAGGCCCGTCATAATCCAGCCCCTTCCTACCTGTCTGAACTCCTTCATATCTACAAACCGTCTTGCACTCTTAGATCTTCTTCTGCAATCCAACTCACATCACCATCGGCCTGCTTGACTACCATGGGTTGTAGAGCCTTCAGCCGCTCTGCCCCTCGCCCCCGGAGCTCTCTCCCCCACGATATTTGCAATATTGACTCCCTTTCCACTCTCAAATCCCACCTGAAAACACACCTTCTTAAGCTGGCATATTCGGTCTGATTTAATGGCGACACACATATTGAGACTTCCACTGATAATGATTTTATAATGATGATTTATACCTAATATTTATAATTATAATTTTTGTCTAGTCATTTAATTAAATTTTATTGTATGTTTCAGAATTGGTTTTTTTTAAAATTATTTTTACATTTGATTGTACACAAAATCTCTGTCTATATAGGAACTGCATCAACAGTTTGAGCTACCCGATGACTGGCCCTATTTTAGAAGAGCCAATGCTTACCACTTTCCCAGTGAGCCCTACAAAGACGGCTACCTCCGAAATCCTCATCTGGTCCTCACACATCCCACGCTGGACAATGGAAAGGTGTGACTAATCAGCAAATTAAAGTCTGTCACACTCTATCTCCTCTTTTGAAGATGGATAATGAAACTCACTCTGCAAGGAAGAGTAACCTTGATTTATCTTTTCTCGTGTGTGTTATCTCTTCTTAAGGTGTATTTGGTCCAGGGGATCTACAGCTATCACCACTACATGCAGGACCATATGGATGACAATGGCTGGGGCTGTGCTTATCGCTCCCTCCAGACCATCTGCTCCTGGTTCCAGCAGCAAGGCTACGTAGAGCGGGCAGTGCCCCCTCACAAGGAGATCCAACAGGTACAGTCATGGTTCTGTAAATACAATACACTGCATTGCTATCACAATACAATAAAAATGTCCAAATGGCTGCTATAAATGGGCTCTCACCTTCCAGGCTTTAGTGGATGTTGGAGACAAACAGGCCTCCTTTGTTGGATCACGCCAGTGGATCGGATCCATTGAGGTGTCGGCTGTTCTGAACCAGCTGCTTGGGGTCACTTCCAAGATCATGTTTGTGAGGTGTGTTGTGTGACATCTATGGATTGCACCTTGGGTGATGATGTTTTCTATGTTTGTATTGTTTGGATTCAACTGATGATAAATGTTTGGACTCTTTAGTCAAGGGTCTGAGTTGGCATCCAAAGGCAGAGAACTGGCCAACCACTTCCTCAATGAGGGGACTCCCATCATGATTGGTAAGCTCAACTATTTCAGAACTGTTCCTAAACTAATCATTTAGGCCTTTTAATTAAATGTAAAGAGACAGTTCAACCCCAAATCAAAAATACATACTTTTCCTTTTGCCTCTGGTGTTTTTTACCAAACTAGATTATTTTGGTGTGAGCTGCTCAGTGTTGTAGATATCAGCCGTAGAGATGTCTGCTTTCTCTCAGATATAATGTAATAAGATGGTACTTGACTTGTGGTGCTTAAAGCACTGAACAAAATACATTTTAAAAACTCAACAGTTATCTCTCTCAAGAAAATCCACAGACCTTGTTGTGAAGAGTTTCATGTAGAAACTAGGTCAGCACCAATACAATACTGGGGTACACCTGTGGTGCACCAAGTAAGCAGAGTCTACACATCACTTAAAAGGCGTCCCACCTGGCGCTTATGCCAGATGCCCCTCTCAATAGACCTTTTTCACGGCAGACATTTTGACACGTCAGAGTAGGAGCAACACAGGTGTGTTCAATGACACTAATGACAGCTGCGTTCCACTTAGGGGAGACCCTGGTATTGTCCATGTTGGCTAAATGTTACTAGCTTACTGGGACACTGAATGGAACTCAGCCATCCTTAATGTTATCAATTTCACCTGTGCTTTTTCTACTGACACAAGTCAAAATGTCTGCTGTGAAAAAGGTCCATTCAAGCAGCAAAAGCAGTGTGTACGCCTACTTTGGTCATATGGCTGATACAAACACAACAGTCATTTAATATTGCGATTTGGCCCTAAATTGCCGAGTACAATACATTATGCTATCACAACTGAGTAAGAGCAGCCAGCAGGGGGTTGCTGGTATCATTTTTTCTCTGAAGCATCGTCACAGCCATGAGCACACCCACTATTTTCTTGCTACCGAACTACACTTGCCACTGAATCACCGTGCAGAAGGAAGCGTGCATCTACTCATGGACAAGAGGCTCATACTTGTGACGGCAAGAGATGTAAATAATAATGCCGTCCTACTTTGCTGAGCTGGAAAGTTAGCAGCTCAGTGGTGCTAGGTGAGCTACGTAGCAGTAGATGCACATTCCAAGGTCTGCACCTAGGCAAAGCAGAACATGTTAAAGTAGGAAAATCTGTTTTTGATTTTGGGGTGAACTGTCCCTTTTTAAAGAGCTTACACATCATTTGTGCATAAAGTGGTACAGAATCTTTAACATGAACAATAATAACACCTAAACTATAGCACTTTGGCCCCTCAATGCAAATTCTATATGGCTGATTTAGTAAAGGGAGGCTTTACAGAAACACAAACACAGCCTAAGTCAAATCTTAGTAAAGGTTTTTCCTAAGATGAACGCACGCAATCTTTTCATGTCACTGTTTCCTGTTGCAGGAGGGGGAGTTTTAGCTCACACTATTCTCGGTGTGGCATGGAGTGAGACCACCGGGCAGATCCGCTATCTCATCCTCGATCCACATTACACAGGAGCAGAGGACTTACAGGTTATCACAGACAAGGTAACTGTTAAAAGCATCTGCAGTGGCTGCATTTCTCTCTGTAAAGTACGTGTTTTCACATACTGCATTGTGTTGAATGTTATGGTTTGTGTATTATCTTTCACAGGGCTGGTGTGGCTGGAAAGAACCAGAGTTTTGGGATCAAACTGCGTATTATAATTTGTGTCTGCCTCAGAGGCCAAAGGTCATCTGAGCTCTCACAGCCTGTCCGACAGACATCAGAGACATTGGTAAAGTGTCTGCGAAACTTAGCAGTGACATAATAACCTGTCTGTTTTATGGAAATGTGTCCGACATTGCAAATTTGAGTAATTTTTGTAATTATGTTAATTTTATTATAATTTACTCCTTCATGAACCATTGTCTTAGCAACACAGGCACAAATACAGTTGGATATAGGTTGGTACTGAAAAGAGAAATTGGTCATGTCATGTTCTGTACTTAACGTACTCTCCATTATTTAATATGACAAAGGTTGGTTAAATATTTATACTAAATGGGCTGCTTTCATTCAGGAATACAATGCATCAAGGTCAACAGATTTTTATTTTCACTGGCTGATTTTACAAATGATTAAACTGTACAGTATATTTCCCCTCAATATGACTTTGTTCCTTTTTCAAATTTTGTAAAGTTACAGACTAGAGCTGAAACTTTGGATATTTTTTAAGCAAAAAAGGCCAAATATTATCTGATTCTAGCCTCACAAAGTATGAGGATTTCATACTTTTCTTTGTCATGTATGATAGTAATTTGAATGTTTTCTGGTTTTAGACTGTTGTTCAGATGAAACAAGAAAAATAAAGACATCACCTTGGGTTTGGGGAAATTATAATGGGCCTTTTTCACTATTTTCTGACATTTTACGGATACAGAATAATTGTTAGTTTCACCCCCTTTACAGACAACCATATAATACAAGCCCCCAACATTCATTAACACCTACATTGAAGGATTAGTCTTTTGTGTTCATTTGTAAACAGAAATGTATACTCATTTTTATGCATTCTGAAATATATAAATTTGCCAGTGAATACAGAAATTACACTAATCCTTATTTAGCTGTGGACCCCCTGGAAACATTTAAAGGACCCTCAGGCACTCTTGGTCCCACTCTGAGAACTAAGAAGCTGCTCCTGAATGCAGCCTGTCTGACACAGCCCATTATTGGAAAACAATAACTCCCTGTAATTGAGTTTTCAAAACCAGTTAGTTGTCAGAGTTGAATTGACGCTTTTCTCTTCTCACCAGTAGGCATCATAAAATTTTAATTTTCTTATAAGTCTTTATAGCTTAGACTGGACGGTTCATTTTGCAGAAACGTGTTGTCACTCTTTGTGATTTCTTTTCCATGGGCCGATTGTGTAACTATGGGACTGCCACAGAAATAGCCCCCCTCATTCAGTCCCCATTTCTACCCCTCCTGCATTGGCATGTAAATTCTATGACAGTGACCAGACACAGGTTTATACGATAGATTCACCCGATTCCTATTGTCCCAAGGACATCGGCATTTCATTAGTGTGTGTCACTTCTAGGTCTAACAATGTTATTAAGAGAAAAAGCGTGACAAATTGTAATGTCAGGGGACGCGCCTTCAGATAATCCCCTTTCTTGTTAATGGGAATGCACTAGGGGGAGCAGTTACTTTGGCATAATAGATCCCCGAAGGAAAAACTAAATGACCTCTTGTCTGTTCCTCTACCAGTTGTGATTCTTGATATTTTTAAGTAATTTAAACCTCTAGCTGACAAAGATGAAGTACTGCAGGGTAATGTGTTTCTCTGTAAAGTAATGGTGCTGACAAGCTGCTAAATATGAAAAATAATAAATGAAATCCACTTTATAGGAAAAAAGTATGAGCTCAAACAAACACTATGATAGTAGCTGACTCACCAAACACACTTTATTGACTTACTATATATATATATATATATATATATATATATATATATGTGTGTGTGTGTATGTATATGTATGTATATATATATATATATATATATATGTGTGTGTGTGTGTGTGTGTGTGTGTGTGTATATATGTATGTATGTGTATATATATGTGTATATATATGTATATATATATATATATATATATATATATATATATATATATATATATATTTGTGTGTGTGTATGTATATCTATGTATATATATATATATATATATATATATGTGTGTGTGTGTGTGTGTGTGTGTGTATATATGTATGTATATATATATATATATATATATATATATATACATATATATATATATATATATATATATATATATATATATATACATATATATATATATATATATATACATATATACATATATATATATATATATATATATATATATATATATATATATATATATATATATATATACATATATATAAACAAACTGCAGTTTGGTGAATGTCTAGGTTAAGGTACATTGTTCCTGGTAAGTTAACCATATGAAGAATTTATATTTTGTATAGGTTACATTTTTTCCAGGAACTAATGCTATATATTGATATACATATATATATAAATTCTCCCTCTCACCACTCCAGTTTTTTATTATAAAAGTTGAAGCCAATATATTTCATAATCTAAAAATAAAATAATTGTACAACAACTAAAATGTAGGAAAAAGAAACATAACAAAGGAAAATCTTCTGGGTCTGCTAAACAAATTGAGTGTGTATATCTATCTATTTTTTCAATTTATAATTTTTTTAATAATCAACTCACTATACTTATACTCTGAATCTGTATCAGTTTTTTTTTTGTTTTTTGTTTTTTTTTGCCAAGCAGGTATTCACCAGGTATTCACGTAAGTTTTATTTTTGGTGCGTAACAATAAATATAAAAGAGAATATAAAGGAAGTACTGCAAAAATAAAAAGTAAGTCTCGCAAAATAAACGTCTAAAATAAAAATGTGGGTGAAAAAATACCACAAATAAAATATCTACAATCAACTGTATCCATTTTAAAATAAAATAGCAAAGGCTCTAGCACACGACATCACTGCAGAGTAACCGTTGCCAGGAAGTGACGTTGCCTAGTTACAAGGCACCATGTCACGCTGACAGCAGCCAGCTGGAGCCGCTAAAGGAGATTTTGTTTTGCTTCTAACGCAGCTTTGCGTTTCATTTATTCGTCTTTTCAACGGAATACATCCTCTCCAAAGACTTAAATGCAACTGTAACGTGAAACACTGTTTACCGGAAGCCCCTCCGCCAGGTAAGAGATCGATATCATAGGGCTAAAGTTAGCTAACCTAAACATATAGCAGTTGGACTAAGTGAGCTAGCATACTTTAGTTAGCTATCAAGCTGGGTTGTGTTCAATGTGTTAACGTGTTTCTCCTTCATGGTGTATGACGTGGTGAAAAGTGTCTTTAATGACAGTATCGTTCTTACAGCTTGTCTGTCCAAATCTCATGCTAAATTTGATAGTAACGCTAAGCTACAGATGCTACATTTAGATACATTCATAATGTTGTGACTGAATACCGTATAAGTAAAACATACAGTGGACCATGCTAATGTGTTTGCTACATTTAGCTCCTCAACAACAAATCATGTGCAATATTCCTCACATTTTTCCTAAACGTTTTCAAATCAATCTTGATGGAGTTGTGTGATGTATTTTCCCACAGCCATTGGTTTCCATTTCTGCCTTGATGGTTTCTCAGTAAATTACCTAATTGAAATCTGTCTGAGATGTGTAATCCATCACACAGGACATCTGCATCAAATCCAAGTCACTTTTTTCCAGTATTACAGTATTGTTGTGTGGTAATGTAGGTTTTAAGTGCAGCTTGAAAAGTCCAAACTGGTATCTCATAATGATAATGTCACAAAATGAATACAGATTTTGATTTTCAAGAGTTTACTAACTGATTTTAATGTTGTATGGAACTGAATAAAACCTAATGGAAGCCATGGTGTGGTAGAAACAAATGTGTTCAATCTCTAAAACACATCATGAAAAATCTGAATTTGTAGCACATTGGTTAAAACATGAAAAACCATCTGCACAGCTCTTTAACGTATAGTAGCCTAATGTTGTGATGTAACGCTGCCTTGCAGGTCCAGCGTGTTGGCAATGTCTGCCATGTTCAGCCCAGGTGAACTAGAAGGTGAAGTGGATCATTCGTTTTTCGACAGTGACTGTGATGAACGCAGCGTCAGTAAAGATGGAGGGGGAAAGGAGCGCCTACCACCACATGAGAGCCTACTTGCAAAACAGACAGAAAACACAAAAGGTGGCTTGTCCCCGAGGACTGATGGGCCAAAAAAACATGTGACAGCAGCTGACAACAACAGTAGCAGCAGAGCAGAAAGGAAGAAGGACATCTGTCAGTCAAAGGAAGAAGACAGGAGCAGGGTGTCTGGCGTATCTGTTGCATGTGCATCAGAAAAGGTCATCAGTAATAGCAGTGATAGTGAGGCAGACTCTAATATGCACTCTAACAGGTCCAAAGGAACACTCATGGCTTTGTTGACTGAGGCCAGAGAGTTTGATTATAAAGATGTGTATAGTCAGAGTCCAAATGAGTCTGAAGAGGAAACACCACCATCCAAACACTCAGGCTCAAAAGGGAGAAATAAACAGTCTCCTAAAAAACTGATAAGAAGTCGGCGCACCCGAACGCCATCCCCCACCTCAACCGAGAGTAGCGTAGACGCAGACTCGGAGCACTCCTGTAGCAGTAGCAATGGGAGAGGCAGTTGTGATTCCCCCGTCTTTCACAGGGCCAACAAACCACCATCTCCTGGAGTGAGAAGGACCAGAGTGGGCTCAACAGGATCTCAGGAGGGGCCTATTGGCCGTACAGAGGAGTCAGAGGATACAGTGACAGATGTGAGCCCCCTCTCTTCTTCTGACTTTAGCCCTCTCCAGTCGTTGGACCTGAACAACACAGAGGCAGAAGAGGGTAGCTTGAAAGAGCAGCAGCAGCAGCAGCAGCAGCAGCAGCAGGAAAGAGTGCCCTCCAGTGGCCTCAGCAGCATACATCAAGATGAGGACTCAGATCAAGATGTAGACGACTGTGAGTAAAGTTGTCTGTCAGTTAATGCTTTGCTATTTGTTTTATACCAGGTTACTCACAAACCTTTTTGACTCGTCACCCCTTAAAATTAAGCAATATCTACCCCATCAAAAGTTAGGGCCTTGGTATGGACATGAATTTTCAACAGTTTACAGGTAGAATGAAAAAGCTGGAAAAAAATAAACCCATTAAAGGTGAAGTGTATAGTATTTATGGGAATGTATTGGCAGATTTGATATAACAATCATAACTATGTTTTCAATGGTTTATAATCAAGCAGCAATCTCTGGGGCTGAAAAATGAAGCCAACTCAAAAGTGCCAAAAACTGCAGTTCCAGGAGCTAGTCAGTCCCCAACTGTAACAAATGTCCTTTTCACCAATTAGGCTCCCTCAGTTCAGAGAGTCAGCTTGGAGGTAAACTGGTCTTGCGCTATCCTGGAGGGAGGAACAGGAAGAACTACTCATTCACTAACGATGAGGTCCGACGCATAGATCGCGAGAACCAGCGTCTTCTTCGGGAGCTGTCCCGCCATTCTCCAGGGCCCAGACCAGGAAGTACAGCAAGAAAGAAACCCCACGTGGCCAGCAAGTCGCCTCATAATCGCCTCTCTCACAGCGCTCTTAACAGACAGCGGGAACAGCAACGCATCGAGAGGGAGAACCTGGTGAGTTTTGCCTTGTGTGGATTGATGCTGTGATGTAAACACTGACCCATAAACCTTTATATAAGAATAGGTACTTCAGTCACTCGAATTCTTCAGTTTTCCTTTTTGCTTTTCAAGAAACAGTCAGTGCTCCTTAAATAAAGTTGGATATGACAGATTATTTGCTTTAAGCTTGTGGTTCATGAAGCTCGGAGTTACTGATGTTAAGCTCATGCACACAGTGTTACAAACTGCACCTCTTCAGATCCACATGAGAATCAGCTTTTCTCTGATTCTTAGGTACCGGCTGCGTAGCACAATTGACCTAAAGAAGTTGATTCGAACCTTATCTGCTATATACACTGCAGCAGTGGTGTCAGTTCTGAGGCCAGTGTGAAAAGTGTGTTTTTGAGTTTCTAAGTGAATGTTATTCCCAAACAGTATATCACCGGTCCACGAGTTCAAGTCAAACCTTGAGCTGAAACCTTTGTCACATGGCATTTATTCCTGTGTCTGTCTCTACATTGACCTAATAACAAAGCAAAAGTTCCATTAATCTTGAAACATATCTGTGGTGGTGAGTGTTCAAAATGCTAAAATAGAAAGAAAAAAAAGTATTAATTTTGTATTATGTCGTAGGTGATATTGGGGCTGCAGTGTCTCTAGACAGAAGTTCCAGATTTCTCATTTGTGTATTACGTCTAACTTATGCCAACCATAGAAGACTCTGAAAAGACTTCGACAAAACTTTTTACAGACTTGAGTCTGACACATCAAAGAGACTGTGAATTTTGAGTCACACACTACAGGATTTTGAAAAGACGGGATTTTGCAGGGTCACTTTTTGCAAGAACACAACTAGATTCCTTTTGAAAAAAATTTCCCATCCTGCTCTTGGTGGAAAATATTACAGCAAACTCCCTTTAAGAAATGTGTCACATTAACAATTCTTTACAGCAGAACACTTAACTCTAGAGACACAGAATACAAGGCGTTATTTGTCGACAGTCAATTCAGCATGAGTATAATCTGTGAAGATAAACTATATTTGCAATATTATAAACTTCACATTTTGGATTTTGTCACCTCAACTCACTACCAGGCGTTGTTGGTTAGTGCACACCAACGGGAGTACAACTCATGATTTTATTCTGACACTGGAAAGTTGTCTGCATCAGTGAAATTGCTTGAAAAGCCATTTGGTGTAGAACTGGCACAACATGATATTGAAATACGTAGCTACTGTTGACTCTTTAAATGTTCTCATCTCTGGGTTAACTTCTGTCCATGAGAGTATACTTCATGCCATTTTTAAAAACTGTCTGTTCACCTTGCATCACACCTTAACACACTTTTTTTCAAGAAAAAAATCATCTTATTCAGAAAGGACTGTAACTGATACACATAGCTGACTTGATCCACAGGACTGTGTTACTGCATCTGTGATTTTCTCTAAGACATGTCTGCATGTTGGTGTATATTTCTAGTCAAATGTCCTTGTAATTACTTGTCAACTATTGTAGACGCAGATAAAAAAAACTTTTTCTGGGAGAATCTGCAGGTGAAGTAGTTCAAATAATAACAATAATAATAATAATAATAATAATAATAATAATAATAATATAATTACCATTATTGTCACAATCATACAATCGATTCTGTTTTTATAACTTAACTTTAGCCTATGTGGTTTTCTGCAGTTAAATCCCTTATTCTAACAGGTATTTGCCTCCTAAAGTTTACATTTCTTTAAGAATACTAGTTAGTTGGGTTGAGTCAGTGTCAGACTAAGAGTGCCGCCCCTGAAAACAGACACGAATGGACATGGACAGATGGGAGCAGGTGGCAGGCCAGCAGCACCACAGAGTGACATTATAAGACCATTCAGCCTCTGCAGCTTTAGCCTCTCACCTCGGATATTAACTCTGCTTGACCACTTGGTGGAACAAACAAGCAGCAGTGTTTAAAAATAAGAGGGAGAAAAATAATCAGGAAATTATAATAGGCAGCCAGTAGAGTGTTATCGCCTCCTGACAAGTGAAAACAGAAAAGTTGCATTCTTTTCTTCTCTGATATCATCACACACGTCTCTCATTGTTGCTGATTAGAGATTTTGGAATAATCCTGATTGATGTTTTTATCATTCTCATCTGTTTGCAGTCATTTTCAGGACAGACTGTTCTTTCTCTTTTGCGTCCATCTCTCTATGATGTCAAGAGTGCTCTTCACTCTCTCTATTATTAGAGTGAAGTAATTGAATCTGCTGTGTGATGAAGTGTCCACCCCACACATTGCACGTGTAAGACCCCCCATTTGTCCTGCCCAAGTAGAACTACTTATGTGTATTTCAAGGTTGGTTAAAATACACAGTATATCTTCATTTCCTATCAAAAAAGTATATTCATGTAGAGGATTAGATTTAATTTGAAGAGATTTCAAATTACTCATATTTTGGATATGAAGTAGGTGATCAGCATGACTGCACTTAGAAGCCTGCAGTGCCTTTTTATGATCTCTGTCAACTAAACAGCCTCTCGACTGTTGAGCTTTTTGCTATTTGCATTGCTTATGCGGAGGTTTTACTTACTAAGGGATTTCTGCACAGCATGCATGTGGGAGTGTGACTGCATGTATGACATTCAGCCACTTGCCTGCACTGTGTTGCTCATGCTGCTGTGAATTACCACATATTTCTGTGAGTTCAGAATTTAATAAGGATTTGTAGAATTTTTTTTTCTTGTTTTGTGAAAGGTACAAACTCCTCATAAATGTTTTATGGGGTTTCATATTTTGTGGGTGAAAAGCCAGAACAAATGTGATCAACTTATAATAAATGGTAGTGTTGACACAATACTGGGATTTCAATACCATTTTCAATGTCATATAAAAAAGTCACTGTAGTAAACATTAATAATAGGACAGCAAGAAGGTGCAGCTGTATCAATACTCCGAAAAATTAGTGCTGCAATTGTTCTTAATATTCAGAATCAATGCATATAGATAAAAGGATATTTTTGACAACAGTGGTAAAGGGCTAAATCAACCAAATGCTAGAAAAAGTTTAACACTCACCTAAAACTGCTGCTGCATTTTTTGGTTTTATGAGTGAAATCTGGCACAACACATACTCAGAGGAGAACTGAGTATTTAAAGAGCACATGACACACTTGTCTTTTCAAAACAATGGATAGTTTCCACAAGAAAATATTTGACACAGACCTCATATACTGCATATATGCCCACATCTTTCCAAGGTGAACCTGACTACTACCCTGGAAATTCACATTAAACCTGATGGCTTTAACAGTGTGTCAGGATAATTAGCATATGCAGTATGATATTTGATCACTACTTACCAGGTAAAAAATGTCATTATGTGTCTTTAAGGCTTTCCTGAAGAGGCTGGAGTCCGTCAAGCCTACACCTGGCCTAAAGCGCTCAGAGCAACTGGAAGACTATCAACGACACATGGGATACCTGGGAGCTCCTTCGTACACTGTCTGTATGTCCACCACTAATAAAGAGAGGCCTTCCAGTAAGACACCCTCAGGTAGGTAACTTGGGTTTAGATCTGACAGTGTTTCACGGTGTTAGAAATGGGTTTATACCCAACATTTTAGAATGATGTTTAACATATTCAGACTATCTCTCCACCCAGTTATGTGTTACGTATGTATGGCAACACCACAGGGGCCTGGGGATGTGGGTTAGCACTTGCACTGAGGTAACTGCACACCATAAAAGCACCTGTGCCCCCAACCCTCACTGAGTGTTTTTGATGCCACACGAGCAGTTTGGCACCAGCAGAGGTGTGTAGAGTTAATTTGCAGCAGCGTGCTGCTGTTTGCATGTGATGATTTATTCAAGGTAAACAAAGAGGAGCAGCATGTGGCACTGTGCTGTGATGCTCCTCTCAAATTAAAGGCCGCAGATTTATGGGACATGTCTGAGCTGCTGCCTTCAGATGGCTGCAGAAATTTTATTAACAGACGAAGATTTTCAGGCAGTAAAAAGCAGCTGTGGAAGACTGATGAGGGTAAGAATCACCCATTGATTTATACATCAGTATCGACTGATTGACTGATTTTCTTCTTGTCATTGTAAACCTTTCTGATGTTTGCTTAAATTAATGTTTGCTTGAATAATTTGAAATAATTTGTCTAGTTCAATTTTCAGCATTATGTCAAAATTGCTGTCAAATTTGTTGAACCATTTGTCAACAGTAGAACCAGTTTCTTTACCAAATCTGATGAACACCATTGTCCTTATGCGTGGTAATCAGAAAATGAGAAAAACATATTTTTCTGTTGTCCACACCAGCAGGACCCAGGCCAGCCAGTTCTGCCCACCACAGCTCCAGAGCAGTTTCCAGCACCTCTGACTCCGGCAAAACACCCGCACCTAGGTCAAAAAAACTAAGTGCACCGCGACCGGCCTGGTGCTGAAAAAACACTGCCATTTTCAACGAAGCACATCGCTAGTTCCCTTTAGTGACATCTGTTGGTGTCCATCCATCACAAACGGTTACGTTTTAAAGGTATGAAGCTTAAAGCAGCTTTTACATGCATGACTTCACCTGGCTTTTACTTACCTAAATCAGCTATTCAGTGATTTGTGTCGTCATGGTTATCAGATAAAATGAAGGTGGACTTCTTTCATTTTGATGCTGAAATATAGCAAATGGTCAGCTCAGACCTACTATAATGCATTCCAACAGTTCAGTTGTGGCTTCTGAATACTGCAGTAGCTCTACACGACAGTTATCTAGCTGTATATTTGTAAGGAATATGCTCTATACTTCAGCAGCCATATTGAAATTACAGACAATTAACTGTTTATGTGAGAGACCTTACCATTAAATCTGCATTTTATTTTTTGTTTGCCCTCGTTTCTCGTATTTGTACAATTTATGATGCACTAGAGAATGATGTAGATGGAATAGATGAAATATTATTTTGGGTTATGTATATTATGTGCCTTATTAAATAAAGCTGCTTGTTCCAATAGTTAGAGGTGTGCTGTTTTACAACTGGTGGACAGAAAATCTTTTTTTAATGCGTTCTCTCCTAAAACATTCTTGAGTACATGCCACAATCGGTGGCCAGGGGAGTGGTTGTATATGAAACTACTCAATATTTCTGTGGTGCTTGTGACTTTGAATATTGCACATTATCAAACGGTTCTTTGCAAAACCAAAACTGCTGTGATACAAACCTCTCAGACTTTATGGTTATCGTTTGTCAGCAGTGGAGGTGTCAGAGTACAACTGGTGAAATCCCATGTATGAACCAATATTTGCCACAAACTACCATACCACAAGTAAAAATCAGAGCGATGATGTCACTTTATAATATAAAGACAGAATCCTAATTACTGTGTTTTACCTGCAGTGTGTTCTTAAAAAAGCTTTTTCATTGAAGACATTTGACATGTCACAGAAGGAAAAGCACAGGTGTGAATAATAAAATGAATGACAGCTGAATTCTGTTTTACTGCTCCAGTTTTAGGGTCCTGGTGTTTTGCGTGGTGCCTCAGTGTCACATGATCATGGCTCTCTTACACTAAACAGAACAACGGTTAGTACCATTAGTGACACCAGTACTTGTTTCATCCTACTGGTAAGGCAAAATATCTGCTTTGAAAAAGGCCTGTTAAACTGCAGATGACAGGTTGCCATGTCAGCAGCACATGCATGAAAAATAATGGACTATGAGACTAATAAATCTTTATTTTTAATAAAATAATGTGTGAGGTGTCACAACATAACAACACATGGGCCTCAGCAACTGCCTTACTGACTCTGACATAGGATGGGTAGTGACGTCATCTTCTGCATCATTACAACATCTCCACTGAAACACTGGCTTGACTGTCACACTGAAAGACGTGTGTGTGCGTCGTAGATGGGATATATACAGATTTCTGAGGAGGCATGTTCACCCGGGTCAAGTATACCTACCTGTACATGCCCACATTGTAATTCACCACAAGCTGTTATCACTCTATCACAAGAATTAAGACTTAAAACAACGTGACAGGTTTCCTTGAGGACTGGGAGATTAGAAAGTTTATTATGTGAACTTCTTGATCTCGTCATACAGCACCAGCACAAAGGCACCACCCATGCCTCTGATCACGTTGGACCAGGCACCCTTGAAGAAGGCTCTTCCTCCCTCGTCTTTGAAGATCTTCCTCCAGCAGTCGATTGTGCCCGCGTACATGATGTCAGCTGTGGAAATGGGGACATGGATAGTGAGGCGTGATGCTCGTGGATGCGTGCGTAAAATGCAAATCCATCACTATAATAAGACATGGTTCCACTGAGTGAGGCTCACCTCCTTTGCGTCCGGACTGCATCATCATACGACGTCTGACGGTGTCGAAGGGGTATGAGATAATACCAGCCGCAGCGGTGACAGTCTGGGCGATCATCCAGCTGATGACGATGTGCGTGTTCTTGGGATCTGGCAGCATACCTGTGTGGGGGAGGAGTCAAGTCACCCGTGCGTAACGAAATACTTAAAACGCATGCGTTAAAACACGAGCAAAGTAAAATGGAGCAGATGTGCGCACCTTTAGCTGTGTCGAAGCATCCGAAATAGGCCGCTCTGTAGATGATGATTCCCTGCACTGACACGTTGAATCCAAGGTACAGACCCCTGAGGCCATCGGTTTTGAAGATTTTGCTGATGCAGTTTCCGAGACCGGTGAACTCTCTCTCGGCTGCGCCCTTGCCGATGTCGGCAGCGAGCCTTGTTCTGGCGAAGTCGAGCGGGTAGACGAAGCACAGCGAAGTGGCACCAGCGGCGCCACCAGATGCGAGGTTACCGGCGAAGTAACGCCAGAATTGTGTTTTTTGATCCACACCACCGAGGAAGAGCTTCTTGTACTTGTCTTTGAAGGCGAAGTTGAGGGCTTGGGTGGGGAAGTAACGGATCACGTTGGCCAAGTTACCTCTCCAGAAGGAGAGGAAGCCCTGTTCCTTTGGGATCCTCACCACACAGTCTATGATTCCCTTGTACTGCTTATCAGCGGTGATCTGTTTGCTGGCATGCTGGACCTACAATTAAAGACAATTAAAACATTAAAACATATGTCCAACTACCTCAAGATATGATTAATTCTCTCATTGTTTTGCATTTCTATTTCAATAACTTATTGTATTTACACAGTCGGCCAGGCATTACTGTGTGTAGTTGTAGACCGACCAGCCTCCATGCACAGTCCTGTCATTTGAGAATCAGCCGTGGATTAGATTACATAGTTCAGGTTAAATTTAGCAATTCAATTCCACTAAATATTACCGCGGTCATCTGTTATATTGGAGAAAAGATGCACTCAATAAACACACCAAGGGGTCATAAACTACTATTATGGCTATTTTATTGGCTCATATCAGGAGGCCTGTCAGCATCGCCATCACAGCAGCAACACTGCAAAGTCCAGTGCGTAAAACCATCTCCACTTTGACGCAGATCCTCTCACGTGCCCCCTGACATTATGCACCCCAGCATATGAACTTACACAGTGCACGCTTGGACTTTATTTTAATTAGAGAATTATTCCAGATATACATTTATATATTTGGTTTATCAGTAAAACGACATTTACGCACGCTTTACGCGTAAAAGAATGAACATGCGGCCATGCTTTAGGCAACAGCTGGTTCAATTATTTTACCTGCAGCAACAACTTGACTCTCTCAATGGGAGCGACAGCTGTTTTGGAGATGGCAGCGGCAATGCCACCTGCCAGAAAGTCCTTCAGGAAACTAATCACCGCGTCCGACATGGTTGGATCCTCCTTGTGCCGATGTGAGACCCTTGACTGCTCTGAACCTCACCAAGGTCCTCAGGGAAACCCAACGCCCCTCAAAGTGGACGAGGCCCCCCCATCTGTCCTAATATATCAGCGCCATTTATCGCGAGAATTTTGAGTGATGGATTGGGATTTTGTCAAACAGATAAACGAGGTTGGATAAACTTCCGAGGTTGAAGTGCAAGACGTGCGCCATGTTCTTGAAATTGGGGTATGCGATGCCGGGGACGTTTAAAGGACATAATATGCAGAGTTTGATTATGATTAAAACATAGATTTATTTGTAATCTAATCTAATCCTAATCGTGGTAAAGCATTTTACCTTAAATCCTGCTGGCCCCAGCCTCCTCATCCACAATGCAAACATACACTTGTGGGTCAAGTGTTTCCAGAGGCCTTAAAATAAAGAAAAGTGTATTATGTAGTGCATCTCAGCTGTGGTGCACTCTTTACTATCGTCCTGCAGAGTACAGACCATTTTTAACATTTCATAGCAGAGGTGTGGTATGACCCTGCCATATAAAGACACAGTGACTTCATTTCTCTCATTTTTTGGTCACATCAATATGCTTTATGCTACTAAAGAAAATATAGAGTTAGAACCTATTTTCATTAGTATAAGGGGGTGTGCCACTTTAGATTGAAATACAACCTGTTGATTCTGGGTCAGGGGTCGAATGGATGGGAGACTTAGAGGACAGAGAGTATTCAGTTAAATCACCACCAACAACTTGCTTTTATTTCATTTTATTATATTTTATTTTAGACTGGACTTTTCCCCTCAGCTCACTGACAGTTTTGCTGCACATTCACTTTTGGCACCTGTTGAAACCCCGTGTCAAGTCAGCTCGAGGTAGGACGGGGAGTAGGAACGGAAAACGGAAATTTTGTTTTCAAAATAAGATGCCACCAGCGTCACAAAAAGCAACGACATAATTTTAGCCAAGTTTGCTTTGCTCTGTCGCACCGGAAGTCTTATTCCGGCTGACTTGACATCACAAATGCCACGTGCAGATACGCAGAACTGACACGAAAACGCAATATGATCCAAAGCAATATGAACGGAGCCAAGATGCCTGAGAGACGCAGGACATCCAGTCCAACGTGGCTGGATTCAGAGACTGCTTCATTCATGTGGGGATATCAAATACAGCCAATTTGCAGTGACACATTTTCTGGTGACCAGAAGCACAACAAAGATTTCTTTTTTTTTTTTTTTTATGAAAACAAAAAAAAATGTAGGCCTTTACAAACAAAATCGGCTTCATCAAGTCATTTTTTGTAATTCATATAACGCCATATTATAAAAGTTATCTCAGATCACATTTCTTTTTATTACATTTTATTTTAATTGATTTGACAAGATGTGAAAAAAAGGTAGAGAAGGAGGGGTGGTACAAAGCAGAATACAAACAAACAGACATAAGTATAGAAATAATTCAAAATGTCCGGATTGCTCTGTTTCTCAAAAGCTAATCATCTCTGTGACATAGGCAGTTACTCAGTCTCTTGCGTCTTGTCGTTGACATGTCAACACTGTCCATTTCTCCTTAGTCTGTGGGTTAACAGTTCCATATCATGTATTTTGTTCACAATTTTCCGTCAGTCATCTCATACACAGGTCAGGTCTATAAAAATTCAATATTTCAAACCATCAACCATCTCACGTCAAAAAATCATCATAGCAGTGTCAAATGTAAAATCCAGATTTAAAGAAAAAGATGAAGTTTCACAAAATTGCAAACATGTATTGAATTTAACTAAAATGAGAATACATTAAAATGAAGTTTTTGAGGTTTCACCCTCCTCAGGACTGCCATCTCATGACCACTGGATGGCGCTGCTTGACTGTGTTCACTCATAGGCAAACATAAGTTTCAAAGTTTCCTAGCAGGATAATGGCAAGATGATAAAACCTCAATAATGATGATGATGGTGATGATGTTAAAATTATTACAAAGACCAATACTAATTATGATATGTAAAAACTACTCTGCCTACATAAATGTTGTACTCTCCCAAAGTTGCTCCGTGATGAGACATCACCTCACTAATTCTTATGACATAACTGTAGTTTGTTTTTTATAGATTATGTTTCCACTATATATTAATTTCTGAAGAAGATTTAACTGGGATGTCAGAGCCTGTCACTAACAGTGTTAGAAGAAAGCCGTGACCTCGCTTCCAGATCTGTAGTTGTTGCTTATCTGAATCTCTCAGTCTGTGGTCCATGCTGCTGTATTGTGCTCTCTAGAATCATCAGTGGGTGGCACTAGAGAGCTGAGTCACATTGAAGGGCATCAATCACATCCCCACAGTGCAAATGTGGTACCCAGTGGAACAGGTGCTTTTACTCATTTACTCCACTCTCTACTCACAACAATACAAATAATGCACCACTTTACTTGTTACCCATGGGGAAATATTCTTGAGTAGCCCCCACCAGCCAGGTCAGAGGTCAGGCTCAGCTGCAACCTCAGAGCTGGGTCGGGATTCAGCATCTTGTTCACTTCAGCCCTTCGGATAGGCAGGTGCTCGCTGACACAGGGGCTTGCAGCTGCTTTTAGGCGAGTAAGAGTCATAGTTTTTTCAGCTTCTTGGTAAATCAGTTTCTCTGATTCACATATTTGTCCTCTGAAGCATCTTCATCCTGAGTTGTGCACCATTATTTAAATTTACAGACATTACTTATGCAGCTTTCAATCTTATTTGGCAACATGGCATATACTTCTTAAATTCTCTGCATTGTCATTACAGATTTTATGATTATAGACTCAGAGAGTTTTTTAATCAACAGTTGCTCATGTATTAATTATCATCTAGAAATATCTGGTAACTATGTTCTTGATTGGAACAGATCAGAAAATTAGCCCCTCATATTGTTTCCAGAAAAAAACATAACTTCTTCTTTCGTGCCGTTGAGATTCTTTTTGTTCTATTATTTAAATCTGATCTAGATTTGCGAAAGTCGTTGCTCAGTAACCTCGGATCTCGGAGATGGAAGGAGGGGTCGTGGAGGGGGTGTGGGCTTGGATTTGCATTTTGAGTATGAAGAGCTGCAGGTGTCAGACAGTTCGACCCCCCGCCACACACATAAACATGCATCCACAAAGCCGTTACGCACAGTTCCAATACAGTCACTGATTTTATCTGTGAAGCAGCACCAGTGACGAGCATCTTATTATTCCACTGGTCCCCTACCGTATTAGACATTAGATCTTAGACCAGTAGAGACTCAAAGATAATGGAGATTATGAGTGTCAGACAGGGTTAAAACCAGAGCTATTAGGGTCAGAACTCACCAGCATGAGACCACTGGTTGCTTCTGACTCCAGCATGTGACTCAGACTGAATTTCAGGGTAGGGTTTAATTCCTCTGTAAGCCATGGTTTAGAAACACATTGTTGAAACAGAGATTAGTTAGTAGGTTTTCACTGATGCAACACATTTGTAACCAAAATCCCGCCTGTGTAATACCTTATAATATTAGTTAGAACTTTTCATCAAGACATGTCCACTTAAAATTATTTTTTTCAAATTTGTCTCTGCATACCAAGTGCACCATTTTGTGCTGATGTTGTTTTATATTTTTCTTATTGTGAAGAAATTCCATATAAAGACCAATATCAACAATGTATTAGTGTCTCTAACCAAACCCACTGGTTCCTATTGAAGACATAAATGTTCAAAAATGGCTCATAGATTTATAGTTTTACTTTTTTTAAAAAGGCTGACCAATTTCCTAAAGCAGCTGGTCACTGTAGTTTTACAGACACATTACTCAGACAAGAGTTAATAGTCCATTTTGGTGGGGACTATTTTCTGCTGCAGATTAATACACATTTGGTAGTGAGTATGTAAAGGAGCAGCGTGTTGGATGTACTGGCATCTAGTGGTGAGGATTGCAAATAGCAATCAGCTGAAACTTTTCGGGTGTGTCAAGCGTGAACTCGTGGTTAGATTTCCTTCAGTGTTGATTGTTCAGGAGGTTTTTACCTGGAGCTGAATTATCCGCAGAGGTCTCCTCCTCTCCAAAAAAAATGGACCAGGTGATTAAAAGTGTTAGAAAATACTGTATGCAGTTTCAAGTGACAAATAAGTGTTTCTCTGACACTTTTTGGCTAGTCACGCTAGGCCCACTAGCCCAGCACCTGCTAACATGTGCTAACCTTTTTTCTCTTGTAACTTAAGATTGAGATATATAGGAAATTTTTACTGTTTACAAGGAGCTAAACTATTCGCAGAGTTCTTTTTCTCTCCAAAACAACATTTAAACTGGTAAAAACACTGACTAAAGCAGTTTAGCGTTAAAAAAAAATCAGTGTTTTTTGATGCTGCTTGTTGCGGAGGGGCTGCTAACTACGAAGGCTGCCAAGAAAAAGTGAATGGCCCTATCTAGAGCCAGTGTTTGGTTTGTCCATGCTGGGCTACTGTATAAACATGGCGGTGCAACTTGGCAGTCTCCTTGGACAAGGACCTGTTTCCTATGTAGATATAAACAGCTCATTCTAAGGTAGCAAAAACACAACAATTCTTATTAAGAAAACATACTTATTACATCACATTAACGTCTGCCAATATATCCCCCTAAATCTTACATACTGGACTTTTAAGACAGCATGGGAGACTGAATAATAAACTACCAGTGCCCGTGTCCATTATAATGAATGAACATGTCAGCCATTTCAGCAGTAGTAGTTCACTGGTGTTTTTAATTGTTTCCAGCCAATGGTGAAGCTTACGGCACAGAGACTACACACAAACAAAAAATAAAAGAATTCTAGCCTGACCCTTTAAAAGATGTAACACTACAGCCTCAATAGAAACTTGGAGTTTTAATATACACAAGTAAACACACACTTTTTTCTTGATGTATACAATAATACAAGCAGTGTTATCCAGCACATAACAACAGGGCTACACGTCAACAAAAGCTCAGCTCCCTCCTGAAAGCAGATCATGTTGGCTGTTTATTCCCTCACAATGCCCGATCCCATGAGTCTCCCCTTTAAAGTCAAAATGTTAATACAATCCTCTTGCCTCGGATCCAACAGGCTGGGATGCACACTGTGTATCGCTGAGCAGACTTAGAGCCTGAGCTCTCCAGGGCCCCTCTTCTTCTCTTTGGTGCCATTATTGGCTGTTGGCCTGTTTTCATTAATGTTAAGGAGGCTGACAATATGAGTGAAAAGCACGCGTGTGAGACTGTGTGTAAAAACAGCGAGACAGCATCACGCAGCTGACGTTTCTCAGCCACAGTCAGGGCAGTGCCCACAGCAGAGCAGCCAAGGTGGACAATCACACAGACATATTAACACACTGCTGTGGAGAACCAGGAGAAATCCCCATGACCAATCAGGAAGACCTGGAGACACACAGTCAGTGGGGGACGTAGGGATGGACATGGCGGGAGTGGGGGTGGAGGGTGAGAGACACAGAGGCTGAGGCAGCAAGGTTCATGAGAAAGAGGGATGGGGTGAAAATGAAGACTGGGAGAATATAAGAGAAGAACACGTTGGTTTAGTGCCACAAACACCAGGTTGGGTCTGCAGTGGTCGGCAGTTTGGCAGCTGTCTTGGTGTCAAGCCATCCACCATCCCCTCCACCTACTGATGACAAAATCAGCTCATATAATACGTCACTTTAGGAATTTAATATGTAGTTATATATGTGTATGTATGAAATGTACAAATGTAACATATCCCTGTTTACAGAAATGTACAATGACAACATTTTATTTTGGTGACTGGGCTAGGGGTTAAAAAATTGTGAACTCACTGTCTATTGCTGTTTGGTTGTGATCATATCTGCGCAACATGACTGTTTTTTAAATTCACCAGCAGGTGTCCTTGTACAGTTATCATCTCAAAAGTATCCAATAACAATTTGCATGGCAGGCTAGACTCAGCATAGTGTAGTATGCAGGTCTAAACATACCACAGTCCCCAGTATGACTAAAAAAAATCTGCCTATGACTTTACTGCATATTTCTCAATAACAGCAATGGTCACAGTAGCACCATGGTTTCAGCTCAGTTTAGTGGCAAGATTTTACAAATGTTTCCAAATGTCTAGATTTTTATTTGAAGATGCATTTTAATCCAAGAACTAATAGTGATGTTGTGGAATATTTGCTAGACATCTTAGTTGTAGTATGCATAAACTACACTACGCTCCCACTCAGAGTCTGTGTCTTAAATCACTCCTTATTTACTAGGTAGTGCACTATATTTACTCTCCTCCCATTTTATTTGAGTCTCCTAACTCTGAGTGTGAAATTTATTCTAGTGCCCTCAAAATTTGTACAATGGAATAGAAAGTGGTGGTCATGGCATGCACACTACTTTCTGCTAATGATCCTGAAATGCGATGTGTTCCATTTCATTGATAAGACTTAGTCTAATCAATGAAATGGAACACATTTGCAAGAATTAGTCTTTTTTGTAGGAAGTAGTGAATGATTGAACTAAGGCGTGAGACACCCAGAATTCGGACACTTAAACAAAATAGTGAACAGTTTATATAATACAGTACATTTCTGTGACCTTTTTACTGATAACCAAGCTAGCTATTAGCAGTCTGAGGCTAATGTGTTGCCGATACAACAGTCTAGGTAACTGTTAATTTACTGTCGGTCTCTTACCCTTTTAGACTCAGTGTTTACTATATTAGTTCCCGTGTTGTACTACCTCTGGAGAATTCAACAGCTAATCTGTACTTTTGTGAATCCATATTTCTTGTCACTGAGCTAATTTAAATTTACAGTACCTGTGGTGCAATTCTGTTTCTGTGTAGACTGTCCCCTGACAACCCAATGGCCATAAAAAAATGCTGGCTATGCTTTTTTTCTGCAAACCATTTATACCGTACACTTGCATGTTATTATTTAGCAGTGACACTGAAACTTTACATTTCAACAATGCTGTGGTTTAGGCACAAAAACAACTTGGGTACGACTTGTAGAATGGCGGTGTTTTAGCTTAAAATACCCAGTTGTAGGGGCAGCAGTGTCTGGGTAAAAACAATTGCTTGTCATGGCGCTCTTCCCACTGGGAAAACCACAACAGGTGACTAAAAAACAACCCCGTTTCGGGCCTGAAAAGTCATCCACCACCCCCTTCACCTACTGATAATATTGTAACTTAACATACAATAGCATAGGCTTTAAGTGTTGTAGTTTGAGGTCGCTGTTGTTAAGGTTTGGTAGTTTCCAAGGTTCAAAAGTGTCACACTGTTTAAACTTCAGATCTGAAGTTGGGACAGAGAAGCAGCAGTGCAGACAGCCCCCGCACAGATTAACTTCTCTAAATTGGATAAATTAGACAAAGTAAACTTTGCTCACAGTCCATTTTGGGGGGTTTAGGAAGAGAATAATCAGGATTAGTCCAAATAGGGGAAAGAGAGACTGATCGTATGTGACATGCTCTCTCCATTAATAACTTCTGCATGATGTTTTACACCGTTTCTCTTTACAAACTTAAATTTTAGTTTTTCCGTCCGTTTTTTGTAGTGTTCAGTTTGGGGCTTATATCTGTAAGTAAATCAAATAAATCATCATCACATCACATTCATTGGATATGAAGCAAAATTAGCTGACAACCATTGAATACATCTTTCTTATGAGTTTTTTTCTTGTGTTGCTTTCTCCACCATCCGTTCAAAAGCCTCCCACAAAATGAGTTTTGTAAATTCAGGTATTATCATTGCATCAAACTGTAGTTATCCAGATGAAGTATTAGGGTTTAAGCAAACGGTATATGACAGAATTAATGAACTGCTACCAATTAAATGATGTAATTCTTGTGTATCCTGAATATTAGCACTAGTTGCATGAATGTAAATGGAGCCATGGGAGTTTGTAACAACCCCCACAACACACCGTGAAGCCTGAACAAAAACTCTCATTTCTTTGCGTTGACATTTCGGTCCCCTTTACCTTTCTCTACCTTGTTTTCTTTACACCAAAATGTAGAGAATTTTTAAATAGCGGCACTCATCTCTCACTCGTGATGAAAGAATTCCACTTGGACCGGCGGTCACTCAAGACAAACTAATCAATTCAGAGGAGTAATATATTTGTAGCACCCTCAAGATGATGGTCCCTCTCACACAAGTGTGTGGACTTCATTCATCCATTCTTCCTTCTGCTCAGAAAGACAACAACCTCTTCAAACCTCAAGACCATTTAAAACGGATTTCGAACCCTCTTAACAGCCCCAAGTCCCAAATTAGTGGGGTCATTTTAGCCGTGAAATAATCTCATCTGGAATTAGAGTGTGTAATGAGGAAGACTTTGTCACACAGCTTGTAAGGAGTTTAACCTGTAATGTCTCTTGTGTAATAGTCCTGGTATGTAAATGCATTGGTTTTATCATGCACATTATGCTGTAGAGAGGTCGTTCTTCCTTGTTGAGAGGACTTCTTTAATGTTCGTCTCTCAAAGAAAAAAGAGGATGACTTCACCCAATTAAACAACAGGAAGGCTCTATACATTTTGTGTTGCAGTTTCTTCTTATCTTTACAACAAATAATTCTCAGAAAATATTGCTTATGTCTGTTATCATTAGGGTATAATGGTACTTCAAAATCTTTTGAATAGAATTTAAAATAAGCACAACTGCAGCATGAAGCAAAACCAGCCGCCTTAAATTAAGAGTTTGTGACAAATACTTCAGCCTCAATAATTATTTAATAGTTGAATCAATACCCCTCTGACTCAGAATCAATAAACACTGATTATTCTAAGTTTCACTAATAACATTTATGACAGTGCTGTTGTTTTGGCTTGCAGTGTATTCCATGGAATACATGTAGTTTTGCCAACCCAGTCGCCAGAAAAAATGCTTCTACAAACCACGAATACGTTACATCTGTAAATTATGTGGCAGATATGTTAAAACATTTCAGCAATGCTCTGGTTTGTTTAGGCACAACAGCCACTTGGTTACGGCTAAGAAAAGATCATGATTGTGCCCAAAATATCCAGTTTTGGTGCCACGATCTTTGCAGGAAATGTTTTGGCAAAAAACAACCACTTTTTGTGACACTATCCCCACTGGACGCACAGTAACAGGTCAGTAAAACACAACCAGCTTTGTTGTTTGTTGGTCACAAGTGGTCTGTAGTTTAGTTGGCATCTTGCGTTGGTACCACGCCATGCACCATCCACCTTCCCCTCACAGTGACAAAGTCAGCTCATGTACTATGTCACTTCAGAAACGTTGATGTGATGCGTGGTTTGCAGAAATGTGCAATGCCAACATTTTTCTCTGGCGACGGGGCTTTGTTTTGTTCACCCTTGTATCTAAAGTGGGAGTGAGACAGGAGCCACTTTTTTGCCAAATCTACTCCAGACTGGCAGCTGTAGAGCAAAGCAGAAAAGGTTGATGTGAGCATAAATTACTTGATAGATATAAAGAATTTTAAATTGTGCAGTCTGAAAGTAGGTGATAACACTCCACTTGGTTGGATACCAAGACATATGCCACTCTATTTATCTTTAATTGTATGATTAATTTCAAGGATGATTTGTAATAATGGATATTTGAAAACAATTAACTGATCATCAGTAAATTCTGAGTTCCTCAGGAAAACTCTTCAGCTGCCGATGAGGTAAGCCCCCTACATCTTGACGCATCTTTGGTTTAGTAGATTATGACACACAGATCTCAAAGGGGGCTTGTTAGAGTCAGCTGTTGGGAGATGTTTGTCTTTAGGGTTTTCTCCCAGAAAGGGATTTCTGGGTTAATGTTCCAGAAAAAAATATGGTTTGGGTTAAAATGAATAGATTTCTGCCAGAAAGCAAACTTCTGCCATGTGTGCTCAGTCACAAAGAGGCGCACTACAAGGGACTATGAGGGGTAATGTTTTTGTTTTTAGAAAGGCTTGAGAGTGTAACATTTTGCACTAAAACATGATTACTTCCACCAAGATTTTTAATTGTTGGATTTGAATAGGCTACAAGGAACTGGGCAGCTACAGAATGATCTAAAAATAATAATTAAAATGGAGCTGCCCTTAGCTGCTGTCATTAAATATATGTTTCTTATACTGTTTGAAACCACAATTCATATTATTTTTATTTTGTAAAGGTCTATGGTACTTTGGGTAAGGTGGCCTGCCTCTGCTATAAAAATAATAGGAAAGCCTGAAAATTATTTCACAGTACTTTGAAATCTTTTGAGTCATCTATGGAGCAAAAATATCAAACACTCTCTGGTTTCAGCTTCTCAGTGTGTTTTTTTTTATGTTTTGTTTTATTGTTCATTTATTAGTTTGGGGTTTTGGACTGTTAGATGAGCAATTTGAAGATGTCGTTTCTTGCTGTGGGGAGATGTGGAGGGCATTTTATTGATCTATTAATTGAATAATCAAAAAAATAAACAACCAATTAATTGCTAATGAAAATGATTTTTAGTTGCAGCTCCAGATTATTGTTCCCAAAGTTGTTTGGTAAACAGACTTTTAATAATGAAGAGTTTGAAAAACCAAACTTTCGCTCATAAAATACTTGTTTAAACAGTGTCATTTTGTTTTTCAGATATACTAAGGTAAGTGGAAACATATGTCATACATTTCTGTTCTATCCTTCACATTTATACCATCCTCTAATAAATAATTTAAATGCAAAAACAACATATAAATGTCACCCACATTTTACCCATATTCTCCTCGTCTCTGTTGAAACATGGTTTAACGTTTTCTGAAAAACTTAGAAGTAGATTAGCCTTAAAAAAACGTCTCAACACCTTTGATATATCAATTTGTTTTGGTGTGTGTGTGTGTGTGTGTGTGTGTGTGTGTGTGTGTGTGTGTGTGTGTGTGTGTGCGCGCGCCTGACAATGCATCACTGACCCTTTGATAGGGGGATAAGTCGTTACTTGTGCGTCCATCTTGATTTGATGGCCGGAGAGAGGGCTGATTGACCCCGTGACCTTTCTGTGTGGGGCGACGCTCCTCGATGTCCAGAGTCCCTGTCAGCGGGTTAATGAGCGACGGCTGCTCAGGGCACGCTGGGCCTTGGCTAAGTGACCGGGCCGGATGACCACCCTCTGCTCTGACCCTTACGCTTCTCTATGGCCATCAGTTAAACACCCCCTCCACCTCCATGTTTCTCCACCACCTCATGTTCGTCCTTCCTCCCCCTCCCAGAGTGAAGCTGGGCTCAAGACCTAAGCTGAGGTTTGTACAGCTGCTGCACAAGCTTTCACTGGTCAACAACAGAAGTGTTCACTACTGCTTCCTCATGGCAGTTTGGGATGCAGCAATGCTCCTTCCAACACAGGTGCACACACAAATAAAACATTATTGTTTATTATATTCATTTTAGTGAAATTACAGATATTTATGCACATAGGCTGTGTGAATGCAAAAAAACTTAACTGTTACACAAATTCACTGTGATTATCTGTGTTTTTGTAGTACAAGAAATGAAGTACCACATTCTGGGGTAAACCACTTATAAACGTTAACAAGCAGAATATAAAAAACAAAACAAAAAACAAATGTATGGTTCATAACACACTATTATGTAGCCACAAACAGATATACAAAAAATTGTGTTCATGAATGTCAACAATTTGATCATAATAAGAACACATACACTCTAAAAAATGATTCATCAGGTTAGTGGATAAATGAATAAGCATAAATAGTTATGATTGTTACATTAGCGTGTTTTAATCAGTTTACAACCTACTCAAAGAGGCTGGTCAAAATAAAAACATTTTTGACATTTCTGAGTAGGATGGGATCAAAACACACAACTAAGAATATCTTAAATTAAATAATTTGACCACTAAATATCAGCACAACTTTTGGAAAAATATCAAGTTGGTTCAAATCAATCATGTTGGTTGTAGTGAACTAATTGAGTTTGTCAGAAAATAAAAGACTCATAGGGTTGACTCAATAATGTCAGAGTTCTAAGTACTTAAAAAGATGCATGCAAATTGTTACCTTAATTGTTTTAAATTGAACAAGTAAATTATTCTTAGCTTGTGGATTGTGTACAACCAGTGACTGAGTACTTGATTTTACAGTATAACATGGCTGTTATCATATATAATGAGAGTACACATGAACAAACAAATGTTATAAAGCACGTATTAACTATTTATACACAGTATTCATAGATGGATTTAAAAGTGTTAATATGTGTTGACATACAGTAATTTGTGATTACAACTATGTTATGTTTGCCAGCATTCCTTATCTGTTAATACATCAGTTATTGATGCTTTATGTGCATTAAAAATGTCCTTAAATCTGCTTACAACTACATTATTCCATGTTGTTCAACGTATACTAATGCTTCACATGCAACTTCCAAATACTAAATAGACGAACGGTTAAAATAATGTGCTGCCACTTTTAGTAACCCCATACCAATATGGTATATTTTAAAATGATTTATAAGTTGTAATTTATGGATATATCAATGGTTAATAACGCCTATTTTATTGCTTTACACACCAGTAAGAAAAATCTTTAAAAAAACAACAACTTTTGGTCAGCCAGATTGTAAGAAATCCATTGGGCTGGTGCATACTCTCCATATAGGTAACTTACTTATATAGATAACTTTACTTTTTCTTCTACTTCACTCCTAATTGATGATCTAAGGTGAGAAGTTCATGGCCCTTTTCTTAAAGACTTGGTAACGTTTATAGCAACAGCCTTGAATGCTTATATAGGAGAGTGAATTAATCATTACCAAAAGAGTTTCTGACCTAATAATAAGCCATTAGGTCTGCCACTGTCAACACTATTAAAAGATGTCACAAATGGCTTTTTGCTGACGTATGAACATTTATATATGATTAGTTAACTATCAACAGCAGTGTTCTTTCCAACATGGCAGCCCCACATAAAAGCTATTGGTTAAAAAATATAGATATAGGACAGACTTATGATAATACGGTGAGATACTTATCACGGATCATAAAACACAGAAGACCAAAAGGAAAATATCAGACTGATGAAATAACAGCAGTAAAAATACAATAACAGATGTGCAGAAACAAACAAACAAAAAAGGAGCTGCTATGAATACAAGCATACTTAAATAATTACAACCTCTGACAAAAATAGGCATCTAATTTTGTAAATTGCATTTGTATTGTTGTATTTAATACACTCAGTTTAAAGGCATTTTGGTCCTTGGGAAGTTTATAGATTGGATTAATTTGCACATTTTTCTGCACCTAATACAAGCTTTAATCTTTAATATCTAATCTCCATACATGTCTGAACCTTTCCTGATTGTATGAATTTGTCTTATTCGCTCAGCAGAGTTGGCTCACAATGCAACAGGCTCGTTTCTTGGAGCACGTGAAGTCTATGGCCGCAGCTGAAAGCAGCCCATCCCAGTGTGGACGTTTGTTAAAGTGAACAGGGTAATGAATTTTAAACTGCTATAGTAACAGCTCTCAGACATGTGGTTTTAGTGTGTGAGCATGGGTGAGTGGGTGGGCGTGTGTGTGTGTGCGGTTGGGATTTGGGGTTGTGTCTGTGTCTATGTATTTTCTATGAATGTAGGGGATATGTGCATAGATGGGGGTGGGGGCTGGGAGTCAGCCTCTGTGTACGTGTGAGTGTATGTGCGGAGGATAAAGACCTAGCAAACCAGCCTGGCTTAGTTGACAGGTGACAAGGGTTGTTTTGAATGGGGATTTTGTAATACCAACAGTGAGGAAAAAGCCGGGGTACCAAGGGACTTCTGAAAAGAGAGAAAGAGGACTTTTCTTCTAGCAGTGACGGAAGAGAGAAAGGGCCGTGAAGGCTTCGGGGGACTTAAGGATCCCACTAATCAAACTGCTCCACCGTCTAGCGCACTCATTTTTATTCAAAACGTAGAAATGCTAAATCATTCCAATCGGATTGATCCCTGTGTCAGTGCCTGTGTGGTATTTTCATTCTCCGCTTTCCGCCGTGTCCTCAACTTTGACATATCAGTCAAGCAAGGACAGAGCTGTTACAAAGAGTACTGATCCAGAGGCAGCCTAATGGTTAAGAAGTAGCATTTTAAATGTTGTTTGTAAATTTGCATTAATTAACGGGCCCTCTTAAAATGAACCACTTCAAATCGTTTCATCAGAACGTTTTCCCAAAAGGTTTGCTTAATACGATATTTATGTGTGTATCGTTTCACTAACAGTACCATTACATCACATGTAACTTAATTAAAAACAGTAGTGTGTGGACAAGGGTAGGTAACGACACATAATTAAACCATTCAGTATTCTATTCTGCCTAATACTTGATAACACTTATTACACTCATATAATGTTGGATTTAAATTGCTGCTGCTATTTACACCCTAACTGACACTTCAGCTGATAACAGTGCATGCACTTCACACATCTCTGGTGCTTCAACTGAAATTTCAGTTGCTTTCATCACTACATTTCAACTGATTATTTAAGTACTTTAAGATCCTTCTCTTAAATTGACGGATTAAATCAAATCAAACCAAGTTATTTATACAGCACATTTAAAAACAACCTCAGTTGACCAAAGTACTGCACAAATTAAAGGAATAACACACAAATATATAGCAATATAACATGTACTCAAATATAAAACAGAATAACACCGGTAAGAACAATTACAAACGTAAAAAAGGTTATAAAATACTGAAATATTAAAGCCACTACAAACAACCAGAGGCCATTGAAAACATTTCCGTTTTAAGATTTGTCTTAAAATTGTCAGTGGAAGGCTATTCCAAAGCTGTGGAGCAGCGACCGCAAAGGCACAATCTCCCTTACCCACCAGCCTCAATCGTGAGACAGTTAAAAAACATTGTTCTGAGGAGCTAAGAGGTCGGGAGTTGGAGTAGGGGCAGAGAAGTTCAGCAGTATACTGGAGTGCCAGCCCATGTACTGTATGGCTTTAAAAACAAGTAAAAGAACATTAAAATCAATCCTGTATGTGATAGGTACCAGTAAATGTCAGCGACCCGCCCCTTCTTCCCCTCAGCTAAACAATTTAGCTGACATTTCAACTGCTGTCACTGCTTACACACTGGCTGACACTTCAACTGATTACAGTGCACACACTTCATACATCTCTGGTGCTTTAAGAGACATTGCAGCTGCTTTCACATCCCAACTGAAAAGTTAAGGACTTTAATTTCTTAAGAGGATTGTGTGGCCTAAAATGCCTCATTTCATGGAAGCGTTTCTAAAGAATTGCGATGCATGTTACAGTGTTTTTAGACTTTTTTTTTTTTTTTGCAATGAAAAGTGGACCAATGGGGATGGCTAGTAGCTCACCTGGCAGAGCAGGTGCCCCATGTATAAAGGCTTAGTTCCTGCCGCAGCAGCCGGGGCCTCAATTTCCACCCATGGCTCTTTGCTGCATGTCATCACCCCTCTGTTCCTCCTCCTTTCATGCTGAAAAAATCCCTAAAAAATATCTTAAAAAGGAAAATTGCAAAGATATGGTGATTTGTGTTGTCTGTTGTCACCACATTTCAGTCATTCTCCAGGTATGTTTTGTGGTAGAAAAGTATTTGTCAGTCGATGACTTTTGTTTGCGTTCCACCACAACTTTACTCACTGTGCAAAATAGTTTAACCCCGCTTTTAGTGCAGAACATCAGGGAACTGCCTCGCATGGTCTTTAGCAGTTGTTTTTGTTGGTAAATGTGAGACGTCCATTCTGCACACATCTGCATCTTCTCAACCAGAAACAAGGAAGTGAGTTTGGTGACATTGTGCATTGAACTGCTATGATTGGTGAAACTAGCAGGAATATGATGATCAGTCACATTTGCAGAAAAACGCAACACCCTGGAGGAGCTGTGTAAGGGCTTTTACACACCGAGGAGTCTTTTGCGTGTGAATAGTTTGAATGTCAATATATTTGTTCCAGCTGTTGTTTTTGTCATTAGTATTTTCACAAAGTACATAAATATTACACTGCGAAAAAGTGACATAATTGTTTTCAGAACAAGGTTGATTTTTCTGAGCCTGATCAACCAATCGCATTGTGCCTGACCTTATGAGGATTACAAAACAACAACATAGAGACTCTGTAGTCTGTGTAGATGGCAAACTTTATTGCTCCTTTCAACCTTGACAAAGACAGCACATACCAGATCCCCTCCTTCCGTTCCTACCTTTACAGCTAAAGCCTCAGACATATACACTGCGTAACTGTTTACCAGAGACAACTCAGACTCATTTAGAGCATCTTGCTGAAAGGAAACAATAAAGTAACTTTAAGTAGCTGATGGTATGCAACAACTTACTTCAGACAGACTGCTGGATGTTGTTCTGGATCCTGGTAGTTGTCACAAATATGCATCACTGTCGGTCCAACTATTTGTATCAGACCTTTTTATTGAACAAGTGTTGCACCTGTTGCAGATTCACATCGCTGCTGATATGGATAGTTTTGATGCAAAAATATTTTGCATATTCGTGTTTATTTGTTGTGCCTCCGGTGTGTAAAGGCCTTTACTCTCAGAACTGACAGTTCAACTGCTTTCAGCCTCGGCACACCAACTGAGACTTAAACAATATTCAGCCTTCAGCACTTAGTTTAAATGCTTCAGTTGACATTTCGACCACTGACACTGCTTAAACACCAGCTGACATTTCAGCTATTCACAGTGCACATACTTCAACTACTAATGATATTTCTGATGATTAAACTGCTTTCATTTCACCTCACACTTCACACCCTTTTAGTGCTTTAATTTAAGTACTTTGATTCAAACTGCAACTCTCACACAACATCTCAGAGGCAAACAATTGACATTTTTAGGCTTTTTAATTTATTTACAGTGTCTCTACCCAGGTTTCAACGTTAGCAACCACACCTGAATTATCTCCAGAAAATCTTACCATTTCTGATTATACATTTAACCATAAAATGTTGAAGGAATGACTGCCTACACACATAAAACACACACAACAAACTTTATTCAAAACTCAAAAATCTAGAATTTATTGCAGAATCTCTCAGTATTTATTTTTCAGTAACTCAAACACCAATCAGTTACATTCAACTTGTAGTTTATGGTAAATGTGAGAATCGGTCTGTCTCGCCTTATCTTGTCTGGTCTGATCTGTCTGTGTGTGTGTGTGTGTGTGTGTGAGGGTGTGTGAGGGTGTTCTGTTTGTGTGTATGTGTGTGGCATTTGGGAGGCATAATATCTGCATAATTAATCTCAGTGGGCAGGGCTCGCTTTTGCTACTGCATGTCTTCACACTGGACCTGACCGCCTCTGTGCCATCAACACCTGCATCTTGTCTCATCCAAAACTATTTGTGCTCCATGTTACAGTTTGCAAATTTTCATTTAAAGGGGAAATTAAGAATCCCAATGTGTTATTTCCATGGACAAAAAAAAAGTTTAGTCCGTATATGTGAGGATGAGCTCTCTCAAAGCCATGAACCGGAGAAGAAAGTCTCAAACTTGTGATTTCATGCTCTCAGTGTCATCTAGAACATCTTTTCCAGTTCACTGTCTATGGAGCAGTCCCAGACCATGACGTCATAAATTTGAGAGAATTACTCCTGTTATCAATATTTCTGGAGTGTCTTAAACCATAGGAGTAACATTTTGGTTAATTGTTCAGTAATCCAACTGATGCACATCATTTCTTTCCCACTTGACAAAAACCCACTAACACCCACTTACATCTGGCTTTTGTATTTAATGGGAAAGGCTTCAATCGGCATTCATAGCCAGGACAAATTAATCTGATGTAGTCATGAGTATTTATCAACTCAAGCTCCAGTCAGCTCTAATTGGCAGTGATGGAAATACGACACCGGCGTGGACAGAGACATATAAAGCTGCAGCCACATTGTGTTTGGAGCAAGACACGCCCCTACAAATTGCATCCGCCACCATTACAAGACAAATCCACCACCAGTGCGATGGTCATTTGAATCCTGCTAAAATGCCATCTTGTAGTAAATAAATATGAGGCCAAACATAGCAATAAAACACTTTATAATTCATTACACATGAAGACATGATTCACCTTATAAGTAACAAGCTGTAATCATTACCCTAACCTTTACAGCCTCTCTTTTAACCGAACACTTCGTAGCTAGATAAATGCTAACTTAGCATTTTCTCCAGGGTTTCCGCTCCCAGACCAAGAGGCGAAGTGGGCTGATTGTGAACTAACATTTAGGTATGGTGGGTGAGTCATGTGGCTGTTGAGCGGGTCTCATAGCTGTTTTAGTCGTGGACACACTAATTTCGGCCCTTTCTGCGGTGCGATGCAATGACAAGGCACCTGTTTGTTGCCATCCAAGCAGCGCTCAAAAATTGTTCAAAAGTGTTGGGCTAATTTTGGTGGAGAAGGGTGTAAGTGTGTTCACCTTAGTAACTGGACTAACATCAGAGTGGATTAGTGGCTGCAACCAACAGAGAAATTGGTAATTGTGTTTAAAGGAGACAAGTTTTTAGGGTTAAACACCCCTGCTGTGACCCAGGCTGTCCAACGGAGAACATTTACCCAGGCAAACAGTGGCCTCTCCCCTGCCCCCACCCCCGTCCTCACGCCACCTCCACCCCAACACACCCACCATAGTGGCTTATAACACCCCCAGGAATGAAAAGAGGAGCACTGACTCAACTATCATCCTCTCCGGCACTGTCCGAGATTAAATCATGAAATCATTTAGTGTTTGTGTGGTCTTCCCTGGCTGCGGGGAGAAAGGATGGACCGGGTAGAGAGAGAGAGAGGGAGAGAGTAGGGATCCAGCTCGAGTCAGTGTGTGGGAACCACATAGGGAGAAATCCCCGGCTGATCCTGGCCAAGACACTTTGTTTTTCTCCTCTCCACTCCCACCCCCTTCCCTCCCTCTCTTTCTCTCCATCCATTTTTGGGTTTTCATTTTTATTCATAGGGTGATCGGGGTGGAGGGAAGGGTGTCAAGAAAGCAGGGGGCAGTGTGTGTGTGTGTGTGTGTAGGAGGAAGGGATTGTTGGTCGGCCGATGCCAGTGGATGTAGGTGCAGGCCTCAGACCAGGCCTGCCAACAATAGCCACAGTGTTGTTTGGGTAGTTGCGTCCAGGACTCTTGGACATTCTTCCCATGTCAGTATAATCACTACTGGGAGGTAGCTCCATTACGGATTACCATATCATTAATAGTATCCATGACTTTTGTTCAAAGGCTACTTGTGTAATGTTGCCTTGTGGATGACGGCTAATCCGCTGAGCTGCAGCTGTAGGAAAGAAGAGGGGTAGATCCCACCATCAGTCTCTCTCCCTCTCTCTCTGCCTCACACACACACACGTATATATAGACACACTCACTACTCCACACATACTAACACATATAGAGGCATCTCTCTGTCCAGGCCCACGGGGATCAGGCCCCTGAAAGACAGATACAAACAACAGTCAAATACAAAGTTCCCCCCATAGAGAAAAAGAAACATCCATTCTACACTTCCCAACTGATCCCCTCCTTAAAGCCAAAGACCAACCCCCTGCCTCCCCCCTTTTCTCTCCCCTTCTCCTCCCCTGTCCCTGAGTTGGCTCTCGTCCTCCCGTTAAAGCCCCCGCTCTTTAGCGCAGCCCTCCTCTCAGATGGTGGGCCAGATTAGGAGGGGAACAATAACAGTTTTCAATGTAAAATGTGCATCTTGTTAGTCCTTTTTCTCTCCTCTCCTATCTTATGATGGGGAGAGAAAAGGAGAAGCGTAAGCGGCCATTCAGAAAGTTATCTGTGGGTGTCTTGTCTGCACAAACGCTGGCTTGTTCTGTGGCTGTTTTTAATCCGCCTTTTTCTCAGTCTGCTGCTGGATTTTAGCCGAGAATACACAACCCTGAAACCTATAGACCGGGGTTTCCATAGGCATTTCAGCTCAGCGTGCACAAGATAAAAAGTTTTAAAGTGATGTTTATTTATGCATTTTCTCACTGACACTATTTTGGATGAAAAGAGAAACTTCTTGGTACTCTCTTGTAACTTTTAAACATTTTGAATTTGTTCTTACTGGGTGATTTTAAAAACTTTTTTTTGATGTAATTATTGGGTTTTGTCTGACGATAAAAGCCGCAGCAGCATCTGCAATAATGTTTTGTAAAATTAAGCAATCATCATTATCTCTATGACACTGATGAGATGACGAGAGCCTCTTTAATTTCTTATTTATTACACAGAGCAGAGGGAGTGTCTGCAAATAGAGCCATGTTAATATCTCTATTTATTTACATTATTTTACTCCATAGTTTATATTTATTCTTTTAACTTACAGAAATCATGTGTTTTTGCTCTGACGGATAGTGACATTGAAGACTTTTTGCAGATTAGAACAATGCAAACTTGAATCTGTCTCTTCAGAGAGTCACAGAAGCAGGTTGTTTGATCGTTGCTTGAATGGATCCCAGCCCTGCCTTGGGAAGCCTGAGAGTCACCCCCGATGTTGGCATGTCAGCAAGGCAGAGCTGCCAACTCTGAGTGCAGCAGATAGCTCTGAATAATGCACCCTCAAGCCCTTGTTTGTTTTCCTAATGGGTATTAATGTTGGGTGTAAAAAAAACACTCCTTTGTGTGTATGTTGGCTTTGTGTTGATGTGGGAGTTCAGAGGAGGCAGCAGGACTGATACTGTTGTAAATATAAACTCATAAGAGTTTGGCAAAATAATCTAAACTCGAAGTCCATTTGATCATTTTTGTCAAGAGCTTTCAACTGCATCTCACAGTCCCAGTGAAATATTTATCTACTTAATAAAAAATGAGACTGGGGAAAACAAGAAGCTGTTAAGCAGACCATAAATTAATATTATTTTGCCATACAACTGTTGCTATGAAATTTACCACTCTCTGAATTTCAGGAGTTCAATTATGCTGTTGTAGTGTACAGTATAGGCTAGCTAAAAACGATTTTATATATCTTTTATGTATCTATACATGTTAAGTGATTCATTGTTCTTTAAATAGGCTGGTTGTCCTTGTTCTTAAAAATAAAAATATGCTGCTTTAATTTGAAGGAGTGCATTGATTGTAAGGAGCAAATCATTCACTGGGAACAACCGTCATCTGCTGGAATATTGTGTTTGGTGTCTAGTTGAAAAATGTGCAACCAGAATTTTAAAATTAAAGCATTTTAAAAAAATAAACCCTCCAAAAGACATGAATCGAACCCACAGATAAAGAAAAAACAATTGGATCCCTATGCACAGTAAAAACATAATCGAGACTGAATAAACAACACAAACAAATCAGATACGGTCTAGAAATAATAACTCTTTTCTCTTTGTACATCAAACAGGTTCAGTCTCTTACAGTGTTTGCAGTCCACTCACTTTTATAAAGATTAAAACCAACTTGTTTAACTTATTAAACTGCACCAAGGCACTTTAACATTGAAAACTGCTCTGGGATCCACATGCTGTGACCAGGGACAGGAAACAGGCTGGAGGTTGAAATAAATAACATCTATTTTCATTACCATCCACATCCAGACTCATGAGTGCACCCTGGTGGCAAAGTGGTTTAAGACTGGCCATGTCATCAGAATGTCCCCAGTCTGAGTCTGGCTGGGGACATTTGTTGCGTGTCATCCTCACTCTCTCTACTCATGTCCTGCCATTACTCCACTACTATCTATATAACATCAACAAAGATCCAACAAATACTTTAAAGAAATAAAGAACCACGAACTCCCTCAGCACACTCAAACCATCACATGCAGAAACTGCTTTTAATGTTTCTGATTTTTGCCTTTAACAATCATTAGTATACCATAAAACACTCACAAGTTATGTATATATACACATAGCATGTATATGTGTACACAGTTTATGCATGTGTCAAATGTTCAGTCAAAGTGTCTGGTTCTCTGGCAGCTCAGTCTGTCTCATTTGATGAGTGACTTTTATTATTTGAGTTACGGCCTTATGTGGTTGTTGTTCCATAGTCTGTGTTGTGCTGCATCATGTTCTTGGTGTCAGACATGGGTGCCCTGCTGTGAAGGTCACGGTGAGGTCAGTGAGGGTATGACCGCTTCGCCCACCACCACGATGACCACTGCTGCAACACCAGTCAGTCGGTCAAAACACTGTAAAACCAAAAGGAAACAATCTTTAGATTTACAATATTGTTTCTGATTTTGAAAATTGTTCGTCTCTCAGTGTCTCTTCTCAGTGTGTGGATGTCTTTCTTTAGTTCTGCTTTGTCTTCATTTATCCTTATAAAAGCTCTTTCAACTCAATCAAAAGCTTTCGGTCACACTATCAACGTTCACACGAGAAAATGTATATCTGCTCGATCTCTTTCAGTTTGATCGCATGCAGTCACTTGAGATGAAGTCTTCGATTCTCACTAACTGCCAATCTCGTTTCTGCTTTATTCCTCTCCCTGGATTGGTTACTCGGTTCGTGACCTCAGAGGGTGACCTGTGGCGCCCCAGGGTCCCCCCTCGCTGGCCCTACGCTGGCCCCGGACGCAGCTAAATACAGAGGAGCGTCCGGACAAAAGGGCAAACATACCATGCTCGCCCCTCATGAGTCCAGCCAAGCGCACAGGGAGCACATTAGGACCTCTGGGTTTTATTTACCCTTTCTTTTTGGCCCCGCAAAGAGTCGACTGGGGCGTCAAGTTTGTCAGGTGCCTCAGCTGTGACCGTCTGACCACATCACACACACACACACACACACACACACACACACACACAGCCTTTCACATTCCCAAAGAGCCTCACGTTGCATTCTCCTGATTCACGTTGTCGGTTTTCATATTCTCTGTTCGCCACTGAAGCGTTATGTTTGAGAAAGATTTCTGGCAGGAATAAACCAGCCTCAGTACAACCTAAAGGCTTTCTCAAAGAAAACCTTCACACGTGAATGCAGCCTCACAAGCACGAGAGTGATTGAAGCTGAAAGGACGGCTCTCCACATTGAATCCCAAGATGGGAATTCCAGTGCTGCTGGAGATCTTGAGCTTCACTTGGAGAACAGAGGAGAAAGAGGCGAGTTAAGTGTGTGATGCAGGGAAATAAAAAGTGACGTGACAACAGACATGAGAGCAGTTTACAACTCAACAGGGTAATTATTATTTCCATTCTCAAGCAAAGATAAAAGCTGTGAAGTCAGAATTTCACTCAAATTATGTTCAACCAGGAGGATGGAGACTGTTGTTTAATGAGCACTTGTTAAATCATTTAAAGGACCCGCTCACCCATCACTCTTTCACTCACTCTGGTGGCATTGTCAGTTTGATGGTTAAGGTTTTATGCGCTCTTTCTGCTCTCCCCTTTTCCACTAAAATGAGTGTGTATATATAGAGTTTTTAAATGCGGGAATACCCTCTAAAATGGCCGACAACCAGAGCTGTGTGTGGAGTATGCCTTTCTATTTTGTTTTTCTGAAGTATCACATACAGGGTAATGGACATGCTGGAAAACATGGCTAGTAAACAGTAGACAGCAGCATGGAGACCAGTGGAAATGTAACAGTGGTTGCTTATTTTTTATGTCTCTTACTTGTTCAGTGACTCTTGCAAACTTGATGCCGACTAATTTTGATGGAGGGAGATGGACAGCACGGGGATCTGGCCCAGCGTGTCATTGTATCACACTAGAAAAGTGGTTTTTCCATCAATGCTGATCAGAGCTGGAGCTGATATCATGACTACTACAGAGTTGTTTGTCCCAGAAGTGAATGCCAATTTCAACCTTTCCCACTGAATACAAAAGCCAGGTGTAAGTTGGTAGGGGTTTCTTTGTGCAGTGGGAAAGGGAATTTACTTTACTACAGTAAAAGTAGCAAAAAAATTCTCTTTTGCAAACTGTTGAAGCCATAACGCATAGAAAGTAAAAGCACTTATTAAGCAGAATGGCAGTTTTCAGAGTATTTTTAAATATATATTCATCAGTGCATTATTATCACTGATGTATTAACATGTAAGCAGCATGTTGTAGCTCGTCTCATCAAGGTTAAACTAATTTATCAGCTTTATTCTCAGTTGAGTGGGTTAAATGTTTAATAATACACCATATTCTTTAAGCTCATCAAATGTTTTGTGTGAAAAGTATGAACTTGTAAAGTAACTGTAGCTGATAAATAACTGTTGCAAAGTAGAAAGTACAGTCGTTTACTCTAAAATTAAGCAGAATCAAAGTACAGTATAAAGAGCATAAAAACGAAGTACCTTAAAACTGTATGTAAAGTACGAGAGCAACAGTATTTTAGTTACCTTCCACCATTTGATTTCTGAATCCGTCCCGATACAATGAAGGTGAATGAAATGATGTTTTTGTTTTTTGTAAGAAATGAACAGCAGCATCCCTTTTCGGTGAAAATGTCTCTGTTACTCTGGAGTACAAACATTTTTTGTCAACCAATTTCATTGGGACTATTTCTTTGGTAGAAGGCAGTTCCAGTGATAATGTTGAGGTTAAGATAGAGACGCTCAAGGTTTCTTTTTGGGTGGGTGAAGCTCAAGAGGATTATTGTGTTACTTTTAAATATATATATATTATTAATTTGTGTGTATTGGATTAAGTTTGGTTGTTAAGCAGCATAAAACTTGAGAGAACAGGAAATGTATGGACTATGTTTAATTGCAGATTTGCTTAAGAAATTGAAAAGACTGTCATAAAATGTGTTTTGAAAAAGAGAGAAAGAGTGCAGTGTGAACTACTTTGTAGTGGAAATGGGAATTTAACATTTTACCACTTGATGGGTTAAGATGAAATTTCAGGAGTTTGCAGCAGTATGGTGTGTTTGATATCAAGTATATTGACGGTCAATTTTTGTGTCCACTAAAAGTAATCGCTGTATTTTTAAAAACATTTTTAAAAGTTTTTCGTCATCACTCCTCGCTCTTCATCAACTCTAATTTTATGATTCTGTGTTTTGTTGATACATATTGTCTTTATTTTGCTTGACACCTGCAGCAAAACAAATTCCTTGTACGCATATACTTGGTAAATGAAGTCTGATCCTGATACTGAAAATGTAATTTTGTATATCTAGTAGTCACATAAATGACAGAGGGAAACCAGACACAAGAGTCAGAGCCTCGAAAACTAACAAAAAATGTTGCAAGAAAAGTTTGGAACAGCTTTTCTGCTGTTGATTTTATAGTGCAAACTTAGGTTAATATCTTTAGGTGGGATTCTCTGATTTAACACATTCGTCCAAATCTGAATAATTTATTGATGTTGTCCAACTTAATGCCATTAGCCTCGAACAAAAAGGCCTTAAATCATAAATTATGCCACTCTATTGGAGACGTCTGGTGAAATTACTCACATGGTGTTATTGTTATATTTGCCTCCTCTTTTTACACATACTCCCTTTCTAAGCGCACACAGGAACTGGAATGTATGGCGCTCTTTGTCTAACTACCATGCAAAATTACCTGATTTATCTCGAGCACTTTCCGATGTCACACTGTCTGTGCTCGTGACAAAAGTGCCCCTTGTTGTGGCACACCAGATAACCAAACCCACCCTCATGGAACTCACAGCGCCACATCTGAAACACACTCTCTCAACCTTTTGTCCCCCCAAAAACAAAGACCTGCACTTTCTCTTGGCAAATGATGCCTTAATTGTGCAAGTTAACAAGCTTGCTCTTTTTTTCCCATGAATAACAAAGAGTTTGGTCCCAGTTTGTTTCTTTTTGTTTGTTGTTTTTTGTTTCTTTTGCTCTTTTTCTATAGTGTGTCGTTGCACGCTTGTTGGACTGTTCCCATGCTGCTCCCTCTGCCTCCATATTCCTCAGATTGTCTGCGATGGCGGCGGCCGTGCTCTACACGAGAAAAACTCAACAAAACAACAGAAGGAGACAAAGGGTGGGTGTGACTGAAACGATGGTCCACAGTGGGATGTTCTGTACAGTATTCATTATGTTTTCATTTATATCGGAAGATGTCTTTGACCCTGCTCTGGCTCCTTTAAAAACACTGCCTCTTTTATCACTCTATTCATTTTTGGCTCAAATATCTCAGTTCTAAATGGAGGTAGTGTTGAATGGGACATCTCCATGGATTTGCATAATCTGATGGCATTGCTGGTGAGCACAGAGAGGGTTGTGCCAAGTGCAAAAAGGTGAAGCCCTCATCTCTTTGGCAGGGGGCAGAGAGGACTGAAAAACCGATTTCATATCTGATATGTTCGGCCTGATGTCAATTTTTTAGCGTTCATGAGCAAAAAAACCTGTCTAAAAATTGTGATATATATATTTATTTCCCATGTCTACGTCCAGAAATGCTCCTTTCTTCATGAAAAATCATCACATCAGTTGTACCTTTTTAAACTCTGTGTCATCTCAGTGATGTTCTCTCACCAGAATCACTCCCAGACAATCAAAAGGCATTCATATGTGCTGTTTTCTTTTCTCCTAACAGACTCCATTCATGTCTGTTCTCTTCTTACAGTGCCCGTCATTCTTCAGACATCACTGGTGCCAAGGCAGTAGGATGGCTGCCTCTCTCTCTCTCTCTCTGATGGGAAACTGTTGCTCATGTGCTCTGGGTTGGCTGCCAAGTTTTGGCATTATTGGTAAGAGGAGGGGGAGAAGGGAGGGTGGGGAGATGGAGGAGAGGGGGTGTACAGAAAGGGGGCCCTTTAAACCCTGTGAGATAGTGGTATGTGTTGTGGGAATGATCTTCATCCCTTTCCCCCCTTTTCTTAACACTCCCTCTATCTCTCACTGTTTCTGTTTCTCTCTCCTCTTCTGTTGTTGCCCCCTCCTCCACCACCTCCTTCTCCTCCTCCTCCTCCTCCTCCTCCCCTCACTCTCTGTCTCTGTCTCTGTCTTTTCATGCTGGAGATCAGACGACCATCCTGAGGTGAGCCGGCAGAGATCCGATGCCACTGGAGGACTTTGATTACCAACCAGCACCGACTGTTGGATTTCTCACAGCTTGGGTACTTCTTCTTTGGCTTCGCTCCCAAAGCTTGACTGTACCCCTCCTTCACTAACACACTCACACACACAAACACAGGCGACACAAACACACAACACCACGGTAAAGGAAAGGAGATTTGCTATTGCGCTCTCAGAAGCTTAGCTAAGCATCTAAGCCTGACTTTGCTGCTCATACGAGGGCAAAGATCAGAACAGGAGCTCTCAGACACTTATAGGGCATTTATGGATCCCTCCTTGAGCTGCAGCAGCCAAAGTTTTGTGCTTGTGACCCCTTAAAGGAATAGTTCAACAGTTTGGGAACTGCTCCTAATTCATGAGAGTTAGATGGGCAGGTTGATACCACTCTCATGTCTGTTTATTAAAGCTACAGCCAGAAGCTGGTTATACTCACTTTACAGCAGAAAATAACACTTTAAAATGAAAGTTCTGTGCAGGAAATTCCCTGTAATTCAAGAAAAAGTGTTGTTTTTTTTACCAACTTGACACATTCACAAGTCACTTGCAGTCCGTTCAGAATGGACCTGCGACCCACTTTTGGACCTCGACCTACAAGTTGGGAACCGCTGGTATAAAGTAGTGCAGTGCAAGTAAAAGTTCTCCATTCAAAATTTTACTTCAGTAAAAGAGCTTAAGTGTTATCAGCAAAATATACTTAAAGTATGAAAAGTAAAAAGCAGAATGACCCCATTCAGTGTTTTATTGTCATACATTTAATATTTGAATATTACTACTGATGCAATGTAATGTGTGAGCAGCATTTTAACGTAGTTGGTCGAGTTGGTGCTAATGTCAGAAATTTTATTTTCTTTACATAATCTTAAAAAAAAAATAATATTTGACATACTGATGACAGGTTTTGTTTGTAAAAATCTTAATCTGCAAAGTCAGTACTAATTATAACTGTCAGCTAAATGTACTGGAGTAAAAAGTACAATACTTTGCCTCTGAAATGTAGTGCATAAAATGAGAACACTTCAGCAAGTACCTCAAAATTCTACTTGAGTAAATTAGTTACTCTGCACCATTGTTTCTCACTACATATGAAACTAGATTAACAATTAAGTCCTGGAGAAAAGAAAAGCTGATGTTACACCTGCTCGAAACATTTGAAAGCAACTTTTTATGGAGGCAAAATTAATTTTGCATTAAATGTAGTCTCCTTTCCTTTTCTTGAAAAGCCCCTTTAGGACATGTGAGATCAGATGAGCTTTATTGAGCCCGAACAGGGTAATTCAAGTGTTACAGCAGCAGAGGTATAGGCAGAACTGAACAGGACAACAGAAGCATAGATAAGTACGTTTTTGAAGTTTTCAAAACTAGAACACTAAATACATTATGAGTGCAAGTGAATAACACATTCTGAATATTTTATACATGGATATGAAGTGTATTAAGATAATGATAGTTACAAATAAGAAGTGCAAGTTGCAAAACAGAATTAAATACATAGAATTCTCTAACAAAACTTGGTGGTATAAAGAAGTGAAGTTACAGCCAAATGTGGCCCGCAGTATGGTGCTGGGTGGCCTGCCAACCATTTTCTAATTTGTAATTAAAATAAACTGTTTCACACTGGGAAAGTTTGTTTCCTGAATGTAAATACCGCCCAAAAGAGGTTGAGGTTAAGCCCCAAATGTCCTCAAATGTTTGTTTATTAACTGGCCCCTGGCTGGTACATTTAATGGTGGTACAAAGTGTCTTGTGTCTGCAGATGGAAGAGCAGCTTTAACTACAGTAATGGCTCAATAACAATAAAAAATAAATAAACATAAAAATGCTGTTTATTGCTAAATAAATAATTAGGTTTTTTTCTTAATGGATGCACAAGATTTCTAAAAATAGTATAATTTATTTAACATAACTTTTTTATTTGTTTTGGTTTATTGATAAAAATTCTTTTACATTCATAAGATACAAACACACAAGAGAATAATACTGTCGTGGACTTGTTCCCACAGTTAAAGGCTCAAAGTATGGATTGTGTTTTCCTTTGACATTCCAGTGATGAATATTTTACTTTAGAGCAGATTGTTAATGCTCAGCATGTGATATTAATGCGAAAGACAAACATTCTCAAAGTGAAGCTTTGCCACCGCAGCTCAGTTTACATGACAATAAATGTTTTTGAGTCCTTTTTTTTTTATCCGTGCTCAATTTATTATTATTCATGTGATGTGCTGCAGCTAAATCTTTCTCATCTGGCTGAACATGAGTCTTTTTTCCTCCTGTTTAGAGTCAGGATTTAAACCAATATTGGAGCTGTAGGGATCCAAGTATTCCCTCAAAAGCCTTTTCTCTTTTATCGTATTGTCACTTTTCCATCTGCGTGGACACTTGTCTTTCATTTCATTCATTTGCTCTGTTGTTGCTTGTCTTTTTTTTTTGGTCAGGAGCTGGTTAATGTGGGTTTATCCAACCATCCAGGCGATTAATGTGGGCTTATCCCTGCATCTGTACTCATCCAGCCGGAAACAAATCTTCCATCTATCATATGTGTCAACATACGAGGACACCTACAGCATACCTTGGTACTTGTCTCCTGTTAAGGTAAGGTGTTATTGACACAGGAGAGATGTATGTGTTATGATTTCTTCTTCTTTCTTATGAAGGAAACTGGGAGTAAAAGTGTTTTCTTGAGCTCCTCCCAAATAGAAACTTTGATTTCATGGTGTTGATTATTTTTCTTCACAATCACTCAAGGATAAAGCACAAGAGACGCAGAGATTGTTCCCCTTTCAGAGGCACCACAATGGGGCTCCTTGGTTTTAAAAAAAAATCACAACAAGGAGTTTCCCCCTGCTCCTTTTTTTAACTTCTCCTCTTTACAATCCAACAACTTACTTAAAGAAAGACAGAAGGAGCCTTGAAGCAGTTTAATGCATTCATTGAGACTCCGTGGTCACATATAGCAGACACAAGCTTGGCAAAAACAGTTCCCTTTTGATCAGAGTAATTCCCTATTCTGTGGGAGGCAAAGAGCCCCTTTGGACAGTAACTATTCCCAATGTGGCTTTCCTTTAGAGGGTGAAAGAAAAGTTTAAAAGGCTTTGCAAATTTCCCTTCCTGTTGATGAAATTGTTCATGTCAATGTAATGCTACTGTCTAAAAAAACAACACATTTTACATGTAAATAAGCACCAACTTTTAACCAGGGTGGCTCTGTCCTCGCTGCATAACATCCCTCTTTACTCCTGATGAATAGTCAGCCTCATTTCCCTAAACAGATGGAAATACTTGGCTCAAGTTCAGAAGGAGGAAAGCTTTTACCTTGTTTTGACACTTTCTTCTTTAAGATCTTAGAAATGCAACTTTTCATTCCCAACTGCTTTTTTGTCCTTCAATGTGAAACTGTGCTTTGTATGAAAATCTTTATTGACATATTTTCCCTTATTAGGTCCAAAAATGTTTTTTGTATTCAATCACAGATTTGAATAAGAGTGGGGAGTGTTGGGTGAAATAATGGTTTTGTTAACTGCAGGTTTGTTTAAGTCAGGAGCGGGTGGCCCAGTGGGAATCAGGCTCATGTATGCCCCCTGGAAACCTGCTGTGACACCCATTAAACACACAGACCCACCCAAAGACAAGCCTGTGGAAAAGACTGAAGAATACTATGAGCTTTTGTGAGCTTTTGGTAAATTTGAGCCCAGGCTGTCATTTTCTAATGGTTCTCATTACTATCAAAATGACTCCCAACAGTCCTGACTTTATCATTTACTTTGGTTTCCTAAAAAGACATGTAAGCTCTTTTTTTAGAAGCTAGATTGTTTTTTGGATGCATAGGTGAAGATTTTAGGGAGGACACAGGGGGCATGTCTTCCTAAATAGTCAAAACGTGCATTTGTCCTCCCCATTAAAAACCTAAAAGTAGTAGAGGACTATTATTTTGACAAAATTTAAGACATTTCCACCCTAAACTGACGCGGAAAAGGCCCAGATTGGTGCATAAGTAAACCAGAATGCAGCAAATTAAGTGTTGGGTGCTCAAAATTTCCTGGATGAGAACCCCAACCCTTTTTCATATGTGTCTCTGTAACAAAACCTACGTTCTTGAGTGTAAGGCAAAATCACAAAAGCATTAATAATTCACTGAAGACTGAAGAAAGTGAGAATTTACAGCGTTGAACTTGCAAATATTTTCTCTTCACCCTCCGTTGTGTTGCTTTCCGTAGCACTTAGGAAACAGGATTGTAACTTCTTATAATTTTGGAGACCTTTACGCACGTAGAGCGTCACCTGTACACCCAAACTTGAGTACGAATGATCACAAAACAAGCTGAGTTTTCTCAGAAATATTTATTCACAATATGTACATGATCTATTTCCATCATTCACAAATATATAAATAAAAACAATATCAAAACAAAGCGGAGCTATTTACATGGCGTGTTGCGCGCTGTGCAAACTGAACGTGTTGGCGTGCGTGTGACCGATGAAGTTGAAATAGTGGTGATCGAGTCCCTGCACCGGTGACAAGTATCCACCGTGCTGCTGCGTGTGCGCAGAGAGCGGCACTGCTGGGTATGAGAGGCCCGGGCTGCGGGTCGAGCTGTGCCAGGAGAAGTGTCCCGGTGGACTCTGCTGGTACACGGAGTCAGACGGGCTGTGGCTTTGGTGCTCCGGGGAGGAGTGCAGCTGGCTGAGGTAGTCAGACGTTTCGGGCATGGAGCCGACGGAGCCGAACACAGGCTCGGTGACCACACGGGATTTAGACTGTAGGAAGGCGAGGATCCGTGCGTACTTGATGTCTTTGGTTTCAGCCCTGTCCTCTGTGGTCAGGTAGTGCACCAGGTTCTTCATACACTCGTGGTATCCGTAGTGGAAGTAGTTTGCAAACTCAGCCAGCAGTTCACCTGGAATGAATCATAAAAAACAGCGGTTACAACCCAGCAGATATTAAGTGATCAACAAGTGTGACGCAGCGTAGTGTTTCTGCGTAAACCTGAACTTAGAAGCAAATGTATCGATATTAGTTTGGTCAAACTTAAAACTACATTACTATAGAAATAACTCAGATTTATAACAAATCAGCCCTGTACAAGTTTTCACACAGTCTATTAACAGAAATGTGGGATTGTGGTGCGTAAAGTGTCGGAGCTCCATGTAAAGCTGACTCACCTTTTTCTCTCCCGCGGGGGAAATCCGCTGAGTGGAGAGCTCGCAGGTACTGCACTGTCATTTCCAAGATTTCAGCCTTCTCCAGCTTTCCAGAGTTCTACAAAAATATCAAGAAAATCCAAACATTATAAACTGTTTGACTGCAAATATTAAATGACTAGATTATTTGATAAACATTGGGGGGATAAACATTTTCTTGCTAAATTATCAATATTTTAGAATATATAAGATCTCTCAAACAGAAAAAAAACGTTAAAATTTTACAATACCTGTTTTGCTAGTGCCATTGGAACAGTTTTTCCTAATTCGTTAAGGCAGCGATTAATGCGGTCCCGTCTTCGCTTCTCTATGACTTTGTGGGAGATGGGAGTTCTCTGTGGAAACAGGGAGAGACACAATATGAGCACACAAATATATTATACTTCACCTCATTAACAGCTATTTTGTCAAGCAGAAATACGAACATAAAACAGCCAGGGAGATATTTATAGGAAGAAACAGAGCGATGGAAAATGTATGACGAGATCTGTAACTCCCGGAGAGTTTTGCGCGCCGCGCGCTTTGCTGCTCCAGAGCGCGCGGGATACATCTGCGCTCCGGGCAGTTTCTATAACTCTGCCGCCTTAATGGACATGTTTGAAATCTCCTTTAGTAGATTTAGCATCTTATAAGTGTTTGTAAACCAGTAAATTACATTATAATTGCCAAATATTCCGTAAATGTCAGAGAGGCTGTTCTACACCAGTAGCGCGCCGCAGTTATCCTGTAACGCGTGCCACAGAGTAAGTGGACAATACTTTCCCCCTCCACTAACATAAAAATAACTCCAAGTTGTAGTTGAACAATAATCGATGCAAATACTGAAATACAAAATTCCATGAAGTGGCTCAAAATTGTTAAAAGTGCAGCGCTGGCAAAATAGTTCAGTCCTCATAGTGCAGTGCGCACAAGAAGCGCGTACCTTCCTGTCTTTCATTTTTGATGCCATCGACGGATGTCTGTCAAACTTCTTAAAAATCAGATGAGATGGAAGTTGGAGAGATGTGTCGCTGTGGCAGGAGATGAGGCAGACTGAGGTTTGAGGGGAAAGCTGGTCCTTATAAAGGGATCATCCGAGGGACTGTGGCATTCATGGTGTAAATTATTCCATGGGATTAGAGCCATGCACTGGGTAAATGTGTGCATTTAGGATCAGTTAAAGAAATAGTAAAAATCTAAAGCCATGGGCTAGCAGGGGGGCAAACCTGCTTTGTTAATCCACGTGGCTGTTCAAAAGACACGTGATTACTTTCGGAATATTATTTGCATAGTAACAACCCAGGCGGGAAATAAGAAGTGAGCGTTGGGATCGCCTGATCCGGCGGGGCGCACTGTGCGCACTGAAAACAAAGCCAGCGAAAACAAGAAACCCTCTTTCTTCCAACTCGCGTTTCTCACACGATCGCCTGTTTACAAATCCCAGCAAGCGATCTTAACTCTCATCCAAGCCCGGTCCGAGTTTTAAGGCCTGTCCAGTGTCATTAGAGTAATTAAGTAAGCCTTTAATAGGCTGTTCCGCCAAGTTCAGGGGAGATCTTTTGGAGACGGAGTCCCCCCGTTTGTTCTCGGCGTTTCTCACACGACTTGGTGACACGTCCATCTTTTATGAGAGATGGCAAGCTTTTTGTTTACATTCTTTATTTTGTTGGACTCCTCGGCAGGTGTGTGATTAGCCCTGGCACACGAGCGTCGTCTGCGTCAGGGCCAGCGTCTCCAGCAGCCTCTGGCACACGAGGGTTACCCACCACTGGAGACTCTTTGGAGAGGCTCAATTTGTATCCTATTATCCTATAAGAAAATGTCTATTCAGTCGAATGAATAGTTTCATTGGCCTAAATTTTAATAATGCTGTGAAAGAAAGGGAGAAATAAAGAAGAATGCAGCTGGTGTGAACGCGCATTATTCCCCGTCACCTGCAAGATGGGTAGCCTGGAGACCCCTATTCATTTGCCTAATTTCGGTCAACTTAACAAACTTTGGGAGAAATTATACTGCCATTGTTATGAAGGGTGAAGCTTTCTGATCGAATTAACAGCATGTTTTGATCCGGTAAATGTCATTAGAAAGAAAGAAACAATCGCGTTTAAAGGGGCCTGGGTAATGCGCCAAGTGGAGACGCCAAAGCGCAAACTGCACAAAGGGTGCTAGTAAATGCCACAGGGGACTTTTGTACCCTCACATTGCTCAAGTTTTTACCCCCAAACAAAGGGCATTATTTTATACTTGAATACATTTCATACAACAATTGGCTGTTTTCTTCAAACATATTTTCACAGCAAGGTTAACAACAGGTTTATTGTGTGCGCTCCTCACAGACTCAAACTGCTCTCATGCGCCAACACAGTTTGCTCCGATTCTTTTTTTTGTCACTGAGAACGTTTTAATCTCGAAACTTTCACCGTGCTTTGGATATATTTGATCCTGTGAGCGATGTCGAAGAATAAAAAGCAGCGGAGGTTGAGAAAGAAAAGCTCACAAGACATCTGAAGCGTTTGGAGAGTTTTCAGAGCACCATGGAGAGAAAAGCGCGAGCGAGCGGGACGGGGGCATAAAATCCAATTACTTCACTGTGCAGTTTTTAACACTTTTTATGTGTTTGTCCTTTGAAATATGGAGGGACTTGTGTGCCGTTGCTTTTTTTAAAGACTGAATTAAATACTGGAAGTTTTTGCCGGCCGACTTTGTAACGCCAAGTTGCGTCAGTGCGAGGCCAAAGCATGCGTCAGGATTTATTGTACAACTGTGATGTGAAAATTGTATTTCCGAGTCAAATATGTTGTTAAATGATCTGACGACTGTCTGATTCTATAAATAAACGTTTTAAATATTCATATTTATGCGCTCTTCTACGTAAAATGTTTGGCAAGGCACTACATATTTCACATTCTGCTTTTATTTTTGGCACCAGGATGCACCCAGAATTAGAATAGGGTTTATTACCGAGAAATTAGCCTCGGTGTTTGGTGTATACAGTAAACATATTAAGAGCAAATTTAAAAAAAGGCAAACTACTGCAACACTCACAGAAATTTAGAATATAAGAATTACAATAAACATATGGAAAACGATACTATAAAAATACTAAAACATCACAAATATGTACAATAAAGCTGTTTTAGAATTAAAAAGCTGTACAGTTTTGTGCAAGATGTGTAAAAATATTACTCTGGGGATGTGCAAAAGTTCACAGTGTGGCCAATATGTGCAATGCATGCCATTATTGCTTTCTTTTAATAACTGTTTATTCTTTTGGGGAGTCGTCGTTTTATGAGCGTTATTATTCTTAATATAAATATATACAAATATATTACATTGCCTGAATTTGACTTTGTTATCCAGAATGGCTGCAATCTCTGCGCATGTGTAGGAAAAAGTTAACAATTGCTTTCTTTGTAGATGTTTAATTTATGTGTTGAATGCTTGATTTGGCTCTTAATGCACCAATGTGCAGTGTGGTACAGTAGAATATTTATCAATGTAATGAATCACTGCTCAGCCTATTAGTAAAGAGGTCTATTGAAAGAATTACACTAAGTTATGGGTCATTAAAGGATGCACAGAACAACAAAAATGATTTTGGTAACAATATGATGCAACAGGAAGTACAAGAAATGTGCTTTACTGATGTGAGACATATAAAAACACTGTGTGCAAAACCGTTGTGGGTTCATTTTTCTGTAGTTCCTGCAGATAGATCTGCTCCTGTGCAAATAAAACCGAGATATGAATCCCTTTTACTCTGAATTTTGTCATTTGTGGCGCACCATTCACTCTCTGTTACACACTGCTGCACATTCAGTTAGACTGACCCTGTTATTAGTGTGTGACGTCACATACTGTAGTTGGTTAGTTTATGGAAAATGTGCAAACCAAAACATAGCGGCCAGTTTTGCTCTTTTCCCTGCAGCCCATAGCGAGAAAATAATCACGTTAAACATATTCCTTCAAATGAGAGCAGTGAGATCTGCTTCAACATGAAACAACACTGCACACACAGCACAGAGCTAGATTATCCCCTCTTGTGTGATATTTCTTTAATATTCGCAGTGCTAATACTGTGTTTTAAGTACATCTTGTGCATATTTATTTTGCTGGTTCTGCATCAAACACAAACATAATTTGTTATGATAGCCTGTTGGAGGTCCCCAACTAAATCTCGTGTCTGCTTAGTAAATATATAGGCTACTTATATCTTCATTACTTGTTTGTACGTCTGTTCTTAATCTCCGGTGGTATCACGTCTGTACTCCACATCGTTACAGGAAAATATCAACAAGCCTCCAGCCAAGCCTAATTTGTGACAGCAGCTCAGTGAGGACTCTTAGTGTGTGTGTGTGTGTGTGTGTGTGTGTGTGTGTGTGTGTGTGTGTGTGTGGGTGTGTTGTCAGGCGCTGCGCTGTGACCCGTGGTGACCTCTCAGGGTCCCGGACACAATCCTTTGGCTTGGTGCGCCACCCTCCGCCTGAACTGCAGCAGTTCACACGGTCCCCATTGAGCCCGTGGAAATGATCTAAGCTGAGTTCAGACTACATGGTTCAGCAGCTTTGAAAAACAAACACAGCAGCAAGATCGGCATTAAAGCCTGTAAACACTGGGACAAAAGTTTAATATCCCTCCCACCCAATGTGTGTTACAGCAGAGATCATCCAGAGGAAAAAATACTTTAAACTCCTCAAAGAAAAATAACAGTGATTTTTGCATCTTGGGAGATAAACAAAGTGAACAATATGAACCCACGTTTTATCACCCAGTCAGAATTATTATTTACAATATGAAAAGACTCACTTTTTAACCACTGACTGGTGATAAACTAATGTTTAGTAAGGACATTTAGAGCATTTAAATGTGTCTGAAAAGATTTAAAGTCTTTAAAGGTGCGTTTATAAATACACTCTCTGTCTTTTTATAGTGCCTAACAGCTCCCTCCTGTGGTGCACTTTGGAAAGTTCAGGGACCTGTTCACTGGAAGATATTTTAAAGGTAAAGAGCAACACTTACACTTGTTACAGTTTTATACAAACAGACTCCTTTAAAAACTATAAATGATAGTTAATCCAGATGTTAGAGCATGAATCTGAGGTGTCAGGCAACCAAAAGTATCTCTTATAAGGGAAAAAATTATTTAGTTATATCAGAAATCATCCATTAATTAAGAGTTTTATTACTGTTTTTATTATTACAAGAGATTAAATAATACTCATCCTGACCCACATATTAAGATATTTTCTGAAAATATGATTTTTGGGCTGTCAACTGTAACACTTAAAAAGAAAGAAAGAAAGAAAGAAAGAAAGAAAGAAAGAAAACAACCCTAAATTCTGTTTTGTGAACATCATGTTTCTGCACATTTACTTAAGTGGTGGTAGATCACATCCCTTGACTAAAAGTAGGAATATTTCAGTGGATAAATACTGTTAAAGGTCCTAAATTGAAATAAAATAAAATACAATAAAATACAGTAAATGTTCACAGCTAGTGTAGGCCTATTAATGTATCAAAGTGAAGTTGCCATTATTTACAATGGCACCCTTTAGAGTGTTTCAATAGGCTCTTATATAGTTGGATTACAAGTCTCTAAAATGTAGTTTATTTTATTTGTTATATTTGCTGTTCAATTATTATTTTTTTGGCAAGTTTTATTTAAACTGAGCTTTCATTTTAAGGGAAATTCCTTTAGAAAACACTAACTGAAATGACAGTCTCAGTATTTGTTTCCATTTCACATATAATAAGTATCAGATCACAAAGTTCTTTCTAGGAAATTAAGAAAAAAAAAACTTATCCAGGCTTTCAGGAATAAAACTCTAATGGAGAAATATGAAATCCTTTATGTGAAATTCTAAAACACGTATTTATATAGTGACTTCAGTTGCTGGGTAGTTTAATTTTGAAGTTACTATATCTGCCATGTGGAGTTGAAATCTCTTCCCCTGAAATGAAGTGGATTAATGCAGCATAAAATATATATGTATTTCAAAACTGTTGGTATACTTATACAGTACTTAAATGTACTTTGTTCTAAGTGAAGACAGAGGGAAACATTGACCTGGGCTCTGTATCATTCGACTTAACCAACATAAACACCTATAGGACCTGTCTGTGTCGCCCCTTTAATACCTTTTAATTATCATTAATGCTCTCTATTTTGGGATTATGCTCATTCAAGCATCTGTACGTACTTGTGTGGAATCCCCATATGATTCTCTGTAGACACTGCAGATTCATATATCACTACTCATGATGTTAAATTTAACCTTTGTCCTGCATTCATTCGACTGTATGCTATTGATCGCCTGGATGAGAATGTGTATCAAGTATCTTTCAGTTTGTTTGCCACGACTTCACTGCAGGATGTGGTTGCATGTGACATTTCATCATGCAGCATCAGCCCGTCTGCCTGTTTTGAGGTTGATAACAATCAGATGACTTGATGCTGACACACAGTCAATAGAGGCTCTGATGTGAGGAGGGCGGGGATTAGCTGCAACATTAAAGTGATGAACACATCCAATTCTGAAAATGGCCCATTCTGCATAATGAGTACTTTTACTTTGGTACTTAAATTACAATTTACCATTATTACTTATGTATTTTTACTTCAGTAAAAATTTGACTGCATTACTTTTACTTGTTACAGTGTATTTCTACACTGTGGTGTTGGGCTACTTTTGCTGAAGTAAAAGATCTGAATACTTTTCCCACCACTGTATGATAGTTTAGTCCAGTGGTTCCCAACCTAAAGGTTGGGCCCCTTCAAATGGTCACAAGGTAAATCTGAGTGGTCGTGGGATGATCAGTGGGGTATGAAAGATGATAATACAAAGTTCTACTACGCATTAAATGCACCAATTAACTAGAGCTGAAGAAGCCTCTTGGATGAAAGGTGAGACATCTTCAAGAAACTCAAGCAAGTCCAGCTGCCTACGATATAGCACTTAAGATTACCATGACCTGGATGACTGAGAATCTTCACCAACATATACTAGACCTAAATAACTGTACAAATTTGGGCCTCAGTCAGTCATGTCTATGAAATCATCTGAGATGCTTAGACATTTGAAATGTGACAATGGGGCCAGTGGGGGAAGAGGCGTTCAGATCCATTACTTCAGTAAAAGTAATAATGCAGTATAAAAATACTTTGATCAAAATAAAAGCCCTACATTAAAAATCTTGTAGTAAAACTACATAGGTCTTTTCAGGAACATTTATTTGAAGAATGCAAAGTGAAATTACTCTAAACTGGCCCATTTAATAGTATGTCATATAGATTATGGGATAATTGTTACTGATGGTAGTAGCTTAATTCTGACATTTTTTATTATACTGTTGAGCAGTTCAAGCTCTAACAGTGTTAAGATAATTCCAGCTATAACTGAGACTTAAAAACCTTATTTTCGTCAAACAAGTGAAACATCTGTTGGGCAGTTAGTTCAATGTTTTCACTGGAGCTCTCAGGTTTCTTTTGTAGTGGTGGCCAAACGGGTGCACTGAAAGTCTTGGGATTGCACACCAAAATGAAAAGCCACAACTGATTTTTCAGGAATTTGATGATATACAGCTTTATTTTGAAGGAGTGTGTTGATTGTAAGGGACAAAACATTTACTGGGGAAAAGCCTCATCAGGTTTAGGGGAAAGTCATGGGTACCCACAGAACCCATTTTTGTCCAGATGTCTTGAGGTGAAAGTTTAAGGGACCCCTTTAAAAATAGCCATACCAGTTGTTCCCTCGCCAAAATTTAGCCTAACTTGGGAGTGTTATTTAGCCTCCATCCCGACAAGCTATGCTGACATGGTTGTTACCAATGGGTGCCTTAGGTTGTCTAGTTTCATAAGACACCACTACCTTCGCACTAGCTCTAAAAAGTTCACCACAGCCTCTTAAAGACAGCAATGTTGGCCTCCAGTTATTTTTACCAGGGAGGCTAACAATTGTGTCAGGGGTACCACTGCTTGTTTTTAAAGAGACAGTTCACCTAAATGCAAAAATATTTATTTTTCTCTTACCTGTAGTGCTGTTTATCACTCTAGATAGTTTTGGTGTGACTTGCAGAGTGTTGCAGATATCGGCCACAGAGATGTTTGCCTTTTCTTGAATATAATGGAACTAGACAGCACTCGGCTTGTGGTGCTCAAAACGCCAGTAAATACGTTTGAAAAACTAAACAGCAATGTCTCTTACCAGAAATCGTGACCTGGTTACTCAGGCTGCGCAGTGATACAGTTAATGGGTGTAGTTCAGAAAATAGTTTCTACATGAAACTGCTCACAACAAGGGGTGCGTTCTGAATCACATACTTTTTCTTTTTACTTTTAGTATGTACTGCAGCTGCCCTTAAAAAGCATGTACTGTTTCATGCAGTATGCACACAATCAGGACATACTACTCTCTCAAAATGACACCCTGAACTTTGACCCTCTTGCTTTTTTTTCTGTTACCTCAACCTGTAGAGTTCTGCTGTTTTTACGTTGCAATGTGTGTCGTTTAATTTTAAAGTCATAACTGCACAGATTGTAGATTTGAGGGTATTATATTTCCAACAGTGGAATTAATCTGCAGTTCTCTCATATGTTATTTTCATAGTTGTGTCCTTTTATTGTTTGTAATAGTTATGATTATTTTGTTCACTGAAACAATCAATATTCCTGTTACTTCTACCTCATTGACAGCTCAGCTCAAGCTGTCATTAGTTTGCGGCTCAGTCGATGTGACATATCGTCCGCTGTGTAGAGGATTGTGGGTCAGAATAGCCAGAGAAGCATGCTTCAAAATCGGACCAGTTGTAGTAGTACATCCTGGTATTTTGGCAGACTGCATTTCACCCACTATGTATTAGGACATATTAATGTTTTTTGGCATGCTCTATAGTGTGGTAGTATGGGTATTGGAACACACAGAGAATCTATGGATTATCTTGAGTAATGGGGTCATGATTTCTGGAAACACGAGTGCCATCTAGTTCCATTATATTAGAGAGAAGGCAGACAGTTCTGTGGCTGATATCTCCAACAGTCTGTAACTCACAACAAAACAACCTAGACAGATAAACAACCCAACAGGTGAGAGGGGAAGCATGCATTTTTAATTTTGGGGTGAACTGTCCCTTTAATTAAACAACTAAGACATGTGGCTGCATTACATTTATGAAAAATTTTAGAAAATACTTGGAATATTCTCACTGCACTGGGTGATTATTATTTTTTGGTTGAAGTAGTAGTAGTCAAAGTCAAAGTGCTTTACAGAGCAATAAAATGTAAAACATAATAAAGGACACAGAAATAGCAAAAAGAAACAAGATACAAAAGGTGAAATTAATTACCAAATGATTTACAATTTTAAAAAAACACCATTAAAAATAGCAAATGTGCAGACAAGAGGTGCACAGATAAAAAGATTATTTAAAATTATTTAAAATTGAGTTTAAAATTGAGTGCAGTCATTACAGGGTGGAGTAGGACGTGTAAAAAGGGGATGTTTTTAACTTTGATTTAAAAATGGTCAGAGCTGGGGCTTATCTAACATCATGTGGGAGGTTATTCCAGGTTTGTACTTGTACTGGTACCAAAAACACTAGAGTAAATGTAGTAGAGTTAAATGTAGACCTGCATTATTTCCACCTGAAATGTTTTGGAGTTGTATGAAGTAGCATAATGGGGATATTCAAGTAAAAAAATAGTGTCTTAAAACTGCTCATAACTTTCTCCCACTGTATGTGCACAGTAACTTCTCCCCTGCTGCACAGGATGGCCGCTTTTTCCGGTTATTCTACACATTGTATGTAAATGTATGTGAGATGTACAGTTAGCCTATTGTCACAACATATTGACCAATGACAGCGCGCCTCTCAAGTTTTCGGCGAAGCAACACGTGTGCCCGCTCCTGATTGGCTGAGAGCTGCAGCCGCTGAGTTAAATGTAGACCCGCTGCTGCCGCTGTTGCTTCTTCAAGATCGCGATCAAGTCTGCGGACCTGCTGCTGCTCACAGGTCAGTGTGCAAACATTTTTAACACCCTCTGCTTCAAATATCACGCGCACATCCACCATCTTATGTGTGAGGCCGTTTGCAGTGGTTTGTTAAAAGCGTGATGCTTTTACGAGCCCTCTGCAAAAAGCAGCTCCTCGCTTATTGTTGCCTTAAAATAGAGCAGCAGCGTTTGGCGTCTTTTCACCACATCATATCTTGTTTTCCGTTTATCTCATAACGCTCACATCGACGTGGTGTTCACTCAACGATAGGCTGTGTCCCGATTCAGAATAATGTGTTCATCATGTGTGTATCTGTCGGTATCACTGTGAAGCTCCGTGTATGTCTGCAGCTGAGCCCCTGAAATCAGAGATATGGACACGTAGCATCTCATCAGACGCCGTGTGACCAACGATACTGTCTGGAAACTTTTTTTTTTATTTTTTGGGGTTTAATCGCAGCCTCACCTACTTTGTGTGCAACTGCCCTGCACAATGACGCCATTGTTAGTTAATCAAATAAGATTACAACAAGAGGAAGAGGGTTACAATGTCACCATTATTAGACGCATGTAGAGGCATCCCCCGCCATATCTGTTTACTTCACTGCGACCTGATAACCTCAAGCCAGCCCTCATTAGCACTCATGCATGATGAGGAGACTATAGAGAAGGGTTTTCAGGTTTTAGACACTCCCAGTCTTGCATTCAAATTATTTTCAAACTTTAATCTACCACAGTGCGTATGAAGTTTGGATTTGTTTCATTATCAATATGAGGAATTGAAGAAGGCTGTAATGTATTAAATTAATCAGCTACTGGATTCATGTTTCCCACACATTTTTTACCAGTTAATTTTTATAACTTTTCCACATTATTTTACTACCTTGCAATGACTTTATTTAAAGGTTCAGTGCGCAGGATAAAGGGGATATATTGGAAGAAATTGAATATGTTTTATAATAATTTCCATGAAGTATGTGTTTTATAGTGCAGTGGTTCCCACTGGTCCAGCCCCAGGGTCCAAATATCTCCTTAATCATTAGCTCAAGTTCCAAATTTCTCCATTATCATTAGTTCAAGGTCCACACAGTTTAATATATTCAGTGTCATACTTGTGTTTGGTTGTGTCATAGCTAGTTTGCCATCTCTGTTAAGTAGATGCCCATTGTCACTCTCTAAGAATATCTCAAAATAAAAGTTCTGTGCTAGAAATTCACTGTACTTCAAAAAAAAAGTTTGTTTTTTTCAAACTTGACACGTTCGCAAGTCACTTGCGGTCCATTCAGAATGGACCTGCGACCCACTTTTGGACCGTGACCCACCAGTTGGGAACCACTGCTTTAGATACCCAGAAAATAAGAATCCTGTTTTGGTTACTTTGAGCCGTTTACATCTAGACAGGGAGTGGGATCTTGTCCATGGAGATGCCCTTGTTGCACCACCATATTTCTACATTAGCCCAGAATGGACAAACGAAACACTAGTTCCAGATAGGGCCATTGATGTTTTTGTGTATTACCGTCAGCCACCGTAATTCACAGCTCCTCCATGACGAGAGCATCGGAAAAGCACAGATTTTTTTTTAAAGCAAAACTGCTTTATTGATTTTAATGGTTAAAGTCACCGATCTGCGCCTGGTGCAAACCTCCTGAACGTCTGGATCTTAAGTTAGAGAAAAAAGGTAAAGGCACATTAGCAGGTGCTGGGCCAGTGGCCTGTCTCCAATATGCTGAACAGGGTCAGAGAAAAACTGATTTGTACGTGTTTTTTTTTTGTTTTTTTTTTAAGAGGAAGAGACCTTGTGGATAATTCAGCTCCCAGTAAAAATCTCCTGAACAATGAACACTGACGAAATTATAACCAGGAGAAGTTTCAGCTGGTTGCAGTCTGCAGTCCTCACTGCAAGATGCCACTAAATCCCTCTAAATCTTACACAATGTTTCTTTAAGTAGTCTGCAGTGCGTATGCATAACGATACGGCCGTACATTATAAAGCACACACTTTACAGGCATTTGCAAATGAGCAGACTGCTAGCATTTGCTTACTTCACTCGCTCATTAGACATTCCCGCCACCACCTAGCTGCACTGTACGTCATAAGGAGTGCTGCAGGAACGAGTCCTAAAACGTGGCAAAAAGTTAGCATTTCTACACTCTGGTTCCCTCGTCTCGAAGTTAGTGGGCTTTTCTAATAGGTTTTTGTTTAGATGCTTGAAATAAAGTCTGTGGTTAAAACAAACCTAATAGATCCTAGTGTTTTGTTCTACGGCCTAGAATATCTGTGTATATATAGCCCACTTGTAAATTTTGGAGTTTTAACATTTCTTAAAATAGGCAGCACCCCTTTTGGGGGGGTATAAAATAGAAGGTCATGTAGATGTGTTTGTGTTTGGATTAATTTCATTTAGCGATTTACCACAGTGACAGTAAATACTGAATATCTTTGTGCCTCAAATCTCAGTCTGAAAGCCCTGGATACCCCGCTACACAACAGCTTTTCGACATTTTCCTGTTTCTCTCCTGATGTGACAATGTGATACTCTTCCCCAAAAGCATGCACGGCATTGGCGATGATGCAGTGCTGGTCTGGTCTATGTAAATCACGTGATAGTAGTGATGTTTCAATGGTCAGCAACACTAGATTTTATATAAGTGACACAAGAACGTATTTCGCATAACATTAGACATGTTTTGGGATTTTTATGAATATATTTTCAACAACAGCCAAAACAGATTTCAAACGTTTCAAAGACATTCTGCGAAATCCAAACCATTTCCAGGCCTGGAAAACAGTTTTACTAATTTCATAACTTTTCCAGGAATTTCATGACCGAGGGAACCCTCTGGATTTTCAAACTTGATACCGATATGAATATTTGGGAAAAAAACACCTGGACACACAAAGCAAACATACTTGGTGAGGATTCCTTAAATTTCTTTTTAAGGATTTGTGACCCAGATATACAGTGAGATATGAGAATCAGCTTCATTGGCACGTATGGTATGTGCACACATACAAGGAATTATGGAAACATATGGCTGCCTCAATAGTAGGAAAACTCAAATCCATTTGCATTCATTCAACAAAAACGTAAAGCATATGTAATTTGAAGTTAATTTGCAAACACACTCGTGAGGCCCTTTTTAACTTCTCTGTGTACATCAGAAAAACAGAAGTCATTGAGATCAGAGGTTGGACTGTTTCTGTTACTTCCTCTCAAAGAAAGCACCACTCGTCAGAAACTCTCAGACGGAGGTCAGACACGTCTTCTGTTACTGTACAATGAAGGAGAGGATGTTGCAGCAGATCGTAACTGAACACCTCAATGAGGAGGCGTCTTTAAGGCAAACATCCTCTAACAGGAGTCTGTGGAATGCAGCCCAAGTGAGCGTTTGTCATGTTCCATCTTTTTTAAACAGCATTTTTAAAGCATTAGGTAATGCTCCTTTGGCTATGCCGTACAGTCACATGAGCAGATGAGCACCACAGACACGGGGTGATTGTAAAGTGACCATGCACACTCAATCATGTGTTTTTGCCCTTGAATACAGGAGCAGCTTTCAAGAGGGACAGTGTGGTTCTGTGATTCGGGCTGACTCCCACTCTGTCGTCACTCCGCTTTGGTCATTTGAGAGTACCAGCGTCGGCTTGTCTGCCTGTTTTGGGTTTGATAAAATTCAAAGAACTTGATGTTTGTTTATACAACAAGCGACGGCGGTGCTGACGTGATACTTCCAAAGCAGAATTTGAGTTCACGGCAGGATTTATGAACGTCATCCCAGTCTGCTTTCCCTGATGTCACTAACTGACTAAAGCGAATTTAAAAGAATCCTGTGAGAGCAGCAGGTTTAGGATCCGGCTTAAGAAGCCGGCCTCAAATTATCATGCCTCTGCATGGAGCGTTAAGAGAAGAATGAACCACTGTGGATGCTGTTTCTCTCAGAGGATTTTCTGATGGCAAATGTCAGCTAGTTAACAGAAATCATCCCATTTTGGGGAAATAAGATGCAGTTAAAACATAATTCACCCCCCAGAGTATGACGATTCATATCCCGAACCATTTTATATACAGTCACTCATCCAGTCGACAATGTCATCCCACTTCATACTGCTTTTATTGAGTGTAATGTCTGTTGTGGTGCTGTAAGTTTACTGTGGTAAAACCAAAAGCATCCTTTGTTTTCATCACAGCTACTAAAAGTTTTCACTGATTAGCAGATCAACAGAATAATACTCAGCAACTGTTATAATTTGTTAATCATTTAAGTCATTTTTCAAGCAATAATGCCTCAGTTGAGAGGATTTACTGGTTTTCTTTGTATTATGTGATTGTAAACTGTATATTTGGAGGTCATTGGTCGGACAAAACTAATTACAATCCGTCATAAGATAAGATAAACCTTTATTGATCCTCAGTGGGGAAATTCAGTCGATGAAACAAATACAGATGAGTATAGAAAGTAACAGAAATAAATAATAAGAGGTACCTAAAATAAAGTAAGAATATTTTAAAATTGACTACACAGGAGCATCTGAGACAAAATGACGTAAGGAGATAGTGGTGTGATTAGTAGCAGAAGAGTCGACAAGTTTGTGTGCAGTCACAGTGTACACCAGATTAGATTATGTCATGCTGACATGTCTGATATTTTATAGACTTAATGACTGAAGAAATGATCGTCAAATATATCTGTGATGAGAATAACTGCTGCAGCGTAGTTTTATGGCAGCATAACTACAGTCTGTTGGAATTTTGTTTGATGGATTTAGGAGTCGGTCGTCAATATTTCAATCTCTGACCATGATAAAGCATCTGGAGGCAGTGGGCAGTATTTCGGGAGATCCAGTGCAGCAAGTAGATTTCCGGGCCGTGACTTTCTTCCTTTCGGCTAATCTCCATGAACAGACATCTGCATATGAATTAGGGCTCACACGAATGCCTCGAAGCTTTGACAGTTGCCATGGTGATCGATGTCCAAATCAGTTTTTAAATGCTCTATTTTGTTTTGGGTATACATGCATCACCCCAAAACCCCATGACTTAAGAAATAGTTATCCAACATTATTCATTATGCATCAGTATTAATTATCTGTAGTTGGTCTCAGACATTTAAACTTAGAGATAGTTTAGTGACTCTGACTTGCTTGAGCTAATATCAGTCACTAGCAGTCCAGCACTACTGAAACTGGGACAGTTTGACCATGTGTGACAGGCCCACAGATATCTAGAAGGATGTCGAAAATGTTAAGCGTCCGGAATTGTTTCAAAATTTGCAAAGATAACCCACAAAAGTAGAAGGCCAGATATGCCAGAGGAAACTGGTATGTCACAAATCCACAACGAGCCTTGCAAAACACCTGAAAACTTAAAGTAACAGCCCAGCCATCTTGAAAAGTATTATGGCTAATGTGCGACCTGCACGCTAACAAAGTGGCTATTTGTCACATCATTATAGGTGTTGATATATGTTCTCATCTGTCATTTGCACCCTGATGGTTTCTTGCTATTTTGCTGACTGACAGTTGGTGGTGGTGACACAAGAGGTGTAGCAATGCAGCTCACAGACACAGTTAAATAGAAGACGATGTGAACAGTCTACCATTTAAAATATTTTAAAAAAAAAATCAGCCTCACAAATGTTTTATCAGGAAGGATCTGCATCCAAGACTTTTGTAAGACCTGGAGGATACACTCAAAGTAGCAACAGAAAATCTTAAGATAAATTTTGTTTCTCAACAAGAAACGTCCGACCTTTCAGTTTGATCTGTTGCCCAGATTTCACTCAGACTCGTACACTGTCATTTCAAAACGACAGCATGCTTTCTTTGACCTACAGTGTGGAGGTCATGCGCCCTGATGCTGTGTTGGTAGCTGGTGACGGGTGCGTGACCTTTGTTCCACTTTACAAATCCCGTCCTTCACCCTCCCTCTCGCCTACATTTCTCCACTGTGAGACCATGTGACTGTGACTGGTGTGTGATTTCACCAGTGACCTGCAGTCTTGAGTGCGGCCGTCTCGTGCAAGGTCAGGCTTTGTGTCCTCAAATCGATGTTGAATTTGACTGGAGGAGGATGGACATGAGGCAGGCAGTGGGTTGATGCAGATGAAGCCGCATGGGCTTCATCAAGCATCTAGCAGCTGTGCAATGACAGACGTATACACTCAGAGGGTTGAGGCTGTCTCTTCCTGTTCACGCTTTCACAGCTTGCCTTTCAGAGAATTGCTCACACCATACCAATCAAGGCAATGTGGTCTATCACGCTTTATGCCTTTAAACCTAGATAGGAATATGTTGACTCATCCTTCTATTCAGATTACTTCCCCCATGACATGATGTACTATTTGTAAAACTGTTGAATTATCAATGAGGTATCAGCAGCTGCACTGAAACAGTTCAACAACAAGATCCAATAACACATAAATTTCCGCATTTTTCAATTTTAGAACAGGATCAATAGTGAACTGCCGCATGAGGTCATTGCCTGAAGACATTTGGTTTCAGGTTAGTAAAATGGTCTTGCCCATCCTATTTATAGAACGAGGCAGAAAATCTGTAACGGACAATCATTGACGTACAACAAGGATGTGGAGCAGTCAGGGCTGCAACTAACGATTGTTTTTGTCAACTATTAATCTGCCATGGCAGCGTATCGCCACCCTAATCTTTTTCATTAAAAAGATCCTTTTCACTAATGTAATGTATGTTTTTACAAGAAACTTTTTTGCTATATGAACACATCATTTTATTTTGTTATATCATAAATCTTTCTCAATATATACATATACAATGAATAATGGCATCTCTGTAAAAACAAGACTCATTACTCACATAAGTTGGTATGTTGTTTCAACAATGAACTTCCAAATCTTAATATTAGAAAAATGTAGTCTTTACCTAAACTGAAAACTCCATAGCCTACACGAACTTGAAAAACTTATATCTACGAAATAACTTTGTTTGATTAAGTGTTAATTCATGCAAAGTATCATTCATCAATTGTATATATCTGCAGGTTAAATTCCAAAAACCAAAGGTACTGTTTACGTTCACATAAGACAAAAAAAAGTTGCTACACCTGTCAAGCTTTTCCTTCGCCCGGCACATCTTGTAGTCTACGAGATTTACCTCATAATTTTCAATAAAATGGGTTCTTGTTTTCAATGAGGGTTGGACAAAAGCATTTTCCTATTTCTGTCCGCCGACTTTAGGTGGGGGAAAATATCCTTGATACTTTGAGAGTCTCTCTTGAAAGATCTGATTCAGTTCTCAACAACATGATTGGAAGACTGGGCTCTGCGTTAATTATATGGCTGTAATTTGACCAATCCAAAGACCTGCTGCCCCTTAGTTACTGTTGCTAGTTCGGACAGTTTAGCTGTTAAACTACTACTTTGAGCGTAATGTGGCATCCTGATAGTTGACACAAGACAGAAGTTGTAGCTGTGTAAATCTCATGTGTGTGAGGTATCATAGCGATGTGAGGGAAAAATGAGAAAAGAGATCATGTATAGACTGTGGTGTAGTGGTTGTTGATGAGTTGGATATGGGGAAGTTACCAAGGAGGAAGTGGGTATACTCTCCTATATATCCTCCTGAGACCCTGTGTGGTCATATGAGGACATCACTTTTTGGGCTTACTTGACCTTATGCTTCATACTACTTTACTTAGACCTTTTGTCCTTGTTAGACACTTTTTATGCCATCTAGTGGTAGTAAGACCAATCCATGTAAAAACAAGATGGCAGCCATCTCTGCCAAGTCAGTCTGCAGCTGAATGCAACTTTATTTATTTATTATTAGTAATGGTTGTAGTTTGATATGGCAACACATTTGACCAATTTTAGCAACAGTAACAAGCTAAGATACCGTTAATTAGTAAGTACTTATCTGGACATTGGGACTTAATTGACGTTTCATTTGAGGACATTGGGACTTAATTATCATTTACAATGTTTAGTTTTTTATACTTATCAGGTCCTACTGATCCCAAACAGCTAGGAGAAATTAAAAATGCATGCCAAACAAAAGTTCAGGTCTCAGGAGGATATTCCAATGGATTTTTGTCTCATTGGTGCAAACAGCCAGAAAAAGAGGTGGGTATACCTCCTTATACCCTCCACTGTGTATCAACATCAAAAAAATCTGATGCAACAATGCATCAAGATGTTTCAATAATTATGTGAGTTGCCCAGAGATTAGCACCCCTGTGGCGACTGTTTATTTTACCAGATAAAATGACACATGTCTGGCAGATGTTATAGTTGTAGCTGGCTCAGCCAATTTGTGCAGAGTCATGTAACAGCTGAGAGAAAGCTGCTTGGAAGCGACTGTCTCGTCATGATGAGATTAAGTAAAGTTTGTTTAAAGGCTGTGTGTGATAATCCTCCAGTGGTAAGGTTGTAATAATGAGCTTAAATCATTTGACCTGACACTCAGCACCCAGGCCATTGAGCTGTTAAGTGTAACAACGCTTTTAGTTTTAAGCTTTTCTTTCTCTGTACACCATTCCACAAAGAGGAACTTAAACATTTTTGCGGAAACCAACTGTGACTGACTGGCCATGTGTTTTTTCCTTCGACTTCCTGGCCGCGGTTTCAAAATTACAGCTGTAGTCTGCTCTCAGGCTGCAGTCTTGATGTGCTGTTGTGTGTCAAATGAACCAGCTGCCCTCTCCCCCTCTTTTTTTTCCAATGTCTTGTCTGTGCTCGGGTGTGGGGTGACTGGCAAGCTGGCTCTGCCATTGGCTTGTCATCTTCCCAGTCCAAGTATGGAGAGCAGAGGTGGCGGTGGTGGCCGGGGGGGAGTTGTTGCATTACCTTTTCCCTTCAACCACTCCAAGCCATGCATGCAACCAATGACATTTGCCTCTTGTTGGCTATGTGACAGAACAACACATGTACATACGAGTGAAACTTAATGTTATTTAAATTATTGCGTAATCCATTAATTACCCTTAATTGTTTTAGTCTGTAAAACGTAAGGAGAAATCAGGATAGTGCAGAAACATTCAATTGATTAATCGTTTCAGTCATTTTCAAGCAAAAATTTTAAATGTTTCACACGACAACCAAAAAACTGAACACCTTTGTGTTTTGGACTGACGATTAGACGAGTAAGACACCACCTTGGCGTCTGCAAAGTTGTGATTGGCATTGGTATATATGTATATATATATATGTGTGTGTGTGTGTGTGTGTGTGTGTGTGTATGTATGTGTATATATATATAAATATAAATATAAATAATTCCATTGACAGAACTAATAAAAGATGTCTGTGGATTAATAGATGAAAGTAGTTGTTGGTTGCAGGTTATAAATTTTGTTCACGTCGGAGATACGCAGGCAAATTCCGATCTTTCTAAAGTTGCAAGTGACCAGTTTGTTTGTAGTTAGTTTGTAATTTGATTAATCATGTATAACTTGTGTATTTTTCATATTGATCACCTATTTCTGTTGATTTCAGTGATGATGATTTAGTATCAATGTGACCTTGATTTGTCAGGTATTTATTCTGGGTTTTTTTGTATCCATAAAATCCAAATAACTGTCTGTATTGCTAAATATATTGTTATAATGACATTAAATTACATATACCATGATAGGATTTCGAATCGGACTTTACCCACACCACCCTGTCACTACAATTCAGCATCATTTCTGTGACACTCCACAAAGATCCATGTGTGCTTGTTCGAGTCAAAGCTGATACACTTCGCTTGCTCTCAGGCTTACTGTCTTTTCCTTTTACATAGCAGAAGACTCCAGTATGAAATGTATAAATCCACATTAACATTGCCCTACAGTATTTATTTGACTGGCAAGAAAACAAGTTACATATCATCTTTTAACTGTTGTTGATAAACTGGAAGTTATAATTTATTAATCTTCTTAGACTCCAAGGAATCTGCACATATGCTCAGGTTGGGTTTAATCAGTGTCAGCGCTCACATACTCAGGATATCACTATGAAAATAAGGGAGTCTGTCAACATATCTATCATGTGGAATACAAAGACCTTCCTGTAATTAGTGTGTGATTATTTGTCCGACTACTTCCACCAGTTTGGACGCTCAGCAACACAAGAATCACACACGCTGTGTTCAGATAACGTATGATAAGATATTGGTCATTCAGTCTTGGATAAACATTGCTGAATCACTCAGATTGGTGCCCGGCGCGTTACTTCTGGACTCTGATTGAATTTGTGGCCACCGTCACCTTTAATCTAGTTTCACACTTATGCGAGTGGATACAAGTGGTGTGCACATGTCTACTTGTTGTGTTGCCACAAGGACAGAAAGCTCAAACTTCTGTGAGTTCAAATCAACCTGCTACTTGAGTGTCTCTCCAGTGAGCGGGCAGCTTTGCCTCACGCGTCTGTGTTTCTGTTTGAGAGGGGCGTGTCTTTGCTATTCATAGTTGTGAGAACCTCGGAGGTCTATTAGAGGTCAGAGTGAGTCCTTCTAATAGCAACTGCCACGGCAAAGGGCCCGTCAGATAACTGTGCCTCTCCGCCTTTGGACACAGTCTGCACCCTTTCTTCATATACACACTGTGGGACTGTGAGTATAGATATTTATTAGAGCTTGATTTGTCAGCAGTCAAGTTTTTGACAATCGAGTTAACGCCATTTAAGTTTGTCCTGGTGCTGAGATGGATGATCATCTTGTCCTCCATGGTAGCTTTGAGGAACATCTGTGTGACTTATTGTAGTGGAGCATTTGTGAGGTTTAATGTGGCAATTTGATTGTTGTATTTTCTTATTATTTCTTCTTGTTACAGAGCACAAATAGAACTGAACAGCTTTAATGAGTTGTTGCAGTGCTTTTTGTTTTGTATATAAATTAAGGAGATTATCATAAATGTCGTTCAGCACATTAACAACTTAAAGCACTTAACTTGTCATTAAAAGTCAATTAAAGCAGCTTTACCTCAGTACTTTGTCCCAGTTGGCACTGGTCCCAGTTGCCATGGGCCCTGTGGTAATAATAGAAGTAGGTGAGAAGTCAATTGTTACCTAGAGTGTGGTGCTTGTGTAGTTATTGGTTTACCTACAGGGCTGTTACAGTCTAATCTAGAGGTCAAATGAGTTGAACATGATGTGCATAAAGCTGCCCAGTCTGATAACAAATTGAAGAAACATTAAATGTTAAAGAGTGCGTTATTAATTGTCGTATTTCCATATTCACATGAAATATAACTGCTGGTGAGATGAATTAGCTGGTGAGTTTAAATTGGCCATCTTGCCACAGGCTCGTCTAATTTGCATTTCACATTAACATGTAATTAGAAGTCATTTGACTGTTTTATTAAAATTTCAGAGGAACAGAGCCATTTATCCACGACTTTGAAGTGTGAGGTTTCAGACCCGTGAGTTCATTTCTTAAACATCCGGACTACAAAGCCCCTCTTCCCACCAGACACAGGTAGCATAGCATTGAGTGTCTGTGGTGGTGTCCTTGTTCCTCCATGAGGGCTTGTGATCTGCAAATGTGTGCGGAGTCATATTTCCTTCCTGTGTCTTTGTTTCCAAATGCACAGCTGCTGAATGGGAGAGCACATCTTCCTTTTGTATACATTGTGTGTGGAAGTGAGGAACAAGAACAATGGTGAACATGCACACTTTCAGTAGCTTACTGACATTGGAAGTTTGTCTTTGAAAAGAATCTTCAGCTTTTAGTTTTATGGTTTTAACATAAAGACAGCTCAAAGAAAAAGGCTCTCTCTTCGTTCAAGGATCTGAAGTTCTTGTTCTTGTAAACAACACATGACTACTAGCATTTGATTTTGTACTCTGAGTGATTCACTTTAATGATCGTCTTTATAAACATCACTCATCTGATGCCCTACAGTTTATAAGCTAAATTCAGAAGAGGGCATAAAACATAAATAAATGATGAATTATGACGTATTAAACTTCACATTTAAAAGTGCAAGATCAAACCTAATTCGAAACAACTCAAAGTGGTGATTTCTTTTTGTGGAAGCAAATAAGAGATGTAAGTATTTGACTTTAACAGCCATTGAATACTTAATATTGAAATGTAAACTCAACTGAATTCATTGCATAGAAATATTTTACTTTGCAAACCATATAGGTTATCTGACTTTGTTCATTCTGAATTTATCTTTTTGAAAACATGAAATTTCTTTATTTCAAAAACTGAAGATTAGAAAGGCTTTAAAAAGTTTAGAGCTGAATTTAGTTTGCTCAAATTCTCGGTCAAATTCAGATCCAAAAAATCAAGATGAAGAGTTTCCACTAGCATTGTATGGGCTACCCAGGACAGGATAGGCAATCAAGCCTGAGTGCAGTTAAAACCGAAATCTGGCCAATCAGAGTACGGTCTGCCAGTCATGTGATCCAAAAAAGCTGCTCTAAAGTTGAAAACCAAAAATGACTGCCAGAGACACTGATGGAGCTTCAGTAAGTTGACCAGTTTGTGCTCCTTGTGTTATTTATTGTCCTGAGTAGCTGTGATGTTGCTGTTTGAAAATTTTCCACTTGAATTTTGACCAAAAATATTTGAGCCTCAATCTATTTTTTTTTTAAATCTCTAACTTCAATCTTTGGATCTGAATTTATGAACATTGAATTCTTCAGTGGCTGTTAAAATTCCAATACATATGGCTTTCATTTGTTTCCACAGATGTCTTATGTGTTTATATGCCCAACATATTTGAGTAGTGTGATGCTTAAGTGTTGGATCATCACTGAATCACAGTGCTAAATGCTGTATGATTCATTGTGGATCTGTCCTTAATGCTGTGTTTCGGTTTCATCCATTATGTTTCTCTGTTATTATTACGTCTTGTGTCAGGAATAAGCTTTCATATTTTGCCTGCTGTCAGTTGCTTGACAGTAACAGGAAGAAATGAAAGTCTAAGATAAGAAGTAATACTACGAAGTCAGAACAGTGCGACCAATGTGTGGTTCTAATTCAGGACATTTTCTTTAGCTGGGGCAGCTGTTGACTTGAAACATGTTGGACACCAGGATGGTAACAGTTCAGAAAAAGGGTGGCCTATAGGTGAAGATACATACAGTGTAGCTTCAGTGTCCTGTCTGATTCCAGTCAGGGACTTTTATTAACTGTAAGGGCTGCAACTAATGATTATTTTCAGAATTCAGAATTTTCAGAAATGCAGTAAAATGTTAAAAATATCCATCACAATCTAAAAACTGAAATTTAATGTCCTGTTTTGTCCAACCAGCAGTTCATAACCTTAAAATATTCATTTTAATGTAATGTTAAGACAAGGAAAAACAGAAATTGTCACATTTGAGAATCTTAAACAAGAGAGGGGTTAAATTCTTTTAAATGACTTAAATGATTAATCGATTATCAGAATAGTTGCTGATTAATTTTCTGTCAGTGTACTGTACCTTTTAAACTGTGCATTAAAGACAAAAATAATCTTTTAAAAGTAAAGAGCAGTGCAAAATGAGATCATGTAATAAATAAAGAGGGTGTTTTCACAGATGGCAGTGAACTACCTTTAACTCTGAATGGGAGCACTATTCTTCTTCAGTGAGAGCGAGCTCTCATGTTGCTGTGTAATGGTCTAAAACAAGAGCCCCACTGATAAAGAGATAGTACGTCCTAGTGTATCATCACATCCTGAGGGAACTCTACAGGAACAGCAAATTAGAAACATTTTAAACAGTTGTATACATAAATTATAGTAAAAGAAAGAAGTCTGTGATTACACTCATCATGGATGGTAAATTGGTTACTTTATGATGAAGTAAAACTGAAATTTCCCAAACATATTTCTGAGCTTAACTGGAACAGAGACACACATACGCAGAAGAAGTGCAGACTAAAAGTTTCCTAATGTAATAACGTTCCTGTGTCTGTTTCCCCACAGGGTCAGTGCACAACAGTCATGCAGGCTCAGGATGTCCTGAGACAGCTGCGGATTCCCGAGCTGGATGATGTTCGGCAGTACATGCGCGGCTTGCCCACCAATGCTCTCATGGGCATGGGCGCCTTCGCTGCCTTCACCACATACTGGTTCGCCACCCGGCCGAAAGCCCTCAAACCACCCTGTGACCTCGGCCTGCAGTCAGTAGAAATTCCAGTAGGTGCTCTCTTCTTTTTTTCCTTTTGATAATATCAGATATCCTAAATTAATTCATGGAATGTGGATGCTACAGTAGAGAAAACAATGATGTGTCTGTCCACCCACTGCATTGTAATGCTGTGTGTCAGAGGAATAATTGAAGCATGATCCAACCACTGGAGGGAAACTCGGCAAACCTCATTCAGCAGGAATGTTAATAAGATCCTTTCCAGAAACTTTAAAGCCCTCCTTTGCTCCAGAATGTGTTTTTCTTTTGTTTATGACCCCTAAAATGTGTGAGCTTGGCTATTCTGACTTGTATCTGTGCCAAGTTTGTCACCAGAGAGGTGTTTTCACATTCTTCTACTGAAGCGCGAGATGGACTGGGATCGGCACTTCCCTAAAATATGAGATTCAAATGTATGCTGAGCAAGCTAGATTAGGCACGTCACTAATACAAAAGCCAATTGCTGTTTAATATGGGAAAGGCATATCACCAGGGGAACAGACTGCCACACACCTCCAGTGCAGAGCCGACTTGTCAGAGAGCCTGAGTTTGCATTAGCATTGGGAAAGTTTTGACAGGAAACATGGTAGAGTGCAGTTTTTGTAACCCGGACAACGGAGCAAAAACCCCATCCAAACAGATTTTTTTTGTATGTTTCACAATCACTAAAGTGGTGTCAGACACTGCCAGTTTGCCTACAAGCTAACATGTCATAAATAAAACATGTTACTAAAATTTTCGTTCAGATACGTCTGTTCATCTCAGATGAGCTAAAGCTGGCTGTGTTGGTAAAGTGCACTTTATTAATACTTGCTTTGTATCATTCCAGCACCACTTTCTAATAAGGCATGCTTTAAATAACTTATTAGCTGTAATTAATTAAGTTATCTAAGCTTAATTTAAGCCATTAATAAGGATACAAATTTCGGGTTGCCAGGTTGTGAAAAAGCTCTACTTGGTGTTTATCCTCCCTCAGCAGGACACTTGCTTTGTCTTTTCAGCTTTAGCTCTTTACTTCATGGACTGTTGACCTCATTTACAACTCCAGACCTGATGGATTAAAAAACCTTTTACTAATGACTTGTTAACATTAATTCCACAGTTAATTTGTTACTAGAAACTGAACCAAAGAGAGAGCTAAAGATATACTCTGCAGGCTTTTCCTAACAAAACAATGTGTAGACTTATACAAAAGTAATCCCTCTCAGTCATCGCATATAACCCAGAAGAAGTGTGTGATGGTGTATAAATCTGCAGATACTCTGCCCTCTGCTTGCATTGTCTTGTTTTCTGTGTTCAGGACGTTTATGGGTGTGTGTCCCACAGCAGTCAGGTGCGGTCGGGGCTTTATAAAAGGTAGTGACCAGGTGCCAGACTGTAAACAGCAGGCATCCAAGAGAAACAGTGTTAAAAATGGAAATACAGCGAGGCAAAATGCCAAATGAAAGTGAATCTGGGCTTGGCTTTTACTTTCACTTTTGCTTGTGAGTGTGTTTACAAGCAGTAACCAACAATTCTGCATAGTATATCTTTTAAGAGGTTTTTAACGCATTAGCAAATCATGTGTTATCCAAAGACTATCACAGGGCTGACACATAGAGACAGACAACCAGTCGTGCACACATTCACACCTACGGTCAATTAGAGTCATCAACTGACTTCACCTGCATGTCTTTGGACTGTGGGAGGAAGCCGGAGTACCGGGAGAAAACCCACGCTGACACGGGGAGAACATGCAAACTCCACACAGAAGGGCTCCAACTGGAGACCCTCTTGCTGTGAGGCGACAGTGCTAACAGGTTTTTCAGTGGTAGAAAGAGAAATTTTAAAAATCTTGGTTTCAGTTTTCTGCTACATCATGTTCAGCTTACTTTCACTTGGAACTAGTTGAGTCTCATAAAGAAACAAAATTACTAACATATGGTTCTCTCTGCTGAGTGTAAATGGCTTGCTCCAGCTATTGCTTCCTTTGTCCCACTGTTTCCTGTCATTACACATTTCAGCTCAAACTGCAACTGCTGCATAGTGCACTATCTGAGGACCACATCCTCCTGAGTGCATCTATACTCTCCATTTCTCGGCGGTGCTCACAATTAGAGAAATGTGAGGTGAGGTGTCAGAAGTTTAAGTGCTTGTCCTAACTTAGATTTTTTTTTCCTCATAGGGTGGAGAACGTGCAAGGAGGTCAGTACTGAACGACAATGATGAGCACATGACACACTACTACAGTGATGCACGCACAATGTACGAGGTGTTCCGACGTGGGCTCAGAGTATCAAGTAAGTGTTTGTATCAGTGACATGATGTGCTATAATTCTTCTAGTGAATGTAGATAAAAAAAAAGAGCTTTATTTTCTTTCACAGATGACGGACCTTGTTTAGGATCAAGGAAACCAAACCAGCCATATGAGTGGCAGTCGTACAGTGAGGTGAGATGTTGAACACAGACATGGAAATCTAACATTGTCCACAATAGACAGCTTGCCAAGTCACAATAGGTTTTAAAAATCAGACTCTCTTTGTTGTTGTTTTGCACAGGTGGCAGACAGAGCGGAGCACTTGGGCTCTGCTCTCCTTCACAGAGGACACTCTCATACAGGAGACAAACACATCGGCATCTTTTCCCAGAACAGGCCAGAGGTACAACAAATGTGTAAACAATCTTGTTTAGGTTACTCTATCTATCTATCTATCTATCTATCTATCTATCTATCTATCAACCTAAATAGCTAATACACAGAATATATACAGTCAAGGTGAAATGGGGTTATTGCACAAGTGAGATTAAATTATTGCACATGTTGACAGTGGGTGAAATAGTCTTCTGTGTGATGGCTTTCTTGCTCACAGCCAAAATTACTTTGTAGAGGTATTTGTCCTGGGTCATGAGATTGTCCGTGGTTTTGCCCAATTACAGTATGACGTAAGAACCAAAAAGATCAGCTTCTATTCCAAAGATGTTCCAGCACTTTTTATTGGTGTTAGGAAATCATTTCCTTCACATTCATGTTTTTCATTAGTGATGTTGACGGAATTTTCATGGTTATGAAATTCTTGAAAAAGTTATGAAATTAGAAAATCAGTTTTCCAGGCCTGGGGATGGTTTGGAATTGAGAGGAAGTTATGGAAAAGTTTTTAATATACATTGCTTTGGTTATTGTTCAAAATATGTTCATGAAAATCCCCCAAAAAGTCCAACATTATGCAAAACACATTCCCTGTATCACCAATTTTAAATCTAATGCTGGGCTGCATGACTGTTGAAATGTCACTAGTATCATGTGATACACATGCATATGCAGCCAGTTGTAAGTGAGAATGTCTAATGAGCGAGTTAAGTTAGCAAGGACTAGCAGTCTCTTATCCGCAAATGCCTGGGAAGTACATAAAAATGCCATAATATGGTATGTCGGCAAAAATCATGAAAAGAACGTTATAGTTTAGTATGTTGTCAAAAATCATGAAAAAATGTCATAGAGTAGTATGTCGTCCAAAATCATGAAAAACATCATAGTATAGTATGTCGTCCAAAATCATGAAAAACATCATAGTATAGTATGTTGCCAAAAATCATGAAAAAACGTCATAGTATAGTATGTCGTCCAAAATCATGAAAAAACATCATAGTATAGTATGTTGTCAAAAATCATGAAAAAAAAACGTTATAGTATAGTATGTCGCCAAAAATCATGAAAAAACATCATAGTATAGTATGGCTTTTGAAGTTATGGAATGTAATACATAGCTTAAGAGAGAGGCAGACCCTAATCACACTGGTTGTAGGCTCTGCACCAATGTGTCAGATGTTGGCAACATGGGGGAAGTGTTTGGTCAGCCATGTTAAGGGGAAAAAGCATCAAGACAACCAAAAGTCTGTTCAACAGACTGCCAGCAGCTGCACATATTTCACACCTGCTGTAGCCAGGCCAGATAACTTAACTGCTTCTACACGCATGGCAGGCATTGATATATCTGTGAGACAGCTTCAGCCGAAGCTCAACCAAACCATTATTGCATCAAATGATCTGCCCACCTAGTTTAAACTACTTGCATGAAGTCAAGGAAATGAAGTAAAATATAGAAAAGTAATGGAAAGCTTGTGAAAATGAATGTTAAAAATGTGTGGGAGCCCTGTGTTGATCTGTTTCCTGTGTTTTTTTCTTGTCTCCCAGTGGACCATTTCAGAGCTGGCCTGTTACACATACTCCTTGGTGGCAGTTCCACTGTATGACACACTCGGCACTGAGGCCATCGGCTACATTATTGACAAAGGTTCACCTTCAAGCACCAGCCTGCAGCGTTATCACAGCGCTCTAGATCAAGGGCAGTGATACTGATACAAACTAAGTGCTTAACTTGGTGCCATCTGTTTTTCAGCTGCCATCTCAACAGTGATCTGTGACGTGCCCGAAAAGGCTCGGATGATTTTGGACTGCATCAGCGGTAAGGGGCGAACGGTGAAGACGATTGTGCTCATGGGGGCGTTTGACAGCGAGCTGGTGACGCGTGCAAAGGAATGTGGCGTTGAGATTCTGAGTTTAAAGGAGCTTGAGGTAAGAATAATAAAGTAGTCTTCTTTATGTCCACTATGAATATACAACATCTATTTACTGAGCGTCAACCATCAGCAGATGTTCATGGAAATTAGCTGTGCCCTGCTGTTGTTGCTGCTGTTTGAGTCACACTGTCATTCAGTTGTGCTCCGGTTAGGACTAAATGGAAATTAGACCCTGAGGCGATGTGTGTTTAACGCTTGATCGTTATCAGCACTTCCTGCAGACACAGTATATCTCACTGTACATTTTGTGTTTACTCCAGGCCTTGGGTAAAGCCAACCTCCAGAAACCAGTGGTGAGTAAGAGCAGCACACTTCATTTGACCTTTTGATTGCACGAAAGAAAATGCCCTTAATTCTTATGAAAAAACGTATTATTAAACTTACCACATTTTTAGTGCGATAACAATTCAAGCTTCGTATGCATTAGTGTAGATCTGTGGTCTGATTACAGCCCCCTAAATCCGAGGACCTTGCAGTTATCTGTTTTACATCTGGAACCACAGGTAATTATACATCTTATTTACAACATAACCTTTGGATTTTTTTAACTCATGTATAACCATGATCATCATTTTCCTTTCAGGAAACCCCAAAGGTGCAATGCTTACTCATGGGAACGTAATCTCCAACACTGCAGCTTTCATTAGAATAACACAGGTAACGAGCAAACACACCGGCTGGACTGAGAAGTAGAGTTGCAGCGGTAAACATGCACCTTGGTATTAAAAAAAGATAGTTATAATACCGTTTTCATTTGCTTATCTACAACCCTGATTCCAAAAAGTTGGGATGCTGTGTCCGTAAATGAAAAAAGAATGCAATATTTGCTAATCCTCTTCAACATACATTCAGCTGAATACATTGCAGATACAAGATATTTGATATTCAAACTGATAAACTTGATTATGTTCTGTAAGTCTGAATTTGATGCCTGCAACACGTTACAAAAAAGTTGGGATAGGGGCATGTTTACCTCTGTGTTATATCAACATTTCTTTAAGCAACACCCAGTAAGCGTTTGGGAACTGAGGACACTAGTTGAAGTTTTGAAAGTGAAATTACTGTCTCAAAATTCACAAGTGAGCCCCCCAAAATCTTCAAGATTTAAAGACTGTCTGTGAGGAAGAGTAGGCCGAAATCCCATCTGAACACTGAGAGATTAGTGTCTTTTTACATTTTACATCTTAAAGCTGGCATTGCAAACAAAGGCTTGTCAAGTGTTAAATAAATTTCAGCTAACGTGCCCAGTACCTATGTCATTCCACCCTATTGCACAATTTTTAAGTATTAAAATGTTAGGATTTCTTTCTGTGTAGCTTTATTGAATTAATACCAGTGTCTAGTCTAAATTTCATGTAAATAGCTGCATTAGAAAAATGTATAATCACCATTTTAAATACTCATTTCCCCACTGTATGTCAGAAAGGATTGGCAAGTCATTGCATTCTGATTTTATTTTATTTTACTTTTTACACAGCATCCAAACCTTTTTGTGGAATCATGGTTGTAAGGTGTGGGAAAAAGAAAATGCATCCAATTGGGGAAGCTCACCTGCACATGTGCATCTTCTTTCCTCATCTGACTGTCAGACTTTTTTATACATACTTCCATTTATTTTTAAGAAAAAAGTTTCAATGATAAAAATTGACAACAAAAAATCCTTCTTTTTCCATTTCCTTTGATGGCCCTCTTTGTAACTACTACTACTACTAATAGAAGTAATGATAATAATAATTGTAGTACTGTATACTGTCATACTTTCTTGAGATGGTCATCATAACATGAAAATCTCACACCATTCCAACCCTACTTGGTGGATAAATATTTTAAGCATTGAATGAAAATGATACCGTCTAATAATGTGTGTTTGACATTACTTCTCTTGTTTTTAAGTGGATGCATCTGCCTTTCCTAATTCAGAAATTTTCTTTAACCTTTTTTTTTTTTTCATTTATGCACGGTGTATTTCTCCCTGGTGTTCCCCTCACTCTCTACAATCACTGTTTTTGAATCTCAGCCTGAAAGTGAAACTGCAGACTCTACTCAGAGCTGAGAAAAGTACCTACACCTCCTCTGCATGCATGACAGTAATTTAGTTCTTATTCATGTTAGCTTTTTTTATTTACAGTTAAATATTAATATTAAATATTACAGTTATTCCCATAGAAAAAAAAACTACAAGTGTAGTAAGATAAGGCAATAAAAAGACAGTCGTATTTTTAGTAAGGAAGCAAATACTGCCTTCTCTGTTAATAAAACTTAATGTGAGTTGGGTTGCCTAAGCACAGCAGTTCACACATCATGTTCGTTACACTACCATTAACAAGAAAAGCAAGAAACAATGGCAACACAATTAATTATTTTTAGACACATGTATAAACAGGCAGGAAATGGCATCCTTTAACTGAACTGTGCTGCCCAGACTTATGAAACTAAACCTGCTTCCTTTCATTCATAATATTTGAATCCAATAAAACATACGAGTTGAGCTGTTCGATAAACCTTTCTTCAAATCTTAACTCCTCAGCTAACTCAGGTTGACCCTCTTTGACACCTTTTATGTTTTCCTATCCATCTCGCCTCTGTCGTCCTCTTTTGTCCATTCCTCCTCCCTCCTCCTTTTTCCTCCTCCTCCTCCCCCGTGTTTGTTGTCATCCAGGGCACACTGAAGCCCTGCCGTAAAGATGTGCTCATCTCCTTCCTCCCCTTGGCCCACATGTTTGAGAGGGTGGTAGAGGTATAGTACGCCATGCTTGACCCGCATATGCGCATGTTTTGCTTTGTGTGTCCTCTGCAGGTACACTGCATGCTGAACGTCCATGATATTCATGTATCCTATCTCCCTCTAGCTCACATGTTTGAGAGGGTTGTACAGGTATGTGCTGCACTTGTTCACCTTCAGATGTATTAGATTTTTGAGATTTATTAACATGTGAAATCAATTTTTGGAAACAACTGTATAGTTAGTAGGTTTTGTTTAAAGCTATGCTATGCAGGATTATCAGTTACTGTATGGGAACACACTCGCCAGCAAAAGTCCAAGCCAACCCCAGATTCACTCTCATTTGGCATTACACCTGGCTATGTTTGCATTTTTTACATCTCTTGAATGCCTGCTGCTCACGGTCCAGCACCTGGTCGCTACCTTTATTTAAAGCCCTGACCTCACTGGAGTGCTGTGGGAGCACACACCCGTAAACGAACCAAACACCAAACATAAGAAGAAAATAAGTTAAATACAGGCAGAGGGCAGAGTCTCTGCAGAACAAAACACTGCCACGCTCTTCTACTACTCTTCATCGGTGATGATTTAGATGGATTACAGATTGTTCTTTCTAGGCAAATCCTGCGTAGTATACCTTTAACTTCTTAAGCTTTAAGGCAGGGCATTTAATAGATTTTGAGTACTGACAGAAATATGCCTGCAACACTGAGTGTCTAAATAAAGTGTTGGCATTAAATGTTTGGCCAGATTCTTAATATTGTTTATTTATTCTTTAAGCAGATATTTCCATATTTATTCCTTTATTTTGTTCCTTTGTGACTGTACTTTTAATAGATGTGATCTTGTGCATTTGCTTTTGGTTAAGACAAAATTAAACACATTTTTTTCAGAATTTTTATTTATTTTTGTTAAATTAAAAGAGAGGTTTTATAGGAAAAAGACACGTTTATTATCCCTGAAGTAACGCATCAAGAAAGTGGGAAACTGTGTGGTGCAACATAGTGATGCAAAAACGGGGCTCGTGTTTCTTAACTTTGTCCTTCTCAGCTGTTGTAATGAATTTGTGATCCATAATCAATCCAATCATTCCCAAAACCTCAAAGTTTTTTAGCAGCCCTGCCAAAAGCAGCTTCTGCATTTGGAAAATGGAGTGGATTTTGAAAATTAGACTAACCCTAACCGAATGTTCACAACACTGCCCCCGTGTGGTTAAATTGTCACACTGATTTAATGTGCAACAAGTAGAAATAAGAAGCTTTCTCTTCATCAGGGTGTCATCCTGGTCCACGGGGCTCGAATCGGCTATTTCCAAGGGGACATTCGACTTTTGATGGATGACTTGAAAACACTGCGGCCAACAGTCTTCCCTGTGGTCCCGCGTCTCCTCAACCGCATGTTTGATAAGGTCAGTTTATCTAATGCTCCTCGTGTTAAAGTCTACAGAAGTCAGTCTCTCATTTTGTTTTTGAAATATTGGGAATTTCTTTCTGTGATTATAATGTGCTGTTTTTTTACTCAATTAATTTACTTACTTATTAACACAAGTCCCATTTCTCTAGTCCGTTGCCTTGTTTAATGTTTGATATAAAATGTGGTGATAAAATAATGGTGATTTCTCCACAGGTCTTTAGTCAAGCCAACACGCCGATAAAGAGATGGCTGCTCGATTTTGCTTTCAGGAGAAAGGAGGCAGAGCTTAAAAGTGGCGTGGTCAGAAAGGACAGTATGTGGGACAAAATCATCTTCAGAAAAGTGCAGGTAAACATGGCATCTTGTGTTTTTGTTCACTTCTTAAACGTATTACTTTTACTGCTGATATCACACATACTTACATGTAATAAGTTCCTTGCATTCATTTTAATATTTAAATCAGAAGGTTTGATGTTTAGTAATATTAGATTCGACTTTATTGTCCCTGCGTAGGTACTAAGACAACGAAATGCAGCTTGGCGCCTAACCAGAGGTGCCAAAAAGCAGTAATAACAGCCATTAACAATGCCCTTCCTGTTTGTTTCGCACTTTGCAGGCAAGCCTGGGCGGTCGTGTCAGACTCATGATTACAGGAGCAGCACCGGTGTCTCCAACCATCTTGACGTTCCTGCGAGCCGCACTGGGCTGTCAGGTGAGTCACTTTCACTCACTCATCTTGCTGACTGTTTGACCAGTCTGTATGAATAACTGCGAATGTCACTGACAACTCTTATGCTCTGCACTCCAGTTCTATGAAGGCTACGGTCAGACTGAATGTACAGCTGGGTGCTCTATGTCAATGCCTGGAGACTGGACTGCAGGTAAATCTCTTGTCCATTCTCATGTAATATAGATATATAGAAATATATACATAGATATAGATTTGAACCACTGTGACTGTTTTGCATCTGCAGGTCATGTCGGGCCTCCTCTGCCCTGCAACTATATCAAACTGGTGGATGTGGCAGAAATGAACTACCTGGCAGCCAATGGAGAGGGAGAGGTGTGTGTGTTTTCACTAACAATCAAACACATACAGTCGTGGGTGGTAAAATGTATTTATGTGGTTTGTATTAAACAAAAGTAGCATTAGAATTACTTAACAAATAATTACAGGATAACACCAACATTATTTAAACACATTATTACAATTATGATTATTATAAACAGAGAGACCAGAATCAACAGTGAACTCCTTTTAAAAAAGTGCTGCCTGTAAATCCACAGCTTGATAAAACGCATACAAAGAACGAATAAAAGTGCATGAAAAGAATGATGCTGTTACAATTAGATTGACAAACAGTGTTTCTTCATTACAAATTTCTTCTTAATCAGCCCAGTGACCAAAGAATAGCTGCACATATGGCAGAATTAATTAGCAGAACAAAAAAAGAGCATAAAACTGTACGATAAATCTTATTACAGAGTAGTGAGGATCAGAAAACACACTTGACTGCAGGGAAAAATAAAGAAGGCAAAGCAAATCATGTTAAACAAAGTGACACAGTGAGTAATGACTCTACGTCCATGCTAGCAGCTGTAGTAAGGCACAGCGGTGCTTTGAGCTAAATGCTAACACGCGCACAATGACAATAACATTATGTTAATCAGGTTTAACGTACCACTACCATGTACGCCATGTTAGTTTAGTTTCCTCCTCAAGCTGATACGAATGTCATTAGTTTTGCAGGTATCAACCAAAGTGTTGGACACATCGATGGTGGCACCACATAAAAAGTCACAATTTATCCCGAAAGGGACAAATTTCAGGTCTAACAGCTGTTAGATATTAATCAAGATACATCGTGTGGGGACTTCGAATGTCTGTACAAACTTTTGTGTGTTCAGATGGACATCAAGAATGTCTGTAGAAAATGTCATGGCTATCCATCCGATAGTCGTTGAGATATTTCAGTCTAGTCTTCAGTCTGTGCTTACAGCTGTGCAACTAGTGCAGATGAACACATCGCATGTGCGCCAGAAAGTAAAGTTAAAATGTAATCTCTCCCTCCAGGTGTGCGTCAAAGGACCAAATGTATTCCTGGGATACCTGAAGGATCCTGAGAAAACAGCAGAGGCGATTGACGAGGAGGGATGGCTGCACACGGGAGATATTGGGAAATGGCTTCCTGTAAGCACAGCAGACTGAAGGGCACCATTCATCTTTGATTTTTGTTGTGGACATACTGCACGTAACAACTCCAGTGGCATAGCATCAGTTGCAATCTGTTTCTCTCTTGTGGTTTGTTACAGAACGGCACTCTGAAGATCACTGACAGGAAGAAGCACATTTTCAAGCTGGCCCAAGGAGAATACATCGCTCCTGAGAAAATAGAGTGTGTGTATACACTCAGTGATCCAGTGGCCCAGATATTTGTTCATGGTGACAGTTTACAGGTGAGTCATTAATTTGGAACTGGTGTGAATATCAGAGATTCTTATCACAATGCAGAGTTCCCAGTTTGGTACAATTTCACTGGCACTGATCTTCTTGTTGTCCGTCTTGGATTTTTCAGGCATGCCTGGTGGGGATAGTGGTTCCTGATCCAGACTTTTTACCTATTTGGATCAAGAAAAAAGGGATTGAAGGCTCCTACACTGACCTGTGCAAAAACAAGGTATGTTATTACAGCAGCCCAAATATTAGTGATGTTCCAAGTCATGTTAATTTATTAATAACTTAAAAAAACACAGCGTACAACAGTCCTCCAACACCTTCTCTTTCGGTCTCTCTCTAAAAACGGATGGTTTAAGGCACTATTAGGCCCTGATCACACAGAAAGTGATTTAGCAGCTGGAGGCGGCTATTTGTAATTGCTCGCGGTTTTTACGTTGCGGCGAGCCTTGCGACGAGATGTTCAGGTGTTGTCACGTAAATAACATTGCCTAAGCATGAATGCATATAAGTTTTTTATTACATTGCTGTGGTTAATTTGAGGTAACAGTATTACTGTAGAAATCAGAGAATCACTTTTTGTTGTTATATATTCTCAGGGAGATGATACAAGCTCTAAATCTGAAATACACACCACACACAAATGTGTATTTTCATCTAATTGTACTGTGCAACAGTTAGAATAAAGTTTTTGTATTTGTATGATTGCATTTGTGTTTATTAAATACTTGTTTAAGTATAGCAAGTATAATGAATATAATGTAGGAATTGGTAAGAGGAATCGGTAAGGAATCAGACTGTTAAGAAGGAATCGGTAAGAAATTGGAATCGTTAAAATCCTAACGAGTCCCAACCCTACCAACAAACTAGTTCCTGACAGCCTCTTACCCTCAACCAGAGCTACAGCAAGCACCCTCTGATGTCCATTTTAGGAACTAGTTACTAATTACTGTGAAATAAAAGAAATAAAAATAAATGGTAGATTAGTGGAAGGTTAGTGTTGGGACGTGATTGCCTGGCAGCGATAAAATGGCACAGCAAGCATTTTTTACTAGCAGCATTTGATTAACAGTAGGACTGTGCGCCTGTAAAACGTTTTCTGTGTGATCAGGGCCTGACAGTGGCTTTGCTATTCAGACCCGGCCGGAAGCTACCTGCATTTCTCATGTACAGTCTATGATCCTAACATTTTTTCTGACCGTTTTAAGGATGTGAAAAATGCCATTCTGGAGGACATCTTGAGGCTGGGCAAGGAAGCAGGACTCAAGTCCTTTGAGCAGGTGATTGACTTTTATCAAAATACCTTCAAGTTCAGTATTTTCTGTTCTGCTGCCTTTGATTCATTATTATCTCTCGCATTGAAACTAGGGCTGAAATAATTAGATGATCAATTTAATTGATTGACTGCAGCTGTTTATAACCAAGTAGTTGTTTTAAAGGCATTTGTCAAGCAAAAATGTAATTTTTACATCTTCACGAATCTTAAAGTTTAAGAATGTGCGGCTTTTCTTTTTCAGAATTGGATAGAGAACTGAATTTTTGGGGGGTCTGAACTGTTGATTGGACAAATAGGCAATTTAAAGACAACATGTTGGGCTTAAAAAAAAATTGTGCAACATTTTTTTTTTTACTGTTTTTAGATACTTAAAAAAAATATTTTTTGGAAGAAAATAATCTGCAAATAAATGGATATTAAAATGAAAAATAGTTGTAAATTGCAACTCTATTTTAAATATTAATTTTCACTTTCTGTCACTTACTTTGCTTCTGCTCTTTTGTCTCTGCAGGTGAGAGACATTGCGTTACATCCTGAGCTGTTTTCTGTCCAGAACGGCCTGCTGACACCCACTCTGAAGGCCAAGAGAGCTGAGCTCCGGAGCCGCTTCAGAGGGGAAATTGATGAACTCTATGCCAAAATTAAGATGTAAATTGGGATTGAGGAGTACTGTTGGCAAGGTGACATCCATTTAGAGCTCACAGTCGGAACCAAATAGTTGTCGGGGATTAAACTCGATTTGTCTGCCAGTGACAATCTGAGATAATGACTCTCAGAAGTCTGTATTGTCCCCGCTTCATCTCGTAATCGTACCACTAAATTTTCCCTGCAGCCACTGGCTATTGAGTTCAGAGTATGTCACCGTGTTACTGTACAATCTAAGAGCATGTAATTGAAAAACACCAAGGGGAAATGTGACTCGCTCATGCCTTAAACTGCCATTAAGTCCAACTACTTCACAGTTGCAAAGATCTGAAAACATTTCTGCCAGTTTTTATAATCTTTGGAGCTGCAGAAAAATTCCTACAAACCTGCTTTTAAAGTGACTATTTATACCAGACTATTTAATTTTAAAGCTCCATCTATTTAAGTTGGTATTTAATGTAATCATTAAATCTGTAAATAGTGTATCTGCTGAAAAGTCTATTTGTATGCAGAGTATTGTGCCTGATGCTCTGTGGTTGTAATTCCCTGCATTCCCATGTCTCTCGATGCTGAAGGACTGATGAACCTTCCTGCGTGCACAATTAAGAGTTAATGGCCTTTTGGGAATCATGTTGCTTGATAGACTTTCTGTGCCTTTTATGGTTGTTGTTTTTTTTTGTTTTCTTTTAACTCTGCATGGGGAAAAACTGAATGTTATTATATTCTACATGCAGTTCCTTCCTTTTAGATTTTCTCATTTCAGTGCCACAGGTTGCAGGATAACGCTGCACACTGCCATTCGTGTAATGCACTTCACTGATCGGTGTAAATATTTGGAACACTGATATCACGGTTCATTTAAAGAAACACGTTTTTCAAAATTATTTCCACATCATTGTCAGCATTTCACATTACACTTATTTTCGGGTGTAAAACGGAGCAACATTTCAGTTGTTTGACAAAAGATTTTGTTGTGAATTCAGATGTTTTGAGTAAATTATGATCTTCACACACATTTAAATCACGTCGAGGCCTCCTTGGCAGTTCAAGCCATACTTTTCTTTATTTTATTTTTTTCAAAGAATCTTATGGTATGAAAAGGGCAAAGGTGCAGTTTTGTGCTGAAGTTTTAAGTATAGTATATTGATTGTCAACTGTACAAAATAAAGATTTTATTCAAAAACTTTTGTGTTTAGTTTTTGGCTTTCTTAATGGGAAAAATAACATTGATAGATCCATGATTTCTAAATGTTTTGGTAGCTAGGAACCTGTTTTAGTTGTGTACAGTTGGTACCTTTATTTGCTGAAGCTGATACTATTCACAAAGCATTAAAAGAGACAGATAATGTGTGGGAAAAAAAAAAAAAAAAAAAAAAATCACACTCCTTGGCCTCTACTTCCTTGTGGCACTTCTAATGACCTTAATAGAAGCAGAAGGAAGAGGAGGCGTGACAGTTTCGGTAAATGTGACAGATATTTTCTTAAAAGTTACCAACTGCAGCTTGAGGTCACCGTGTTCCTCATTTATATGCACCTTTTATAACCCACTATATTGTACTTCTACGCAGCCATGAGGATATTTTAAGTGTTTATTAAAGTATTTGTATTTTACTAAATTGTTATTCATTATCTGTTTAACACCCAGCCTCCACATACAAGAGGAGTTAAAAGTGTTGACAAATAATTACAACTACATTATAGTGTTATAAACCAGTGGTTCCCAACTGGTCCAGATTTCCACAAAGTTTAATATATTCAGGGTCATACTTGCATTTGGCCGTGTCATCGAGCTAGTTTGCTGTCTTAAGTAACTGTCTGTTATTCACTCACTCTACTGCAAGAAATGACACTTCAGAATAAAAGCCCAGCACATGCTTTTATTTTAAATTCGCTGTACTTAAAAATTAAAAAGTGTTTTTACAAACTTGACACATTCATGACTCACTTGTGGTCATTTCAGATTGGACCTGTGACCCACCAGTTGGGAACCACTGTTTTAACCCATTCATTACATGTTATACTGCTTATAATTGCTAAATAACAGGACATAAAGTGTTAAAAGTATCTTTGATCATGCCCAGCTGGTGCAAAATAGAGATGGAACAATCGGTCAATTAATTGATAAGCTGACTGAAAATTAATTGGCAACTGTTTTAATGATCGAATAATAATTTTCTGATTTCTGTCATTTTCTTTTCTCAAACTTTTTTTTTGGTTTCATGCTTATTAAATGTGAGAATTTGATGCTTTTTTAAAATAATAAATTATTGGTCAGATAAAAGACATCGCCTTGTGCTCTGGGAAATTAAATAGGGCTATTTGTCGCTATTTTCTGACATTGTATTGACATACCAATTAACTGATAATAAAAATAATTGCAGCTCTTGTACAAAATAAACTCACCTTCTACTTGGAGTCAAAATCCGCCATACATTTGAGAAGAAGCTGATCAGAGATATCTTCGTTGTTTTGTTCAAAGTCATCTAGGCTCTCTAAAAGGTCTTGGTCATCCTGTTTGTCTCCCCACACCTCAGCTGATTCCTCCCCTGTGCTCTGTGGGGCCTGGTTTGATGCCTGGCTGAGTTCAATGTTACCAGCATCATCCATTAAGTAAGCCTGGTCTTCCTCATCCTGTTAATGAACACATGACATGATCATGCACCATCATCTTTGAGCCTAAAAAGAGGACAAACTGGATTATCTGGCATATTTAGCTCAGTCAGTCAGGATGCTAGTTGAAGGAAAGCAAACTAACCAGTGCCATGATGTAGCTGACGCAGATCTCCTGTGGCAGCGGGTAACCTGTAATATTAGAAATGTTTATCTCACATTAGCTGTGTTTCTATTGTCATTTACTTTATGACCCTACAGACGAATCATGTGACCTAACTTTTTTTTATATAGGAAAGTCTAAATGGCAGCGTTTAGGGTCATAACTTACTTGAGGACCTAAAGTTCTTGCATTCAGGATCGTGACACTTCTGGTACCATGCTTCCTCTTTGAGGTCCACAACAATCCTGCAGAGGAGGATAAGACCAAGTCAGAGGGGAAGTGGAGTGCACTTACAGACGGTTAACAAGATATCAAACATACGTACATGATGTTGTTGCTTTTATGAAACCTCTCCACATTTTCACACCAGCGGTATTTTGCAATGTCGTAGACGAGAAGTTGTTCGGAGACAAAGTAGTTCCACCGTCTGATGCCTGTGAAGTGAACACAAGGTACAGTCCTGACATTAATGATACAAACAGCTGTGATCAGTCTTTGCATAGTTCACTCTGACAAAGGATGGTTTAAACACAGACACGTTAACATACTGTATGCTATTAATAGGTGATATGAAACCAAAAAATTAAAAAGCACAATACTTTTGCCTGTATTTCATGTTCTTTTTAAATAGGCAACCCCAATCCCAAAAAACTGGGACACTGTGTGAAATGTAATTAAAAACAGAATACAATAACTTGCAAATCTTTACTGACCTATATTCAAATGAGTACAAAGACAAGATATGTAATGCTCAAACTGCTAAACTTTTTTTTTTTTGGTAAAATATAAAATATTCACAATTCTGAATTTGATGCCTGCAACATGTGCCAAAAAAGTTGGCACAGGGCAACAAACAGGAGGGAGACAGAAGCGCCGACGGGGAGGAAACAGTAGGCTTTTAATCATCAGGCTTTAATGCTGTGCATTGCCAGACACAAAGTGTGATAACGAAAAGCTAAAAAGATGTGAATATTTGTCATAAATCGTGGAAATACATGAAAATTGTGGCACTGGGAGGAAACCGGACAAGGGTGATAAAAACGGGAGTCTCCCAGGTCGGCAAGTATGTTTTATAGACCAAACAATAAATCGATTAATCAAGAAAATAATCAGCAGCATAATCGATAATGGCAATAAAAATAAGTCCTAGGTCCCAAACTAGAAATGCAAATGTTTTGAAAGTGAATCCTCGTTCACCAAAGCATTTTTAATCAGCCCAACACTTACTTCCATGTACGCCATCCTTTTTAACCAGAGTCAGTACAAAGTTGTCCACTTCCTGATGAGGGGACGACAGGCAGCCAGAAAGTGTATCTGCCAGTGATGGATGAGAAAAATGTAAAACTGAAATATAAAGTTAAAACACTGATACACCTACTGATTATATAATACACTATGTGTGTGTGTGTGCACACAGAGCAGCCTCTGTTGTTAGCTCAGTGTTACCTTGATTTGTGGCTGATCCCTGCTGACAGTGAGGCTTTGAGGTTTTGGATTCCTTCGTCTCTGGGGCATCGGATGTCAGAATTTTCTGACCTGTGAAACTAAACATACACAGAAATAAGCTCTGATGCTGTGGCTTGATGAAGGTAACACTTTCAGCCCACAGAATACTAAAAGGTAAAGGCAGTTAAAGGTGTTGTACCTCACGTTACAGACTAAAGAAGCCAAGAACATGCTTTCCTCCGCAGATATTCCCTTCTGAGGTTTGTCAATAAACTTGTTGTCGTCTGCCACCGTGAACGCAGCGTTCTTTCCCACTTTTGATGACTTGTAAAGCCGGAAATTTCTGTTCTTAGTGTAAACACCTGTTTTTGTGAAATATAACCATAAGTATATATTCATATGTACATACAAATATTGATGTGCAAGAGAGATGCTGAATATATCAAGATAAGACTTTAACCATGACTGACATAAGGTTAAAAAGGACAAACAAAAAAATTTCTCTTACCAAGATCAACAAATAGACAGTCTTGGCCATCCTTGTTTTTCACCTGGAGGAAACTGAGGTCTTTCTCTTCCTGCTTGCGCCTCTTGGCCTGTGGACTCTCAAGTGTCACACCTGCCTTTGCTGAATCAGCATGTGTTCTGTTGTAAGTATATTATTGAGAAAACATTACACAAAGTCATGACGCAAAGAAATTTAAATACTTATTTTGACAGACCTGACAAACAAACCTTGTTTCAATGCTTTCTGCCGCTGAATTCATCCCAACATTCTGGCAACTTTTTAGGGTGCTCAGGACTGGCTGAAGAATTGTATGAATAAACCTGCCTAAAAAAAAGACATAATATATTAACTAAAGTAACATATGATTTAAAATAGTTGCCTCCATACGACACTGAACATACCCACGTGTATGTTGTCTTTGAAAGCTGCATTTGGGAGATTGAAGATGAGATGTCGGCTGAACTTCTCTTCTGTGCTGGAGTCGAGGTTGAGGACATTTTTTGCGGAGCATTTAATCCCATAAACTTCCATCAGCTTGTCACAGACATACTGTCAACACACAAAACACATACAGGTAAATATACTGTGTATCAAAAGGGAAAGAACCAGAGGGACGCAAGCGACATTTTTGGCGAAAATGAGTTATATATATATCAAATACAAGCATTTATTGAGCTCTATCTATTGCCAAAAGGCTAATTGTGAACTCATAACCAATCCAGAGTTATTAATCAAAAACCAAAACACTGAACACACTGAACTATTTGGGGCCAAAAATGGCATATGTGCACTTGCTCACTTACTGTTCGTTGAGTATATTGTCAACCACAGGTTTATGAAGTTTTAATATCAAAGTTTAAATTCAGTAAACAAAGTCAGGATGAAGTATGGTCACTTTTTTGGTTTGGTAGTCCTGTAAAGGTGGTCAAATGTCACTTACACCGCTCTAGTTCTCATCCCTTTAAGGTAAGGAAGAAAAAAGATAAACTGCACAACATCTATCCAAATGTTTCTCCCATATGTGACAGATTCCAGTCTTCAGAAGAAACTTTAACAACACTAACATTTGGCTGGAACGCTTAATTAATACCCCACATTTAGGGAAGATTCTCTATGCCTTAACAAACAAGCCCTCTTGATTTGATAGAATTTGGCAGCCCCTAATTGTGGCAGTATCTTGCAGCTTGAAATTGGAGGAATTTGAGTGAAAGATAAACAGGAACTGGGTGGGCTTTTTTGTACTATTGTAATCACTGCTCCTATATTTTTAGTTGCAGATTGAATGTCAAGTGGATACTTTTCTTTGGCTTTGTAACTGTCTGAATCATTGTTATCTATATGTGAAGCAAGCTGCTCGATTTAAAAAACAACAACAAAAAAAAAACAGCAAGATACATTGTGCTACCTGGATAAGCGAAGACACCATAGCTTTGCCATCAGCTCCTTTATTAGAGGGCTTGTGAAACTCCAAGTCAAAGTAAAGCTTGCAAACAGCGCCCTCTGGTATCACCTCGTAGCAGTGCATCAAGGACTGTGTGTAAGTCCTGAAAACATCAAGAGACAATCACCATCTATGCGCATTGTCACATTTTTTCCAAACAAACAAAAGTAGATGCATCTAAGTTTGCATGTAGAAGTGATGTTTACCTGTAGTAGTGCCACAGCTCACTGTAACTGGTAACCAGGAAGATCCTTTGACCCAGGGATGCCTTTTCTTTTTCAAGTGCAAAAACATGCACAGCCTAAGGGATGCAAGGTGCAAATTTCAGCTATTTATCTGGGATGTAAGATGTAAGGTGCAGACTGATGTGACAGTACCTGAAGTCTAGTGTTACCTCTTTGCAGCTCTGAGTGAAGCTGATAGCCATACTCTGACGAGGGAAGAGCTTCCAGATGGAGGAAGGCTGGCATGGCCATAGTCGAGGCTTGTAGGGAGTGGCCAGAGGATTCAGATGGAACGACTGAGCAAGCTGCTCCACCTTCTTCACTCTGTCTCCCCACTTACTCATCTTCAAGTGCTTATCAGCCACTTACACGAGACACTTTATTGCACCCACGGGGCAGCTTGTTCACCATTTGATCATCCAAAGCGAGGTCAGCTACAGTGCAGTGCCCCACCTCAGTGACTTGCTCAAGGAAACTTCAGCAGAGCGGGACTCTCGATCGTCCTTTCATCGTCAACCTGAGGAAAAACTGCATTATATGTAGAAGTGTTTCTTTTATTTAGTCGAATCCTTAATATAAGAATGATGGGAAAAAGGAGAACCTTTGAGTTTAACGCACTACATTTTACAGTCTCCAAAATGACTATACAGTTGCATAAACAAAAAATTAACACTACAACCTCCATTCAAGACAACTGTGTTAGACCGAATAAGTTTTAGCTTGGTGCCCCCCATATATGTTTTCTACCTAAAATATAATGTAAAATAATAATAATAAAATAAAATAATAAATAAATTCCTACAGATATATTCTTACACATCTTAACAGTATATAAAATATCCAGTATATTTTAATACTGTTGGGATGTTCCACCTCGACCAGCTACATCAAAATGCTGTTTATATAAGAAGTGATGATACAATAAAATAAAAAATAAAAAACACTCTGGAAGAGGCCAAATTGAATAGTATTTTTACTTTTGATAATTCAGTATATGTTGCTGTTAACATTGCATATACTTTTATCTAAGTAAAAACTTTAAATGCAGGACTTTTCCTTTCATATGTGTAAGGCAGTACTGCTATTTCTGATTGTTTCTGTGCTTAAAGAAATAATCAGATCACTTAATGAAGTAAATGTATCAAATACTGGAATGTAAAAATACTAATTACAAGTAAAATCCTGCTAGTAAAATTACAGTAGTATTGTGTGTATCAAATTAAAAAGCTGTCATAAGAAAAGGGCTCTGTCAGAGTTTTTATTAAACATTATGAGGTACTGTGAGGTACATGGTGCATTTACGTGCTTTGTATTTTTATTATAGGTTATTTAAATTTTACTATGCAAAGTACCTATAAATATAAAATAAAAGCGGAGTAAAATGACAATATTTCCCATAGAAATGCAGTGACGTAGACACAGAAGTATAAAATGGAGCTACTGAAGTACAAGTACCTTCATATTGCACCCAAACTTAGTTAGTTTTCATTATATTGTATTTTCAACAGTGACTGACATGAATATTTCCTCCACCGCTGTAGACTGTAGACTAACATACAGCAGGAAGTTATGACTTGACAGCTACTGAACATGGATGTAGCTAGGGAGGGGTGAAGACAGCTGAAGCTAATTTAGGCAGCAACGTTACCCGTAACACTGACTTAAGATAGCATACAGTGTCTTAAAGAAGTAAGTAAGTAAAACGACCATAACTCAGTTACTTTACCGTTGTTTTATGTCAACACTCACCTCACTCACGTATCTGAATATAGCAGAAATATAAACACACAAGCTTCACTAGGCGTCGTGTTTTCTTTTTGGCGCGCCTGGAACCGGAAACAGCGCCATTTCCGGTAACCAGAAAGACACGTTCGTAACAGACAAAAAAACAGACAACAGTATTTGTTTTTACTGTCAGTTATTATTATGTGTACAATAATAATAAAAGACAGTGGACGTTTATAGTGTATGTATCGTAAGCGTAGCTTTTTGTAATGTGTCGTAAGTGTAGCTGTCAGTATCAAAAACACATCATGACGACTTCCGGCGACATTTTTCATTCAAAATAAAAGCCTTTCACTGACGTGTATGTTGATGTAAAAGTACAATAAACACAAGAATACATACATCTAAATATAAAACCGTACATGACATATCTCTCATAGAGAAGACAAATGCGTAGAACATAGGAGTAGACCATAGACATGGTAGAAACCACAGGCAGCCATGTTTATTGGCTTCTTGAAATATAGTGGTTTTTGACCTGGACCTGCTCTGATGTGGTCTCCATATGAAAAGCGCTGTGAAATGTCCCCTTCGTTTGCATCTGTACAGACAGAAAAGATGTCACACATGTAAAGGTGTGTCTCAGACAGAGTTGAGACTTTTCCTAAACTGTCAAACATATTTTTACAACACTAAGAGGTGCGACAAGCCGAGGAGCCCCGCGACGTCATTAGCAGTAAATACCGAATCGGAATGGGTCCATGTCATTGGTTCGACATCCCATTAGTCCGACTGTCCGCGGTGCTGAACGGCTCGCGGCGGGCGTATGGTGCGCCGCGACCGACTTGAGGCGGAGCAGGCTCACGGCTTATGTGTTTGTCACTTTCTTTTTCATTTTAACCCACACCATCATCTTTTCCTGACCCTAACCAAGTGGTTTTTGTGCCTAAACCTAACCAGACCTTAACCACAAGACATCATGATGATTTCGGAACGAACTTCGGATCAATGAGTTTAATATGGTCGGAACAATGGGCTGTCGAACCAATGGGCAGTTCCCATCGGAAGCGAACTTCAGTGCCGTGTGATGTGCCCACAGCGAACACGGTCGTCGTTACAAATGACCTCCTGTTGTTACACAGCCAGCCAATAAAAGCCTACAAGGATCCAGTGGACTCTCTGCGCCATCTTGTTTTTCCCCAGGTGAGTAAATATGTCTGACAATAACTGTCTTTTACATTTGAACTCGCTGTCGGGCTAATGGTACTAGCTAACGTTAGCTAACGCTAGCTAGTATTTCTATCCGGTGGTCCGGTGAAACGCCGTTTTTTACGTTGTTGTCACAGCAACTTCTCCGTCGTGTTAAACAACTCGAGGCATGTTTAACACGACGGTTTAACGTTAACGCGCCGACGTTAGTTGACGCTGTTACTCTCTGACATCGCTGAAAACTCCATATTTCTTATGCTAGGAGCGAAAGCTTGACGGACGTGGCAACAGTAACTAAGGGGTCGGAGCGAAAGGTAAATTGTAACGTGATGTCACGCGTGACGTCACGGCTTTGATGAAAAAGTTCGTAAGTACACCCTGTCCAACCTACTGAGTTACCTACTGAGTTACATTATCTCACATTCGTGTAGACTCTTGTGAAACTTGATGACACTTATTAGATATCAGAAGATACTGAAATTCTACTTTTCAGTTCACTTCAACCGCCGACATGCCGATCATTCACAGCTGGAATTTAGCCAGAACCTACAGTAACCTCAGGTTACAGCGTCAGGGAGGACTCATCAGGTTTGGTGCGGGACTTTTCCACCCCAGTCCACTCCCTGTTAACACAGGGGAACCTGAGCGCGGTGAATTGTCCTCAGATGAACCTGTAGTGGAGGCAGCAGCTCAAACAGACTCAGAGTTCAGAAGCTTTGATAATGTGAGGTTGCTGCATCAGCGTGCCGTCAGTAGCTTTGATCTGGACTGTCTGGGTGATGACACTCAGCACAGGACACGAGAGCTGGACAGCATCTCTATATGGACCAGCGCTGAGATTCACAGCTGGGATATAGCCAGAAACAACAATAATTTTAGGCTTCTGCGTTCCGTGTGTGGTGGACACAACAGGAATAATGTAGACATTATTCGCCCCATGTCACCCCTGGAGAATGCAGCAGAACCTGAGCTTGATGAATCATCCTCAGACGAATCTGCACCATCACCAGTGACTGGATCCCCATGCCATCGTCCAGCCAATGAGGGACCCTGGGAAAAGACTGAGTCACTTGACCCAGAGTCACCTGATCATTTTCCTTGCAAGGAAGAAACTGCTACACAGGAAAAGACTGAGTCTCTTGACCCAGAGTCTCCTGATCTTTTTCCTTGCAGCGAAGAAGCTGTTGCACAAGAAGGACCTGAGCTCTATGAGTCAGCCTTAGTCAAGATAGCACTATCACCAGTGACTAGATATTCATGTCGTCTTTGTACAGCCATTAAGGGACCCTGGGAAAAGACTGAGTCTCTTGACCCAGAGTCACCTGATCTTTTTCCTTGCAAGGAAGAAACTGCTACACAAGAAGGACCTGAGCTTGATGAGTCAGCCTTAGTCAAGACGGCACCATCACGAGTGACTGGATCTTCATGCCGTCCTTGTACAACCAGTCAGGGACTCTGGGAAATTCAGAATCAGGAATACTTTTTTTTGTTTTATTTTTCTTTTCTTTTTTTGTTTTTTTTGTTTTGTTTGTTTTTTTTTTAAAAGACTCAGTCTCTTGAGCCAGAGTCACCTGATCTTTTTCCTTGCAGCGAAGAAGCTGTTATCCAATACGGACCAGAGCTCAGTGAATCCCGTTCAGATGAATCTGAACCACTAGCAGCTCAAACACACCTGGAGTTCAGAAACCACAGTAATCTCAGGTTTCTGTATCTGGATGGACTCATCAGGTATAATGTGGAACGTATTTGCCCCAGTTCACTCTTGGTTAATGCAGCCAAACCTGAGTCCAATGAATCATCTTTAGATGAATCTACCCAACCACCAGTCACTGGATCCCCATGCCATCCCTGCTGTGCCAATGAGAGACCCTGGGAAAACACTGAAACACTTGACCCAGGGTCACCAGATCTTGTATCTGGTAAAGAAGACATTGCTGTTTCCCAAGAAGAACCTGAGCTCAGTGAATTATCCTTAGATGAATCTGCACTGATCCCAGCAGCTCAAACAGACCTGGGGATCAGACAGAAAAGTAATCTCAGGTTGCTGCATCCGGGTAGACTCTGTAGGTGTGGTGGGAGATGTAATCTCTCCAATTCACCCCTGGTAAACACAGCAGAACCTGAGCAAAATGATTAATTTGACGTTGAATCTGCACTGATACCAGCAGCTCAAACAGACCTGGGGATCAGAAAGAAAAGTAAACTCAGGTTGCTGCGTCTGGGTAGACTTTTCAGTTGTGGTGGGAGACGTTATCGCTCCATTTCACCCCTGGTTAATGCAGCAGAACCTGAGCTGAATGTATTGACCCCAGAAGAGTTTGTGCCATCAGGAGCCCAAACAGACTCTGAGCGTAGTTGTATTTTGGGCAGCGAGACCCTCAAGAAGAAAGAAAAGAGAAAACACACCAAGAAAAGTAGATAAGAGACCCTGAGGAAATATTGAAACACCTGACCCGCAGTCACCAGGGCCTCTTAGCAGAGGAACAAAATTCATCTGTTTTCACTGAGGCTCGAGCAGCAATGTCAACTTATTGGGTTTACTCCGGGTGCTCCGGTTTTTCCCAAACATGTAAATATATAATTAAATAGATAAATAAATTATATAAATATATATACATACATAAATTATATATATTTATATAAATTATATATGTACATAAATATATTCTATTCATTTTGTCTCTGTTCTTTCTCTGCCATCTGTTGTGCTATAAGTAAGACTTCCTATTTTTACCATTTTGTGTTTGTTGTCAAATGCAATTTTAGGATTGTTCGACACTGTCTCAGATACTTCTGTTAATGCTCTAATTTTTCACAAACCCTCAAAATATTTACATCATGTCAGCTGGTTAAATTAACCACCATCACAGAGTAAGTGTATTTTAGTGAGATATTTAAACCTTAAGTCAGGGGTGTCAAACATATGGCCCACGGGGTCAGATCTGGTCCACCAGAGGGTCCAGTCTGGCCCACTGGATGACTTTGCACACCTAATTTGGCACTTATTTTTCTGAAGATATCTTAGACTGTTCATTGTCTCTTTTTTATAACAGGGTGAAGGTTTTAAAAATGTACTTTTACTTCTTCACACTAAAGCAGAGTTATTATTTATAGGTTAAATCTGCAGTGGTTTTCCAGGTGCTGCCCACTTGAGAGCACACTGGGCTGTATGTTGCCCATGAACTAAACTGAGTGTGACACCTCTGATAAAGGCCTTAATGCATTCAAACACTTAATCCCCAACAAACACTGACATGTAAAACTGGAAACCGTTACATTAATCAATGTATTTGGACTCTGCCTCACAACAGGTCACCATTTGTTGGGAACTCGTGGTTCAGAAATAATGTATAATTATTAATAATAATTGTTAATTATGTTAGTTTGACTTAATTTACATTGAATCACCTCGTGGGGCTGCGTTCCTGAAAAAGGGAAAATGATTGTCAGTTAATGAAGTCACTCAACTGTCAATCTGGAACTCTGAACTCATTCATTCATTCATCTTCTAACCGCTTCATCCTCTTGAGGGTCGCGGGGGGGCTGGAGTCTATCCCAGCTGACATCGGGCGAGAGGCAGGGTACACCCTGGACAGGTCGCCAGACTATCGCAGGGCTGACACATAGAGACAAACAACCATTCATGCTCACATTCACACCTACGGACAATTTAGAGTTATCAATTAACCTAGTCCCCAATCTGCATGTCTTTGGACTGTGGGAGGAAGCCGGAGTACCCAGAGAGAACCCACGCTGACACGGAGAGAACATGCAAACTCCGCACAGAAGGGCTCCCATGCCCGGGATCGAACCGGCAACCCTCTTGCTGTGAGGCGAGAGTGCTAACCACCACACCACCGTGCCGCCCCGGAACTCTGAACTGTGATTAATAATTAAATAAGTATTAATTATTATTAAATTAATAATTGCAGAGGTGATGTAGCCTTGACAAGACAACATTTCACTCATCAGTGAACATCTTGTCAATCATGCGTGTACAGCATGACAGTGACATCAGCAAATAGTTCTAGTACGGTCAGTTAACACAAAATGAAGCATGATTTATGAAAGGGCGCTCAACGGTGTGTTGTTTTCAATTTATGCTTTAATCAGGTAATAATACAACTTTTTTGTCTTGAAGTTCCAACTTTATTCTGGTAATATTTGGACTTCATTCTTGAAATCTAATTTTTTTTTAACATGGCTAATTTTAATTCTCTGTTTTAAGTTTCTTTGGTTGAGAGAAAAAACAGTAGGAAGGAGCTGTAAAGCCCGATTTATGGTCCTGCGTTAAATCAACGAAGTACCTATGTCGTTGCCGTGACGCCGTTGTGAACCCTTTGAACTTGTCCGTCACTCCGTTTCGTCGCGGTGCAATTCACCGCCAGAGCGGTAGGGGGCTGTGTTCCTTTCCTGAATGGTTATCGTCGTCTCTAGTTGATCCTTTGTTTAGCTTCCAGCTTTTCCGGTCACAGTGAACAATGGCGACCAAGAGAGAGAGAATCTTGCTGGAGCTGGAGTTGTTGGATGTCGAAGAAAGTATGTTAATACTGCAACATCTACATCGCAGCAGAAGATGTTTAGAGATGGCGGGGATGGCGTGATCTGGAAATACGGAACCGGAAATGCGTTGCTACCAAGCAAACCAATCACAGCCCTCTCAGTCTGCGCTGGGTCTGCGTCGCCTCGACGTGTAATTACATTTTTTGGGAGGTGCACATCAGGCTACGCCGGGGGCTACAGCGAGCCTCCTGCGTAGCCACGTACCCTATGACGTAGGTACGTCATTGATTTAACGCAGGACCATGAATCAGGCTTAAGAGCCATAAATTAGTCATGTTTAAATGTAATATCCCACCAGGCCACAAGGGGGGGTTATGGTACTGGCTGAGGCCAGCCAGCGTAGAGTTAAGTTCATGCCAGTAACACAGGTGCTGCTGATGGAAGGAGACAAACAGTTTTTGACTGTGCTTTGATAAAGCTTTGTCCGGCTCCAGACACTGATGAACAAATAAACGTATGATGATATAAAGTATTGGTAAAGACTGGAAAACATTTTCTGAATACACGTCATATTTGAGATATCTGTACTTCACTTGAGTATTAGTAGACGCTTCATATTTCTACATAATATTTGAAAGAGGGTCACTGTACATTTAATTCCGCTAATTATTTGCCAGCTTTGGTAATTATTTTACAAACACAACTTATGAACTTTAAAAATGATGATGCATTATAAAAATTGTGTGTGTGTGTGTGTGTGTGTGTCTATATATATATATATATATATATATACAGTACAGGCCAAAAGTTTGGACACACCTTCTCATTCAATGCGTTTTCTTTATTTTCATGACTATTTACATTGTAGATTCTCACTGACGGCATCAAAACTATGAATGAACACACGTGAGCACACATGAGCTTCAAGAGGTAGTCACCTGAAATGGTTTTCCAACAGTCTTAGTGTTTAGCACTTGTTGGCCCCTTTGCCTTCACTCTGCGGTCCAGCTCACCCCAAACCATCTCGATTGGGTTCAGGTCCGGTGACTGTGGAGGCCAGGTCATCTGCCGCAGCACTCCATCACTCTCCTTCTTGGTCAAATAGCCTTTACACAGCCTGGAGGTGTGTTTGGGGTCATTGTCCTGTTGAAAAATAAATGATCATCCAACTAAACGCAAAGCGGATGGGATGGCATGTCGCTGCAGGATGCTGTGGTAGCCATGCTGGTTCAGTGTGCCTTCAATTTTGAATAAATCCCCAACAGTGTCACCAGCAAAACACCCCCACACCATCACACCTCCTCCTCCATGCTTCACAGTGGGAACCAGGCATGTGGAATCCATCCGCTCACCTTTTCTGCGTCTCACAAAGACACGCGGTTGGAACCAAAGATCTCAAATTTGGACTCATCAGACCAAAGCACAGATTTCCACTGGTCTAATGTCCATTCCTTGTGTTTCTTGGCCCAAACAAATCTCTTCTGCTTGTTGCCTCTCCTTAGCAGTGGTTTCCTAGCAGCTATTTGACCATGAAGGCCTGATTCGCGCAGTCTCCTCTTAACAGTTGTTCTAGAGATGGGTCTGCTGCTAGAACTCTGTGTGGCATTCATCTGGTCTCTGATCTGAGCTGCTGTTAACTTGCGATTTCTGAGGCTGGTGACTTGGATGAACTTATCCTCAGAAGCAGAGGTGACTCTTGGTCTTCCTTTCCTGGGTCGGTCCTCATGTGTGCCAGTTTCGTTGTAGCGCTTGATGGTTTTTGCGACTCCACTTGGGGACACATTCAAAGTTTTTGCAATTTTCCGGACTGACTGACCTTCATTTCTTAAAGTAATGATGGCCACTCGTTTTTCTTTAGTTAGCTGATTGGTTCTTGCCATAATATGAATTTTAACAGTTTAACAGTTTAACAAAGGGTGGCTATTTTGAAGAAACTAGAATATAAAACGTGTTTTCAGTTATTTCACCTTTTTTTGTTAAGTACATAACTCCACATGTGTTCATTCATAGTTTTGATGCCTTCAGTGAGAATCTACAATGTAAATAGTCATGAAAATAAAGAAAACGCATTGAATGAGAAGGTGTGTCCAAACTTTTGGCCTGTACTGTATATATATATATATGTGTGTGTGTGTGTGTGTGTGTGTATATATATTAATAATTTTTTTCTCCTGGAAAAAAAAAACAAAACAACTATATATATATATATATATATAGTTGGGGTTTTTTTCCAGGAGAAAATTATTGTGTTATTTAATTATCTGAATTCTGGATAATAAGATAACAGTCATCTTTTAATGATAACATAATAAATCTTATCATCTAAAAGTAGTTAAAAATATTTCTTTGAGATAAATATCTCATACTTGATAATTATCATCGTCATCTTGACGTAGAAATGTTTGTTTTCTTGTGATAATGGTGAATGATAATTGTCTCATTATTTTAGGGAAGCAAAGTTATTTTTTAGTGATATTTTGAGAAAAAAAACAACAACATTAAAACCATAGTTTAATGTCGAAATAACAACATAATTATTATAGCTGCTGTGCAGCAATGGGTCAGGTCCGGGCATATTTAGGCAATTCTGAGCAACAAGCAGAAGAATTGGAAGACATTTAGGAATTTAGCAACACAATCTGCCTTTTGCATCAGCTGAGGCTTGACCTCACAACCTCTGAGACTAAGAATCAATTTCTATCTCACTGAGCTAATTAGTCAGTGACAATTCATGTGTAGCTTCACAAACTGACTAAGCCAGACATGCAGGTTTAGCAGCTGTCCATGCATGGAAAAGCAGATTTCAAACCACTGTAAAATAATTCAGTTATCGAAACAAAAATCTGAAAATATACATATTGCATCTAGACAGCATGGAAATGTTGGTAATTTGTTTGTAACAATGATTAATTTGCTCCATAAGTGAAAAACTGATGTTTAAAATTGCCATTTTTACACTGACTCCAATTGTTCACATTAGAGCAAAATTCAAAATGCTGTCAAAAATTCAGTTTTTGAGATAAAATTCTGAAATTTGCCACATGAAAACTGAAGATTTATTTAGCAAGAACTTGCATGTATATGTTTACAGTATTGTTTACAGTCAAACATTTTGATGCACTGTAGGCTCAATTTTTCATAAATCAAAAATCTGAGAAATGTAGCTTTTGTAGGACAGTCTGAAGATGCTCTGTAGCAAGTTTGGTGTCAATTGAGCAAAAATTGTGGGAGGAGATAGGTTTAAGAAGTTTTACAGTTTTTGAAAAAAGAGTGATGCACTTCATAATTTTTAATAGGTTTAAATGTACAAAAGTTTCTTCAGTATTGGGGCTACAGTTTGATGAAAGTTGTGAAGTTGTAGCACGTATGGTTGATTTGTTATGAATTTTCAAAGTTTGAACTTTAGACGCTTGCCGTAGCGCCACCATCAGGACTATTGGCTTGAGTTTACAGCTCAGGATATCTGGTATGAGACTGGACCTTTGTGCAAAGTTTGGTGAGTTTTCACCCATGGGAAGTATGATTTCCTCGGAAGAAGAAGAAGAAGAATGTAGGTTTACAATAGTGTAGGACCCTAATTATTCTGTAAGATAACAGGATATTTATCTAAAGAAATAAACATTTTTTTTTTTTTGCAGGTAACAAAAAAGTTTTCTTTGTCATCTTGGGATAAAGAGATAAACTGAGCTCAACATAATGAATTTGATGAAGTCATTTTTTGTGAGATCACAATCATTTTCTCGTTATCTGGAAAAATAAAATGTCAGTTCCTTCAGCCTTTATTAAATTAACCACAAACGTTTCACATATACTTTAACGCTCGAAGTATCGTCACTGTCAAAGGGCCGACACTGTTTTTGTCGTAGATCAGAAATCAGTAAGAGGAAGAATATCCAGTGATGATTCTGATGTAGTTTGTTGTGCAGGTTCAGGATTTCCTGACCAGGTTTGAGAGCATCCCGGACATGTTGGAGCTCGACTGCCTCACTGTGTCTGGAGATGTCACCTTCGGAAAGAACATCTCTCTGAAGGTAAACGTTTCGGTGGCCTTTTACACTTTTCATTGATGCTGCACTGCTGACTATAAAAAACTATAAACTAAAAACTATAATAATTCTACATGTCATAGAAAGTTGAGTTTTCTTAGAGGAGCGATTCAAACAAAAGGATAAGCTCACAATTTGTTAAGTCTGTGAGAGTAGGTGCTTCTGTGGTGATCTGGAGAATTCAAGGATGAGGCTGATCACGGAGTTCTTTGTTAATGCACGTTTAATTACGAGCTCAGATCAACATGGCTACATGCAGAAGCTATGTGATGATTGTGAACAGAGAGAGACAAAGCTTATATAGGACGGTGGCACGCATACTATTACCTAAAATGGTGCTCTGACACATTTAACTTGACCTTGGGCCAACTAAAATTAGTCCGACTTGTCCATTCATCAGTAAGCCTAGCACTTCTGGTCAGTGGAGATGTAAAAATACATACTAACAGTCTGTTTTTAAAACATGTTTAGTCTTGATTAATGAGCATTAAAGCTGTAGTTGGTAACTTTTACAAAAAATAACATTTTTTATATTTGCTGAAAGTGTCACAATATTCACGCAGCAGTACATGAGACAGATGATCTGTGAAAAAATCATATACACACAATTTTCTTTCTTTTTTTTGTATAAAATATTTATATTTTTGGGTGAGTCACGTGACGGGACCAAGTGGACTGAGGACTAATGAACCGGCGACCACGAGCCAAACAAATCAGTGCGACTCACTGCCATCTGAAGTGCCTGCTCTCGGTGAACCCGCTAATGGCAGTATCTCTGGTGAAGTGGCTAAAGAATTTGCAAAACTCACGGCACTGATTCTAGAGAAGTCAGAGGCCCACGATAAGAAATTAGAGGCTATAGGGGTGACAACAAGGGCCACAGACAGCAAATTAGCTGATATTGCTTACCGTATAACACAAGTTGAGAGTCGCCTGGAATTTCTGGAGGACGCCAACGAGCTGCAACAAGCGAATACCGCAGCCACAGCTTCTGAAGTGGAGGCCCTCCGACAGAAGCTGGATGATCTGGAGAACCGAAACAGACAGAACAACCTCTGCTTCATTGGGTTTCCAGAGTCCTGTGAAGGCGGCGACACCCTGGCGTTTCTGAGCACAATTCTGCTGGAGATTCTGAACCTAGACTTCTCAATGGGTCTGGAACTGGAAAGGGCGCATAGGATTGGAGCAGCGCGTAAAAGTTCAGGTCCTGACTCTCCATCAACGAGACCAATCATCGCTAGATTCCTGAGATTCCAGGATCGGAACCGCATCGCAGGAGCGGCACGCAAAATGGACAAAGTCACCTGGAAGGATCACCGCATCATGGTTTTTGCAGATTACTCCAAACTGGTGACTGATAAACGCACTGAGTTCAATGCATGCAAAAAGATGCTCCACAAAAAGCGCATTAAATTCTCCTTGGACTATCCAGCAGTGCTCACCATAAGATCGTCGCAAGGTCCCCACCTCTTTGATGACTGTGAAGAGACACTGACTTAGCCTACATTATTTGACTTTTCATTCGGTGTAAGGCTATAAGGCACTACTTTATTTTGATGTTGGTGTTTTGGATGAGGAGGGGCAAGCTGCTTTTTAATTTTTGGCATCCCCACCTTATAAGTAGCTATTTTTGGAAAGTCGTAAAACATTCCAATTCTTCTTTTTTCCCTTTTTTTTCTTTTAATCTTGCTCAGGATAGTTGATTATCTAACGGACAAACCTGCTTATTGTATGAGATGATTATTTTTAAGTCTTGTTTTAATAAGCTACTGTTAACTCAGTTTTCTCCTCGCATATATTATAGACTAAGGAGTAAACCTATACAAACTTACGGTATATATTCTGGGGAACCTAATGTTTTTTGTTTGGATGATATTAAGGGTGTTTGTTTGTTTTCTCCTCATCTTCCTTTTTTTTTCTCTCGCCACATAAATTGTGGACTAACAAATTTGCTCACAATCTGGTATAGTTTATTCACTTAAATGCCAACATGTTATATTCTTAAAAATGGGGGTTTCTCTGTAGGCTAATTGCATTTTCTATGCCTATGCCGGGAGCCAGCTGTGACACCACATGCACTCCCGTGCGTTAGGCATTAGCTAGAGGGGTGGGTGAGCGGATGGTGGAACTCTGTTCTCCGCAGCTTCAAGTTAGAGAGTCATGAACCAAGTTGAGGCTTGTTTAGTCGTCTGGTTTATTGGACGCATGTTTGTAGTTTTTATTTTATTTTTTTGGAGTCTCTTGTTTGTTTATGTTTGTGATTATGTTTCTTATGGGTGGTTGTTGTGCAATATTGGGTCAATATGCAGGGTGCACCAAGACTTACATAGTACTCAGTTTATACTATTTCAGATTCCTATAAACTACGCAGAGATTGGGTCGGGTTTGTGGAGGCTTCATGTGGCAGTAACAAAAGCAGAGGAGTAGCAACTCTAATTCAATTTTATTTTAATCTAATCAATAAACACCTGCAATTTAAATGTCTAAGGAAGAGTACTGATGAAGAGGGGAGAATTTTAATCATGTTATGTGAGATTCAGGGTAGCAGCATTATTCTAGCCAATATATATGCCCCAAATATAGATGACCCTACCTTTTTTGGTTTACTTGAAAAGAAATTAAATGAGATGGGGAATCATCCTGTTATTTTGGGGGGGATTTTAATGAGGTCATGGACAGTGTACTAGACACGTAGCTCTGCCTCAGCCCGCACTTCAAGAGCACAAATGGTGCTAAAAGACATGTCCAAAGCAGTCGGACTAGTGGATATATGGCGTATACAAAATCCAACATTAAAGGACTATACTTTTTTTTTCACCCCATAGTTCATTTTCCAGGATAGACTTTTTTTTAGTTTCTCACTCCCTCATACCTGCTATTCATACTAGTGGCATTGGTAATAGAATTCTCTTAGATCATAGTCCTGTATTTCTCCAAATGGGGTTATCTAGTAAGCCAGAAAAGTCCACTAGATGGAGACTTAATTCTAGCCTCTTGCTAAACGTGGCCTTCGAGGAATTTATTAAAACACAAATCAATCTATATATTGAAACTAACTGGGCTACAGCTCCCTCAGCAGGGGTGGCCTGGGAGGCTTTGAAAGCCTTTTTAAGAGGCCACATAATACAGTACTCTTCATATAAAAAAAGAGAAAATCATGCTAAAATGCAGGAGCTTGAGAAGCAGATCGAAATTGCAGAATCAAATCTTAGAAAGAGCACGTCCTCTGAAATTCTCACTAGGCTGACAAGGTTGAAATATGAGTATAATTTAATTATGACTCGGAAGGTGGAGTTTTCTCTCTTCCGTGCAAGACAAAATATTTTGAGGAAGGTGAGAAGGCGGGGAGATTACTTGCTAATTACATCAGGCAAAAAGAAGCTATGAGTGCTATCTCTGTAATTAGAAGAGATGATGGACATCTCTTGACTGACCCCAGGGAGATAGGGAACTGCCCATTGGTTTGACATCCCATTGTTCCAACCATATTAAACTCATTGTTCTGAAGTGCGTTCTGAAATCATCATGATGCCCTGTGGTTAAGGTCTGGTTAGGTTTAGGCACAAAAACCACTTGGTTAGGGTCAGGAAAAGATGATGGTGTGGGTTAAAATGAAAAAGAAAGTGACAAACATAAGCCGTGAGCCTGCTCCGCCTCAAGCCGGTCGCGGCACACCAAATGCCCGCCGCGAGCCGTTCAGCACCGCGGACAGTCGAACTAATGGGATGTCGAACCAATGGGCTGTCGAACCAATGACATGGACCCGGGAGATAAATCTAGCCTTTAGAAACTACTACGTTAATCTTTATACTTCTGAATGAAAGGTGGACAGGAGTGACATTTCTGCTTTTTTGTCTGATCTTAATTTTCCTAAGTTGTAGACCAATTTGAATGCCTGGATTCACCCATTACTATATGGGAGATAGCTGAGACCATTAAACAACTTCCCTTGAATGAGGCCTCTGGCTTAGATGGGTTTACGGCAGAATTTTTTAAGGCCTTTGCTCCGGAGTTGGCACCATTGCTTCTAGATACCTATAATGAGACGTTTGTGGAGAAAAAGCTCCCTCCCTCTCTAACTGAGGCCGTTATTACTCTCATTCCAAAAGAAGGAAAGGACCTATTGGACTGCAAAAATTACAGACCTATTAGTTTAACCTCATGCGATAGTAAGATTTTATCTAAAATTTTAGCTAACCGCCTGAACAAGGTTATAACCTCTCTGATCCATCCAGATCAGGTTGGTTTTATAAGGTCTCGTTCATATGTAGATAACATTAGAAGATTCATAAATATTATGTGGGCAGCTCAGAATGAAACTTCTCCTATGGCTGCAATCTAACTAGACGCTGAAAAGGCGTTTGACAGGGTGGAATGGCAGTATCTGCTCTCCACTTTGCAAAGCTTTGGTTTTAGTAAGAAATTTATGCAATGGATTAGCCTTATGCACATCCTACAGCATCTGTGTTAACTAATAGCATTATATCTAGGGATGTCCCGATCCAGCTTTTTCACTTCCGATCCGATACCGATATTACAGCCTTGAGTTTTGGCCGATACCGATCCGATCCAAGCGTGTATTATACATATTCACTTATTTTGTTGTCAGTCATGTTAGAAAAGGTTTGATCAAGCAATATTACTCTAACAAGAACAACTACTTAATCGGGTTAGTTAGAATGATCCACAACAGTTGGTATGAGAAACTGACCCATTTATTGTGAACAGGGTTAAATAAACAAACTTTAAACTTGAACATTAACATTAAATAAAAAATATAGCTGGTTTACTTTGGCTGCTTTGGCCCCTTAATAAATAGAAAATAAATCAACACAAGAAATCTTTAAAGTAGCAGCAAGACTCCACACACTTGTGCTTTGGCCCCCTAATAAATAAAAAAAAGATTAACACCACAAGACATTGTTGACATTTAACAAGTGTCAGTGCCAGCCTGGTGCACAGGCACACAATATTGTACAACTGTTTAAACCAGCAATAGTCCATCCATGGCTCCAGTTTCACTAATTTTGCTCAAAACAATGCCATCAGTGCTCTTTACTTAAACAGTAAGAGTGTAAACCAAATAAAAATATCACTCTCAAAAAAACCAGAGCAGAAAACAAATAGTCAGTTAACTAAGTTGACCGCTACTCTTCCTACCCTTCCCTCCGTGTGTGTCTGCCGTCTGCATGCTGGCCTGGTGGATTGATAGTAAGTGCTGGAGCAGATCACTGGAATGGACTGTTTGAATCGCGGAGCGCTGGGCTGGCCAGAAAACCTGGATTGGACTACTTGAAAAACTGGATCGGAGTTCTTGGATCGGCATTTTTCCATGCAGTCCGATCTGATGCCGATGCACGTTTTTTGTTAATAACGGCGGCCGATACGACATCCCTAATTATATCATCATCATTTGGCTTGGGTAGAGGGACAAGACAGGGCGATCCGATATCACCATTACTCTTCGCCATTGCACTTGAACCTCTGGTGGCTGCCATCCGTAGGGAGCAAACATTTTCAGGCATTCAAGTTGGTGAAAAATGTCATAAATTGATGTTATATGCGGACGACATTCTTTTGCTGGTCTCCGACCCTGAACACTCACTTCCTTCCCTATTTAAAATTATTGGTACATTCTCCTCTATTTCAGGCTACAAATTGAATTGGACAAAGTCTGAGGCCCTCCCCCTTACCTCATACTGTCCCAGATTCCTCTTCCAATCTGGTAACTTTGACTGGCCTAAGAGAGGTACCGAATACTTAGGTATAACATTTACCCCACAACTGTCTGATTTAATCAAAATCAATTTTGAACCACTCTTGGACAGAATGTGGTCTGATGTTCAGAGGTGGACTCCACCTATGTGGGGGAAAGCAAATATCATTAAAATGACCTGTGCTCCAAGATTTAACTATCTGCTGCAGGCTCTTCCAGTCAGAATCCCACTTCATTATTTTAAACAATTTGATCAAATCTGTAATAAATTTATATGGAATAATAAACGCCCCAGGTTGAGCATGAAAAAACTACAGAGACCAGTAGAAAGAGGTGGCCTTGGTGTGCCTAATCTATTACTTTACCATTATGCATTTACTATTAAACATATGGCACAATGGGCTTTGCCCCCAGAAAGAGCCCCACCATGGTTTCATCTTGAGAGCACCATCTGTGCACCTCTTGAATCTATAAACTATCTTAGCTGGGCTGGCCCCGCAAAGTTGTTTACATCCCATTATTTCTCATATCCAATGAGTGTGGAATAAAATAGCAAAGATATTTAAATTTGACCACTATCTTCACAGGTCTGCTGGGATCTGGCTAAATCCCAAGCTTTATAGACAAAAAACCTTTTCTCTAGGGGACTTATACCAGGAGGACACACTAAAATCCTTTGAAACACTTCAAAAAGAATTCAACCTACCACAGAATCAATACTGGCATTATCTACAGTTAAGACACCTGCTAGGGAAAGTCTTTGGCTCCCCCTCATCAGCACCACATAGTGTCGCAACTCTAGAGAGGATTTTGAACATCTCTGGTCTGGGTCATGAAGCCTCCTCTTATTATGCAATGATTCTCAAGGCTTCTGATTCTAAAATAGTTGCATTAAAATTATGTTGGGAAACTGATTTAAAGGTATCTTATACAGAGGAGGAATGGTTGAAAATTCTCAGCAACGGGAAGAAATTATCAAGGGAGTTACGAACAAGATTGATTCAATTCAAAATTTTAAATAGAACTTATTGGACACCAGCCAAGCTCCATAGTGCGGGTTTGGCTGATAGTCCTGAGTGTTGGAGGTGTCATGACAAGGATGGCAGTTTAGTGCACATGCTCTGGAACTGTTAAAAAGTTCAGAAATATTGGTCTGTAATACACACTACAGTGGAAAACATTACTGGCGTCAATATTCCATTTTCTCCCAAGTTATTTATTTTGGGAGATCCTTCCTTACTAAAAGATTTGAATCCTCCCTTAGTGGAGTGGATCCAAACTGCCTTTATGTTAGGCAAGGCAAAGTAAGGCAAGTTTATTTGTATAGCACAGTTCAACACAAGGTAATTCAAAGTGTTTTACAGAGACATTAAAAGCAACAAGACACAATTTAAAACAATTAAAACAGTCAATTAAAAAGGGAAATAGAAATTGAGAATGATAGTGATAATAAAATACAGGAACATAAAATAAAAACAGGCTTAATACATTGCATCTAAGAGCAGTAAGAAGTAGAATAATAAAAGGCATAAATCAGCAGTGTGTAGTTAAAAAGTACGGGCAGTAGAATACAGCAGGTAAGTATTTAATCTAAGAGTACGCTTCAGTAAACAATAGTGTTATTGGCCCTGATTTAAAGGAGCTGACAGTTTGAGCAGACCTCAGATCTACAGGAAGTTTGTTCCACAGGTGAGGAGCATAATAACTGAATGCTGCCTCACCGTGCTTGGTTCTTGTTCTTGGAACACACAACAAACCATTTCCAGTTGACCTTAGGAACGAGACTGCTGGTTAAAGACTGGAAAGCATCTGCTGCACCTGCGCCATCCTTGTGGTATACATCTCTTGGGCAGTTGGCTGCTTTTGAGCGCCTATCATACAGATTGTTGGATAAGGTGGGGAAATATGATTTGAAATGGGGAAAGTACCACACCTATACGTTGGGGTCTGAGAGTGTGTCCAGCTCATAAATAATTAATTGTATATTCTATGGTGTAAACTTTTAAAATGTATACATGTATGATACTGCTGCGAAATAATTTACTATGTACTCTGCACAACTCAGCACTAACCTGTTTTTTTTGTTTGTTTTTTAATTAATTTATTTATTTTTGTTCTTATTGGTTGTAGTACATTTTTGTTATCTGCTCTTTTTTCACCCTCTTTTTTTCCCACCTGTGTTTTGTAATGTTTTTTTTTTTTTAATTTAATTCTTGGTTTTCATAATATTATTTCAGTGGGTAGCAACATAACTGAAATCTATGCATTACTGCAATAAATGTAAAATGTATACCCTATAAAAAGAAAACACAATAAAAAAATTAAATCACAAAAGAATATTTACATGTTTGATACTTTACGTACATTTTCTGATTATATTTACATACTTTAACTTAAGTAGCACTTTCAGTACAGGACTTTTACTTGTAGTGGAGTATTATCACAGGCTGTGTCTGAAATCATTCACTCATTCACTCTTCCATACTCACTATACAGGGAGCTCTACGTAGAGGACTATAAAAACATGAAAGAACACTTTCTGACAATACTGTCTGCACCGTTTATTACGTCATTGCTGTCGCACAATTAAAACATGTTGTATCAAAGTCACCTGGAGAACCATCCATAACAAATTCTGACGTGCGTATTTTCCCCAAGTTGATTTATAAGGTTACAAAATTCTTTGCGGCTCTTTGTGTTGTGATGCTGCTCTGCTCACATTAAAGAACTTCAACATGTTGTTATAAGTTAAACATGTACAGCAGGTTTTAATCGAGTTGCATTCTCTCCTCTCGTCAATCTCCGTGTCCGTCCGTTCCTTTGGCGCAATGCATGATGGGATATATTGCTTGGTTAGTGACCATTGGTTGTACACTACTTTTCATGGTGCATTGTGGGATATTTTGAGTCCACTATATTGGGTGTATTAATCGCCAGCACTACAAAATGGCGACCTCACAGGCTGCTTTGCACCTGGCAAGGTGGTGGCACCGAGTGACAACAGGTTTGCTGCTCTGAGAGAGTCTGGAGAAACTGAAGAAAACACAGATGATATCAACGAAAGTATTCAAGAATCGATAGCTGGTGCAGTTACCAAGGCAGTTGCCGACGGAACGAGTGCTTTGGCTGACGGATTGAGCAAGAAGAAGCCGACTACATGCGGCGCTCACAACACGAGGCAGTCAGTGTCAAAGGAGGGTGCTGGTAAGGACCTGAGCGTGGGCGACTTAATTAAAGAAATGGTCCCAAAAGTTATAGATGCGCTGACTCCGTTAATAAGTTCCGTAGTGACGGCGGCTGTAATTGAATCCACTAAACTCTTGCTCCAAGAATGGGGAAAACACATGGACATGATCAAAAGAGGTCAAGAGTCAGCTGTGAAAGCAGCGACAAAAGCTGCTATGGAGATGAATAAACTGAAGTTTGAGTGTGACAAAGTTGAGCAAACTACTCGCAAAACAAACATCATCATTAGAGGAATCCCGTCAACAAACGGTGAGAACACAAAGAAAGTAGTAGTTGATCTGGCAGCCGAGATGGGAGTAGAGATGAAAGAGTAGGACATCAGCGTAAGCTACCGTCTGCCAGGGAAGGATGGAAGAGTGCACGAGGCTGATCAACACCGCAGCAGAAACATTTTTGTCAAGTTTGTCAGGTATGAAACCAAACTTGAAATTATGAGAAAAAAAAAACATCTAAGGAGCATTGATGGGAAAAACAGAGTCTTTATTGAGGAAGAGCTTACACCTTTGAGAGGAAGGATCCTGAGACAAGTGAGGATGGATCCAGAGATAAAAAGAGCCTGGACAATGGACGGTAACATCAGTTGCATCATTAAGGACAACTATCGGGAAGTGAAGAAAATCATCTACTCCAGTGATGAGCTGATGTCCAAACTGGGATGGCCTGCAGAAAAAGCTCAAAGCGTCGGGATCTATGTAGACCTCCCCTAGGCCAGCGCTGACCCCTCACTACATGCAACTTGTATCAAGGATGTAACTTGTAAAAATTCTACCGGTTGATTTAAGACTAAACAGGAGACAGATATTAAATTCCTCGGACTAAATGTGTGGGGATTACGTGCTAAATTTCAATTTGGGATTACAGAATACATTAAAGACTGACTTTGTTTGTTTAACAGAAACCAAAACAGATAATATCTGTAAATCAGACTGTGATGAATTTACTCCTTTCGTGCTAGAGAAGAAGAAATCAAGTTATAAACATGGTGGTATACATGGGGTTTGTCTATTAGTTAAAAATGAGTTTGCAAATTATGTTCATGAGATAAAAGACACTACTTCTGACGCCATCCTGTGGACTAAAGTGGCCAAAGCAGCTTTTGGGTTTGAATTCATCTTGGGAACAGTTTATGTGCCACATGAAGGATCTGTTTTTTTCAACAAGGACTATTTTGGAAATGTCTCCCAAGATATTTCATTTATGAACAGTAAATACAGTTTACCAATAGTGATGTTGGGTGATTTCAATTCAAGAACTGGTATTCTGAGTGACTCTTTAAATGTTGGTGACGTAGGAACGAATATTAGAAATGGGCTGTCTTTTGATGGCGAAATGTTTTTAAATAGTGAAATAAATGATTTTTCTTTGATGGATCTACAGAGGGTCAGTGAAGATCTAACGACTAATAATAATGGTCACAGTCTAATTGAATTATGTCAAAGTTCAGAGTTGAAGATTGTAAATGGAAGATTTGGGTCTGATAAAGGCATTGGACGCTACACCTGTTTTAATTATAATGGAAACAGCGTTATTGACTATGCCATAGTGTCAGCTTGTTTGTTAGCACAGATTATTTATTTTTGTGTTGAACCTTTGGATAAATGCTTGTCAGATGTCCACTGCCCTATTAGTGTAACTATAAGAGCCAATAACCTTGGTTCTCATAAGTGTGAAACTCGTACAGATACTGCTTATTATGATCCTGAAAAAGATTATAGACACATGACCCATTTAATATTTAAACACCGATGGAAATCTGAGCTAAAAGCCACATACCAAGAAACCTTTAATTTAGAGGTTATAAAAAATGTATGATTCAATGATTGATGCGATTAATATTTCCAATACAAATCTGGTTGAAATAAATAACATTAGTAAAGGTATATGTGACATTATGGTAGATCAAGCTAAAGGTTTGGGTTTATGTAAGGCATATGGTCAGGATCTGTACAAATTTGGTAGAATGTCAAAAAAACTACAGAAGAGAAAACCCTGGTTTAATGCTGAATGTATTGAGACTCGTAGAAAATATTTTAAATCCATGAACATATTCAAATTTAACCGCTCTGTCCAATCTAAAGTTGAAATAAAATGTATAGCTAGAAAGTATAAATCCATCATAAGGAAATGTTCAAGGCAGTACTATGATTCTTTACATAGGAAACTTCGTACACTTAAAAAATCTAATAGTAATGAATATTGGTCTATTTTAAATGCAGGTAAACCATCTGGAACATTAGGAAATGTATCTATAGAAACTTTTGCTCAATATTTTAAAAAACTCTTGACCTCAGACAAGTCACCTCTCCTACAAATGAATACATAAATGATTTGTTTACTTTGGAAGAAATATAGCGAATGGTAAAAAAAAATTAAAAAATAAAAAACCAAACGGTGTTATAAATGAATATATAAAGAACTCCCCTTTGGAAGTGTTGAACATTATAGTAAAAATCTTTAATTTGGTACTGATAATAGGTATAGTCCCCACTGACTGGTGTTAGGAGTAATAAAACCACTATACAAAAATAAGGGACCAGTAGATGATCCTGAAAATTACAGAGGTATTACTTTACTTAGTTGTATTGGTAAGCTTTTTACGGCTGTTATAAATTACAGACTAACTGCTTGTATAGAGTCTGAAAGAATTCTTGGAGAAGAGCAGGCAGGGTTTAGGAAAGGCTTTTCAACCCTTGACCATATTTTTGTTCTTCACTCACTGGTTGAATGGTACCTGCATAAGAAAAAAAGACTATATTGTGCTTTTGTTGATTATAAAAAAGCATTTGATTTGGTAGATAGGTCATCACTATGGTTTAAATTAGTTGCACTTGGTATAAATGGAAGGGTATTAAATGTGATACATAATATTTATGAGGATGCTAAATCTTGTGTTAGAGCTGGTTATGATTTGTCTGAACAATTTGTATGTAATGTAGGAGTGCGTCAGGGGGATAATTTATCACCACTATTGTTTGCACTATATTTAAATGACTTTGAAAAATACGTGGGTCAATGGTACAAAGGACTTCAACTTTTCTCAACTGAATGACGCAATGTGATGAATGGTGAAATAGGGATATATCTGAAATTATATGTCCTACTTTACACGGATGATACGATTGTACTGGCAGAGACTCCTTCAGAATTACAGACCGCATTAAATGCAGTTGCTTCCTATTGTAAAAACTGGTATTTAACTGTTAACACAGACAAAACAAAGGTTGTTATTTTCTCTACGGGGAAATTACGGATACTCCCAGAATTTAAGTTTGGTTCAAATAAATTAGAAGTTACTTTTGAGTATGACTATCTTGGAACGTTATTTAATTTTAATGGACAATTGCTAAGCAAGTTAAACTAGCTAAAACAGCTTTATTCTCCTTGGAAAACAGAGTTACTAGATTACAGTTACCTGTTGATATACAGTGTGAGTTATTTGACCAGCTTATAGTGCCTATTCTTTTATATGGAAGTGAAGTCTGGGGATTTCATAAACTTGACCAAATTGAAATGCTTCACAGATCTTTTTTGAAACGTTTACTTAATGTTAATAAACGCACAGCAAATTGTATTATTTATGGAGAGTTTGGTCGAAATAGTCTAGATTTAAAGGTAAACATGAGAATGATTAACTTTTGGGTACATTTAATTAGTCATAATAATGCAAAAATCTCTTTGACTGTGTTTATTGTTTTCAAGATTTTGTATGATGACAATATTTTTAAGTGTAAATGGATTTTCAACGTTAAAAATATTCTTGATGATTGTGGTTTATCGTACTTATGGCATGACACTGGACGGATGAACCCTAAGTATTTAAAATTAATGATTGAACGTAGATTATCTGACATGGAACTACAGAGACGGCATGAGAAATTACAAAGCAACCCTTTTTGTGATAGTAATAAATTGTTCAAAACGGATTTCACTTTTGAACCTTATTTGATTATGTTAAGACCTGCCAAAAGGATTTGTTTGTCTAAGTTTCAGTGTGGAAATTATAAGTTACCTATCTCTGAGTGCAGGTATGATTGTGAAAATGTCCCTCGGCAATGTACTCTTTATTTGACTGGCAATCAAGGAGACGAATATCATTATGTACTTGTGTGCTCCTTTTTTAACAAAGAGAGAAGAGAGTTGGGTGGACAGTTCTATAGAGTAAATCCAAATATTTATAAGTTTCAAAAGTTAATGTCATCTCGAAAAGTAAAGGTCTTGTCAAATTTGTTGAAACTTTTAAAGAAAATCCTGAATAGTTTCTCTTGATTTGCTTTGACTTGTATGTATGTACACTAATTCTGCTCTATTTATTTTGTTGTGCATTGGTTGCCGCCTGCTCTGATTTGTTAATGTTATTTTTGTCTGTCCCTTATACCCTGGGGAGAGGTCAAAAGGAAATAAATGAAATGAAATAAAAACTATATAGTGGACTACAGAGTGAGTGGTGAGTGATTTGGGCCACAGTGTGGTGTCAGTACTTCTACTGAAGTAAAGGATCTGAGCACTTCCTCCACTCCACACAAACAATAAACCAGTAAAATGACATCACTGTGTTTATTAATAAAACCTTTCTACCCTCACCAGGGAACTGTCATTATCATAGCCAATCATGGCGACAGGATCGACATCCCTGCCGGAGCAATGCTGGAGAACAAGATCATTTCAGGAAACCTGCAGATCCTCAACCACTGAGGCCTTCTGGGGGAAAACAAAGACAAACAGACGAAGCCATCTGCACCTTGAAGAGACTCAAAGAGATTATTTTTCTTCTCTACACTGATGAACTATCTCACTTTGTTTGTTTGTCTGTTTTCGATGTAAAGCCAACCTGAAAGGGTCAAAGGTCAGCAACTTCCATGTTCCTCCTGATGCAGACGTGATGAAACTTCCTGTTACTGCAAACAGCCACTGCAGAATCTGAATCCACTGTGTGTCGTCTGCTTCTGCTGTCAAATAAACTAGTGCAATATGGGTCAGCTGAGTGTCATGTGATGTTTGGACTCTGACAGAAACTCCTCACAAATTTCATATCAGAGTTTTGGGTTTTTTTAATGTCATATTTTGAATTAGATTTAAAAGTTTTCATCCTCTAGACTGTTTATTGGTCTCTGATTCAGACTGATTCAGATGGTTGTGTGAGGATTACAAATACTGACGATCACTGACAAATGAGTTACTAAAGTCCTAAAGAATAAACTTTGGAGGTTAAAGAGGGGTTAAATTACCTTGACTGTTATTGGCTGGCACCCGGAATAGATGAGCTACTGGCTCTTAGAAGCACACTCTAAAAAAAATAATGGTTCAACTTTAAAAAATTAGGGTAACAGTTTGCATGCATCTTTATAAGTAGTTCCAACTCTGCCATTAATGAGTCAGTCCTTTGAGTTTTATATAATCCAACAAACTTCATTAGTTTAGTACAACCAACATGATTTGCTTTAACCGTAAAAAGAAAACTTAATTAAGTTGAATCAACTTAATATTTATGCAAAAGTTGTGATATTTTGTAGACAAATTATTTTATTTAAGATATTCTAACTTATTTATTAGAATTTCATGCTAGTCAAAAATGTTTTTGATTTTGACCATCTTAAAGTAAGTTGTCAACTGACTAAAACACACTCATACAACAAATATAATCTTTTAATGCAAAAAAATAAATAAAGTAAAACGTTTTTAGAGTGTAGTCACATGTGCGCTCTTTGGATACATCGGGTTTACTGTGTTTATTCCATCTTGTGAGGGACTCACTGCATGAGTAAAGTATACTCTCAGTTAAGAAATCTAAAATGCAAGTCTCCATCAAAAACAATCCAAGGCACACTGTAGGGTTTTTGATTTAAAGATGGAATATTTCTTAGTGTTACCACATTAAATGTGCCAACAGACTGTCAGAAAACAACTTCCTAAAAATTGTTACTTTGTTTGGCTTCATGTGAAGGTGATAATTATAATGGTAAAAATTGTTGTTGGCACTTTTTGAAAGTTGTGCGCAGTTCTGTGGGTTGGATGAATTGTTGAAGTTTTGCATAATGCTGTTGCGTGTGTTAAATGTTGTGCATATAGGCCTACTGTTTAGCTACGCTGTTGAGATGTTGTACAGAGACAACACCCATACTTGCACTCCATTATCTGATTTTTGTGCTGCTTCATCACCATATTAAGCAATTTTATGACACACAAATGAAATGCAAGTTCAAGATAAGTTTTATTGCACAATTACAGCTGGAGTTTGTGGTTTGTCTCTGCATGTCAGCAATAACGGCCTCCCATGGCAAGTTCTCACAGGGCATCACACCCCTTCTGCCAGAGCTCTGACAAGTAATTAACAACTAAAAATGTTCATCCTGCACTGACCCTGGTCAAGAGGATGGGCTGTGGCCAAACTATCACTTCCCCTTCTGCTCCTCATACTAAAACTCAACGGTTAGAATTTAAAAAAAAAGCGTTGTGGTTGAGTAGGTGCTTTGCGAAGCTTAAATTCAGCAGTCTGTTTTACCAGCAAGAAAGAAAGGAAGTGAGAGGAGGAAGACGAGGAAGTTGCTGTTCACTAGCGTAATCCCTATGGAGCACCAACAAAAACAACATTAACAGTATTTAGTCATCAGGTAAGTATTTATGCTGTAGGATGTGGTATATCACTCAACAGAGGAATATGGAGTGGGCATCAGAGGATTCTTAAGGACTTGTTTTACTGCTTTTTACAGATTGATTAAAATGTTCTGCACCACTTTTACACTAAAGAGTATTTGGTGCATTCCTTTCAATCCAAATGCAATAGGTCTGATATGAAAGTATTATTATAGAAGCAAGCAGCAACAAAGTGACTATTAAACTAAAAGAAATAAAAGTTAAGCTGTGGTGGATTATCACATTTCTCACAAAGCAAAAAAATTCAATGTGTTTCATAAAAGTTTCTCTTCAGTTTCCTCATTCCTCAACAGTAAGTGTGCACTGGGTGAGACCTCTGTAGATTTTGGTGCATTTAATTTCATGTAACTTTGGAAGACACTTGATTTGTTGAAGCCAGACTGCTGAAGCCTCATATTAACTTCAGATGCACGTCGTCGGACAAAGTGAGAAACATGGACTTTGTCCTCCATCACTTACACTGCAAAAATATTAGACAGGGTTCTTTTAATGGGAAGTATGCATTATTATAGTAAGCATGTTTCAATATGAGCATGTGAGTGTTTAATGAATAAACGCAAATCTATCTAAGAGCTAAGAAAATCATCCAGAATATGGAGAGGAAGAAAGAAACAGAAAGGAAGAAAGGATAAAGAAGAAAGTATTTAGGATAAACTGGGTTATAAAGACAATTTATCACTGGGCTGGACCGTGTAGGCTACAAAAAACATCTCTGACGCATCAGCAAGAGCTTACTACAGTAACTCAGTAGCTCTAGTGGAACAAATACCTCGACCTCAAGGCTCCCAATGGCACACTGTTTCCTTCCACAGGAAAGAAAAGGGCGTTGCTTGGTGTGATAAGCTCTTACTTCCCGCTGACAGTGTTCTGCAGAAAATTATCACTGTCCTGCCATTTGATGTACACAGACTTGATTTTTGCTCCCAAGAAACTTACTTTTCCCTGCTGGTATGTGCCTTTCGACATTTGCTTTTCATTTCAGTGTTTAATCATTTATGTTTAACGGATGGGAGTGTGGGTGCTGTGCTCTCATATAAGACAACTAAGGGCTTGTCTAAACAAAGTCTTGGAGCAACACACTACATCATCCCATTGCTGGCCTGTGTACAACTTTTTATTCACGTTTGGTCTTGCAGTTCTTCTCTTGGATTTTTTGTTTCAGCAGACTGTGCAGATAGAAGATAAGAAGAGCCTATTAAAATGTGGGACGGAGGAAAACTGCTCATTGCTGCAATCGTTGTCACTGGTCTTTTCCACAAGGTGAGTATTTCTCTTACAGATGGCTGCTTAAAACGTGTTGTGTTGTTATTTTTGGAAAAAAAAAAAGTGATATTCTCTTGTCTTGAAACTTCAATCTAATTAAAGGTGACAAATTTAAAACTGCTGGACATGGCCCCAGATGCTGTGGATGACCTGTACAATGGATGCCGTCAAGAGGCCATGGAGAAGTTTATCAATTCAGGCCTGTTAGGACAAGAGCTGAACGCCAGTGCGGGATTCCATCAAGCATGGAGTGCAAATAACCACTGTCCAAAGCTGATCCCTGGAGGAACAAAAGACCATACTGCAGCACTTCTGACATATGCCAATGCAGATGCGGGTTTGATAAAGATCTTTGATGCTGCCGTAGAGACAATGGGCGGAAATGCAAGCACCTATGAAAACCATTTCCATTTCAAGTCCCTTCACTTCCTGCTCATGGACTCAATGTCGCTGCTGAAGCCAAAGAAATGCGAGACTCTGTATTTTATTCACGAAGGTTACACAGCACAAGAGGGCTCAAAGGTGAGATTTGGAAGATTCATTAAAGTCCATTCAAGCTATACTACGCTAAAGGAACTGGAAGATTGGGACGGGCAAGTCATCTTTAATATCACTACTTGCTTCTTTGTCCACCTGGGAGCGGACATTTGCAGTGAAGACCAGGACATGGCACTCATATCTCCAGCTGAGGTGTTCACTGTGCAGAAAGTAGCTAAACTGTATGACAACATTAATGACTCTCAATACACTGTGATCGTTCTGAACAACTCAGCACAGAACAGCACGCACAACTGTTACATTTCTTCACGGTAAGACATTTTCTTGATCAAAACAAACTACTTAACTCTATGATTATTAAATGATATATTAACTTGTGATTCCTCTATCTAAAAAGTGAGTGTGATCTTTGAATGTTTTATAATCATTAATAACTAGTGAAGAATTGTTTGGCATCAGATATTTTAAATAGATACAAAGATCACACGGTTTTACCTGACTTAATGTAAAAGTTTCTTAAAGGTCCAGTGTGTAGGAAATGGAATTTAATATAATCAGTATGTTTTTTGAGCGTATAATCACCCATAAATACGAATTGTTGTGTTTTCGTGACCTTAGAATGAGCCATTTAAATCTACATAGGAAGTGGGTCCTCACATATGGAGATCACCATGTTGCGCCTCCATGTTTCTACATTAGCCCAGAAAGGACAAACACAACGCTGGCTCTAGATATGGCCATTTACATTTTTGAGATGGCTGCCATAGTTAGCAGGTTATTAGGTCTATTCTGTCAGGTTTATTCATTTAATTTACATATAAAATTTCCATTCAGCTTACTTTAATAAAGTTTGTGTAATTACTGTTGATTCAATCAAAAATCAGAAATGTAATATAAGTAAATCCATAATTCTGTATATCTGAAATACACAGAGTTTAAGAACTGCCATTACGGGTTAGGGTTAGCGCCTCAGGACACTTTGCAGCCACCAGAATTTGCCAAACATATTACAAAGCTTTCTCCGAGAAATAAGAAGAACCCTTCTAAGATTTATAAATTACTGTCAGAGTCCAGTTCTATACATTTACCAATTTTAAAATGGGAAAAGGAGCTGGGTGTATCACCGGACCCTGACTTCTGGACTCAGATATGCAAAAATACATTTAAGATGACAAGACACACTAATATGCAACTTATCCAATTTAAAGTACTCCACAGAACACACATCACCCAACAAAAGATGAATAGAATGGGCTTTAGTCAATCTGACACATGCACTCAGTGTACTCAGAACACTGCAGACACCTACTTTCATGCACTCTGGTTATGTTCACCTGTCCAGCACTTCTGGTCAACAGTCACTCAAAAACTCTCCTCCATTTTGGACTGCAGGATCCCATTATCTCCCAACCTGTGCTTAATTGGTGACCTGATGACAATCTACCTCCCAAACAGCCTCTGCAACTCTCTTCTTGTAGCTCTCGCCATCGCCAAGAAAACAATCCTAGTCAATTGGAAAGATAAACAGACCCTCAACATCAACCACTGGCTGAATCTCCTTGCAGAACATATTTCACTGGAGAAAATATCTGCTGGCCACAGAAACCAATTAACATACTTTACAGAAAAATGGTCACCATTTATTCACTCACTAAACGTGTCTGTATAGTGCCACTCAGCCTGTGAGCATATGCCACCTGTACATATAAATATTACAACTCAAGAAAGACTGTTGTGTAGTATGTAACGGGTTTCTGTTAATGATGTAACCCCTAATCCCTCTATCTCTCTCACCACAATATACCACAGCGGTTCATCAGAATTCAAGGTCTTAAGCATGTGTCAGGTGCACCTTCTTCCCTTTGAATCTGGGCCTGCTCCCTAGCTCTGTGGGGCATCGCGGGGCCGGGCGGTTTCCCCTGGGAGCGGATGCGTCTGGACTGCTCGCCCTGTGTGCCTGGGGGGGGGCGGGGTCTCCTCGTCCTCGTGGGTGGGGCTTGTCGTCCGTGCACCCTAGTGGCGCGCCTCGCCCTTCTGCTGTGGGTCGGTTTGCTGCGGGCGGTTTGCTTCATTAAAGTCAATTCTGTGAGCTATGGTTAGAAATGTCGCCATACTCTATTGATCTTAGTTTTATTTGATTTAAAAACTACTTGACTCAAATGGATGGAAATTGTATATCTCATTGAAAGAGACAAACCTGACCATAGACCATAGTATAATTTCTCTAACTGTAAGATATTTATCTCTCTTTTTGTCTCGCTCTCTCTTCTTTAGGTCCCGGGCTTATGTCTCCACCCAGTGGCTGGTGTTGGTGCTTGTGGCTTCATCTCTTTTTTTTCTTTGACTGCTGAGAACATGTGAGAAATAATGAGCAGCTCCAACTGCACTGAGAGTTGTTGCAACAAAAAACTCTGCTTTGTTTGTACAAATTTATGGTCATGTACAAATTGATTTGCTGTGATGTCTGCAATTAAGGTGTGACAGGCTTTTGTAGGTCCGCTGCAAAAATCATCATCATCATCATATTGCTTTTTTTTTGTAATTACTGCAACAACAATTGCTTCCTGCCTATCAGCAGAATTATACTTATATCAGTAAGATAAGGGGAAGTGCAACAAAGGTGGCATGCAGCTTCAGCTTTTTAGTCAGCTTTTAAATATGGGAGTTGAGCTTTACATAAACAAATAAACTGGTTGATCATGCCTTGTCTTACCTCATTTGTGTTCCAGGACTGAGCTGTGAGCAAATTTTCATGACAATTGAAGCACTTTACAAAGTCATCAAATACAGGCTGGATCCCACCATAAATATATAACAGCTTTTTTCTTAACTTTCACTGCAAGTTAATTTCTTTAGAGATAAATATGTCTGCAGTCCAGACAACTACCTGAGGAGGACACAAGTCCAAAGATTTAGATAAACCCTGCTCAGCAGATCTTTAAACAATGGTTGTAAAATGCTGTTGACACATTCTATATTACAGTGGTAATTTATAATTTATAAGACATGCTTTTCAGCACATCAATAGACCGACACTACACTGAAACTGCACATGCAATTTGGTTGAGTTGCTGAGTTAAGGTACATGAGATTAATGCCACTTTTCCATAGTCACTAATACACCTAATAGACTGTAAAACCTGATACGGAGATTTAATGCTATCACCTATTGTTTCAACAGTAGCAAATACATAAGTTTTTAGCAGACATCCCAACATACATTGTTTCAGAGTTAAAACTCTTAGGAGATGCCTCTTTTTAAAGGTTTGAAGGAAAGAGACATGATGAAAACATGTTTGTCTTTAATACATGTTAAATGAAGTCATGGTTGTTTACGCAAACAATGAAAACCATGATGAAGGTGGGTATTAAATTCAGTCCTTACTCTAGTGCCCAAGATAGACATTGACAGATGGAGCAGGTGGAGCAGGTGTCATGCTGATACTCTGGGCAAAGTGGCTTCAATAAGAGCAGCCGCAGCTACAGAGACGTAAAGATTCTAGTGTAGACTGAAGAACGGACTCCTAACTCTGTAAATGGTATATATAAGTGTAACCATACAAGTATCGATTGAACGTAAAATCTTAACTCTACTAAACTTGTTATCTCAAGTTCAGTGAACTTAACTGAACTGGCTTTACATTTTCAAACTTAATCTACATCATAACAAAACAATAAAACACAAATTCACTGTAATGGCTATATAATTTGAGTTTATGTGTTTGTGTCTGCATCAAAACATCATAATATTATAACACATACAACACTTATATGCAAACAAACAAACATAAAACAAAATTAAATAATAGTAACTAACAACAGTCCCAAACAAGTTCATTTTAAAATGGCACATGCTTTCTCCAACTAACAAAAATGACAGCAGCAAGCACTTGTGAATCAAGGGTTGCTTAATTTCGGAGAGTCACTATAATAGATTTAATGTTGGAAGAGCAGCATTAATACTGATGCTGCAGCTGCTGAAATCCACTGAGTGGTGGTCTGATGGCATTAAATACACCATGAATAGAGCATTTAATCAAATGTGTATACCACCATATTACATCACATCCTTATTTTATACAGTCTATGATCACATCACACTTAGTGTAACATTAAACCAATGTGATAATAAAATTTTCAAAGCAGCTCAAAGTTGTTTGTGATGCTGACAAAGTATTTGGCGATATCTAAAAAATAATAATAAGTATAAAAAGATGTATGACAGCTGGATGAATTTGAGCTCAGTGGGATATTTTACCAATAGATTTGTTTTAACATTTTGGCAAATTGGCACCATTGAAATTATGCTGATATAGAGATAAACAGTTACAGTTTGCAGTGTACCCATGGATGTAAAGACAACTATAACTGGAGTACTTTTGTCCTCCTACTATTAAATGGAGAAACCTCTGTCCCTCCGTCCGTCCGTCTGTCATCATCCGTTTTCCTCCTCACTGCTTTGACCTATTTCTCTGAACTTGCACATAAGCTTTCATCTCGGTCATGTGCAGACAGCCACGATGCCATTTTTGCATTTTTCCCACATTTCTACTGTTTATATTCACGATTTTTTCCCACTACCCATTCATACTGTGAGCACCATTAGCAGCGCAAGCTACGCATGCACGGAGATCACTTGGAAAACACCTGCACTGGGACCACAGTTTGGCTGGGAAGCCTTTATCTCCAACACTTATGGATCGAAACCACTTGGAAAACACCTGCACTCGGACCACAGTTTATGGCTGGGACATGCAATTTCAAGCACCAACACTTGCTGAAGACTAAGGTAATTATTTTACTGAACGAACGCGCGTCTGTGTCTGTGTGCGCGAGCCAGCCATTACGTATATTCACTTTACTGGCATTAGCCTACAAATATTACAAACTAAACATTGCGCTGTGCACTTTGCACTATTTCTTTCATTCTTTCTCGGTGTTGCATGTGTATGTGTGTACCTGTGTGCCCGTGCACGGCCCCGCGCAGGCGCGTGCCTCCATGCCGTCAGCCAAAACTGTGCTCCATGTATTTTGCCATAAAGCATGTTTCTAAATACAGTGTGCATTGTTTGTCTTACAGTAACATTTATTACACAGTGCATTTACAGTGCTCTGATTTTTCATTTCCTCTAATACACTGTTTTTGATTTCTTATTCCTCTATACATAACACATCCCCGGGTATGGACTAGTATTGAATAAAACTCAAAAACTTGATGATTCCCAGGCAAGTTCTGCAGTTATAAATAACATCTTATTTCTATGATATTTAAGGGTTAACAAGGGTTTATGAACATTATTCGTGATGAACATGTGAGATAATAATGTCCTTGGAAAGTGTAAGTCACACTGTATCTAAAACTATGTGTGTCATGTCTGTTTGTTGGTTTAAAGTACCTGAACTGCCTCCGTAAGCTGTGTCACATCATCAGAGACACTATGCCCAGACTTCAAAACATTTACCACACCCATCAGAGTTAATTAACACTATCAACAGTCCAATCAGCATTTCTCAGCTCAATATAATCTGTTAAAATAATCCTAGAGCTGGACTGCGTCCAGTCAAGACAACTAACTGTCTTTATTATTGAGCTCAGAGTTAAGTCTTGACCTACGTCCACGAGAACAAATGCTCTTGTCCTTGCTGAGGATGCTGGTGTCGACCCGAGAGAGAGTGCACATGCTGCTCTGGTGACCCGGTCTATGTCTTGTGTTTCGGAGCTCCATCTCATCGTAGCTTGACACCTGGACAAAGGGACACCAGCGGAAAGCCCGCTTAAAGCCGGCCCGGAACCTGCGCCCAAATAAACCCCTGACATGTAATCATGCTGCTGTGTACACATACAGTACATGTGTGTTTTAGGGATGTAGGGAAAACTTATTTGTACCCACCTGCTGTTGAGGCAGCAGTAGATGATGGGGTTGTACATGGTGGAGCTCATTGCCAGCCACAGCACTGACAGGTAGACCTGCTGGATGTACTTCCATCTGCTCAGACGCTTATTTAGACCTGTCACAATGAAGTAGACATGATAGGGGAGCCAGCAGAGGGCAAAGGTCACCACCACGATGATCATCATCTTCACCACCTGCAAGAGGAACAATACTAATAATATTAGCACGACAGCCATTGTATTAGAAACCTTTCCTCAGCATACAAACTGCAACAGTGCTGCTATCAAGCACAGGTGTACTGTTGACCATAACAAAGTGCAACACTGTAACCAATACGGATGTCATACCTAAGATAACAATAATAAAAACAAAGAATGTAGTAGGAATAGGCGTTATTAGACTTTTTAAACCTAATATGATGCCAATATCTTTTGTCACAATTTTAACAATACCGATACTGATCATACTGATGAGTTGTATTTGTACAATTATATTATCGATACTTTTTTAAAGGAATCAATACCAAATGAGAAGTTTGTCAATATCAAGACATCCCTCCCACAGGATCAATCTGCTCATCCCTAGTAGTAGGAGATCACAACATGAAAACATGGCATACCCCATATACACTATAACAGGAAGCAAGCATTTTAAGATTTATATATTCTACAGGCCGTTCTGGGAAAGCTCAATTTTTGTAAGGAAAAAGGCTTTTGTTATCTAAAAAGGGGGTTGTAACAGAGAGGAAAAGAGGCTTAGTGTGGACATAATCTGAACATCAAATTTGCAGGCTGTAGAACCACAACAATGAAAGATAGTAAGACTACTTAGGGCTGGGAAGAACTGCAGAGCTGAGGTAATTCTCTACGGGTTTGTCACTACAAGGGATACATGCTTTTCACATACATATTAATTTGATACATTGCTAACATAAACATTTGGTTTAGTGGAACTTCGAATAATTCAGCTTTTTTCCACATTGACAGAAAACCAACATGTCCATGCTCTTCAACTATAGAAACATCAAATTAAGAAGGCAAACCGTGTTTGAAGCCATGGCGGCATATTATCTCTGAAGTAGGGCGTATATTGTTTTCCTTCATTCTGATCAAAATGAAGTTTCCATTCAAAGAGCCAAAGATGGCTGCCATACGAAGAGACGGAAAGGACAGGAATGACACATCAGAACCAGCAGGTTCCAGGTAAGACGGATGAGAGAGCAGCATAGAACTCATCAGTGCATTGCAGCACAATGCAGAGCTGTGGGGCATTAAAAGGAGTAGGAGGCTATTATATCATCAGCGAAGGCTCATCTGCTGGATGGAGATGAAAGCGCCTTTGTCAAATCTCCGGCCCAAATGGCATCTTGTCAATGTGGGCCTTTGAATCAAGTGTGACATTGTCCTGACATTTATAAATCTCTTTCATCTCTCAAGGTTCAATTTTGCCAGCAATCAGAGCCTCTGATGATTTCTTTTCCTATAAAGGAAGGCCTGTCAATGGCAAAGCTGCACCTGTTGCTGCCTCTATTTCTGTATACTGAATGCGTGTGCGTTTGTGGTGTAGCTACGCCTATTTTCAAGCTTTTGTTTTTTAGTTTACATTGATGCTCACTTCATTAAACTAGTTTTGCAGAATAAATTGAGTTTAATTAAAATGAAATTAATGAGTGCAATTTGGCCATTTTCAAAAAAAAAAAAAAGTTGCAATATATGCTAAACAAAAAAAAAAAACATTTAAAAAAATCCCAATCACCCTTAATCACCGGATACTTCCGCAGCTTAACCTTTGTCCGTCTCTTTGAATAATCTGTCATGTTAACCGTTTATCAATAAATTGTACTCTTTAGTGTTAATCCCGGGGGCTGTCTTGATAGATGCACGTCATGACAGTTGTGATGACCTTAATCCCTCTTTAAACCAACCCTCACAGTCGCTGCGGCAAATCACACTGCACAGTCTGGCTGATGATGTCTAACTACAGTGGAACAAGTGCCTCTGCAACTCATGTTTGCAGAGGTCTTTATACTTAACGCACAAATGTGAAGACTGAGAAAACTAAGAAACTGAGAAAACTCTTACTGACTTGGAGTAAAAGGAGGCCATGTTTAAGAACAACAAAACTATTGAAACATCCATTTGCAAACTTTTATAGAACTTGTGCAGTATAATCCAAGTCTCATTTAAACAGTTGTATGCTCAGTATTTACCAAACATGAATTTTCACTAAAATCTTACTACTTCTGCATAAAAAGTCTCTCATCCGGAGGAGTAGCCTGCAAGCATGTGTGTTTGAGCTCTACTCAATGGAATGCACGATCAGAGTTCAATCGCAAAGAATTTCACATGTGGGAGTGTTATAAATAGTGAGGTTTTAGCAGGAATGAATGTGTTTGGAAAGTACTGAGCGTACGAATAGATAAATGAGAGTTGGATTATACTGCATACTACAGTTGTGTGAGAGTTTGCAAATGGATTGATATATTTTGATATAGTTTTGCTGTTGTTACATGTAGTCGGCCTTTTACTGCAATTTGTAGAAGAATAAAAACAAAACATCAACAGCCATGCTCGACATCCTCTTGAATAATATCCCCCTCCCTGTCACAAAACATTTTTTTGAAGTAGATTATTTCTTGCTTTGTACATTATTTGTACTGTTTTACGTTCCATAAATTTCAATGTATGTGACTTTAAAAACGATGTGTTCCTGTTAGGGTTGGGATCCAGATCCAGTTCCTTTTTGGAACCGAGTCCAAAGTTCTGGTTCCGGAACCGGTTCCATCACATTTGGCGTAACGGTTCCTGCAAATGGTTCCTAGATTGTTAAAAAAAAAACCAAGACAAAACAAAAAAAACCCACGTCACATGCATTTCCATTAGAGCGCGGCATGGGCCGCATATTTCTGTCCAAACCCGACCGAGCCTGACATTATCTAATCACTAAAGCACTGTGTTTGTGTCACACAGTTGTCATGGTTACAGGCTATTTAACAACCCGGGCGTGTGCCGTCGGTGCTCAGCTGAGGGGAGCGGTAGAAACAAACAGCCAGTGTGTGCGTGTGTGTGTGTGTGTTCTGTTCAGGTGTTGTCACGTAAATAACAGTGCCCAAGCATGAATGCATATAAGTATTTTTTTGTTACATTGCTGTGGTTAATTTGAGGTAATAGTGTTACTGTAGAAATCAGAGAATCACTTTTTGTTGTTATATATTCTCAGGGAGATAATACAAGCTCTAAATCTGAAATACACACCACACACAAATGTGTATTTTCATCTAATTGTACTGTGCAACAGTTAGAATAAAGTTTTTGTATTTGTATGATTGCATTTGCGTTTATTAAATACTTGTTTAAGTATAGCAAGTATAATGAATATAATGTAGGAATCGGTAAGAGGAATCGGTAAGGAATCGGAATCGTTAAAATCCTAACGAGTCCCAACCCTAGTTCCTGTGCTCCCTATATCCAACATTAGGTACAGTCCTAATGGCTTTTTTTGTAATAAATGTAATGTAGCTATATAAATTGTTTTTACAGGTGTTACCCCAGACCTCCACACCGTGATTAAGCTATGGCAAAACGAGTGAGCAGTAGACTATATAGTGATTTATGGTCCAATATGTGTCTTGATTTTCCCATAACTGTAACGCTCCTCGCCAGCTTTCTCAGTTTTTGGATTCTTCGTTCACCAACGTGGCATGCAAGAAAATTAAAGTTTTCCTCATCCATTCAATGTGACATGGGGCGAGTAATTCATATACAAATGATTTTTGTTTGGCCGCATGTGCAGTGGTGGTACGGTGAAAAACTACTTGAGATTTCCCTGACTGTCCTGTCTTTACCTTCTAGAGTTTTCCAACTAGCATGTCAGTGTCTGGTTAAACATAACAGGCTGATGTGAAGCTACATTTGTTATGCAACGCATTATGTTTGTTCGTCCATGGTTATATGATACTTTTGATTGAATTAGATAATAAATGTGCAAAAAAAAGAAGATGAAAAAGATGATTAAGTGAATGCCTTTAATACCTGCATTGCAGTCACAACAGCTTTACATGTTACATATAACTGATCAAAGCTGTAACTGGTTCACAGTGTTCTGTCTCACTGCAGACCTGATTACATTTGTTTTGGTGCCTCTGTTTCACTTCCTACCCAATCAGCAGAGGACTTTTAAACATGTGGATTGTTAATGCTGTTGGAAACCTGTGTCCTTCCTCCTGGGGGACTGTAATGCAATAATAAAAAACAAAAACACATAAAAGTCTTTCTTTTTGTTTTTTGGTTAGGGTTAAGGTTGTCATTTCTTTGTTGTCTTTATTTTCTACAATAAGGGAGCCAATCTTTAAAACATTTTTTTGTCATTAAGCCCTTATAACATTTAGCCTGTCTCTTTTCTGTAACATGTTCTCACAGCAGCCTATCAGCTGTCCTTAGACAAGTTAAAACTGTCTTGGTAGACTACTAGTTGAGTAGAAATGTATAATCATAGCTGCCAGTTACACATCATTTTGTTGTCCACTCATGAAAACCGTTAAAGAACGCTCTTAACTTTACATTTAAACCCCAGTTTAGACCAATGATTCTCATCAAGACGAGTTGAAACAGGCAGCTACTGGTGATGCGCTGTTCTGCAACATTTCGTCTTGTCGCAAATCATTAGTCTGACCTGGGCTTAATGAGGCAAAACCTAATGTACATAAACACACCTGTTTGCTTCCCCTCCAAAGACACACAAACATAGTGCAAATAAAAAAATGTTAATGCATTAAATAAATGTGAGTTTACCTTCCTTTTAGCCCTGAGCTGTCCATGATAGTTATCAGATGAGTCTCCTGGGATCTCTCCTCCCCACAGAGTGATGCCCACGATGGTGTAAGTGATGCCCATCACCACTAGGGGCAGCACGTAGACCAGAACTGTAACTATGATATGATACCTGTGAAAGTGGAGAAACTCATCACCAGCATATATTTTAATTGGTGGGACAATGATGAACAATGACCTATCTGGAGTTAAAGACAGACACAACCAGATGACACACTGAGAAATACACATATAAGAGACTAGATTACAGCCAAGCTTTGCCATGATGATGAAGCCTGACATAAGCTAAAGGAAAGGGGTTCATCAGTGTTCTCACATGAGGGGGTCACCAGCCATTCGGGGCCAGGCCACGTAGCACAGGGTCCTCCGGGGCAGAGCGCGGGTGGTGGAGTAGTAGCAGAGAGGGAAAGCCAGAACTACAGCTAGACTCCATATACAGACGATAACTCCCATAGTGGCCTTCGCCGACAGACGAGGCTTCAGGGGGTGGATGATGGCCATGTACCTACAGGTCAGAGGTCACAACATTAGCCTGGGCTATAACTTTATTTAAGATTTCAAACATGCAAAACATAACAGTTTCAGCACATCATGCAAACCTGAACACAGCTAGCATTATGCAAAAAAGGTTGATTTATTCACTATGCTGCTCTGATGAATATTTGTCTGAAGACAAGATCATCAAACATTTTATTTAGTATAAATTTGTTACATCCAGTCTGCTGAAGTTTGTCTTTTCTGTAACATTTTTGCAAACTTTTCCTTGTCAAATAAAGGCTTATAATGTTGATATTCTTTCCAACAAAGTCCTTCACCTCCCTGCATGTTTTATAACACTGAAATACTCACTCACAGTAGTGTATGAGCTGTCCTTACCAGACAAGTCAAAAGTGTCTTGGTGGAAACCAGGTGAGTGTAAAGGTATAATCATAGCTGCCAGTAATCCGCCATTTTGCTCTCCTTTCATGAAAACTGTTAAAAATAATCTTTTACATTTGCAGTGAAACATAATGTATATCCATATATAATCTGCAAATACACCTGTTGACACAACTTAAGAGAAAAGGTGTAACTATATAGAGTGTAAATGAACATGCAATCAGGTAAGGTATTAGTGATGAATGATACTATTGGTCATCACAAATTCAACCATCTCAGACATATATGCTCTGAAATACATGAAAGTTGTAGTTAAAGTCAACCTTCTTACAATCACAAATGATTGTATTCTAAAGCTATGCATTTGCATTTGGTTTTCTATTGTTACAACTGAACATTAAAACACAGAAAAAACTAAAACTTTCTGAAATAATTAGGGTCATCACATGTACTGTATATGCAGCACTGTAGCACTCTTAATTTTAAAGATAGCTGAAAGCTTCAGTGTGTAAGATATAGGGGAATTTAGTGGCACCTAGTGGTGAGGAATGCATTTTGCAACCAGCTAAAACTTCTCCCATGTAGAATTTCTTCCCTCCTACACACCCCACATTTGCTGCTTTAACTTTCACTCTTGTCCTGCAGCGTGTCCCCCAGGAAACACCGTCCCGCTCTGTTAAACTATAACAGTGACCAGCCATGTATCATGCCAACGTTAACGGATGGATTTTTCGCCAGTGTCTGACGCGGCAAGTCACTGACCAAGCACCGGATTTTGACAACTTCAGAGTGAGACCAGGTTGGCGAAAGTGTGAATGGCTGAATCTGGAGGCAGTGTTTAGTTTGTCCATTCTGGGCTACTGTAGAAACATGGTGGTGCAACATGACAAGGTAACAAAAACACAGTTCTTATTTTCAGGTGGTTATACACTAAAGAAAACATAAGTCTTATATTATATTTAATTTCTGCCGATATATCCCCCTACATTTTACACACTGGACCTTTAAATAATCAAGACTTTTAATGTAGGCAACTCTTACATAGGTAAACTGACTCAAGTTAATGCATTCATTAACCAAATTACTGTGAAACGTAAATTGTAAAATACCTTAGATAGGGTTTCTACACATTTTCCATTTCAAATTTCCATACTTTCTGTACTACTTCCAGACTTCTCAGTAGATTTTTCAGATCATGTTTGACTTCTGAGTACAGATAACTGGATGTTCATTATGTAAACAAATACTTTTAAAATCCAACTGTTGAAAAAGTGATTGCCAAAAGATTGTAGCCAGGGCCTGAAGTGTAACATACTGAATAAATAATATCATATTATTGCTTCTCCATATTTTTAAATCTCTATTATAAATAAGAACCGAAAAAAAAATTGTTGGAAAAAAGACAAATAATTTAATTTTCATGGCGTCTGTGCAGCATTGAGTCCATGAAAACGACGATGGCATGGTTTCCTTGTGTTGAAAAGACATTTCGTTTACTTTTCTGATCATTACATATATCACTGCATAACTCAAATGTTCAATGATGACACTTAATGTATGGTATCATCTTCCTCATACCTGTCGAGGGCTATCGCGGTCATGGAGTAGATGCTGGCGAACACAGCGGTGACCGGGAAGAAGTTGTGAAACCTGCAGTACACCTCTCCAAAGTACCACTCTCCGTGCGTCGCGTAGATGAAGTTGACGAGCGTGTTGAACGCAGCCATCGACACATCAGCAAAAGCCAAGTTCAGCAGGAAATAGTTGGTGACGGTTCTCATCCGCTTGTGCGCCAGAATAATCCACATCACAATCAAGTTTCCGAACACCGCCACCGCCAGCACCGTGCTGTACGCCACCGACCACAGCGCCACGCGCCACGCCGGCTGCACGAACTGGTTGGTCAGATTCCTGGTTATGTTGGATTCATCCCGTCCAGAGGCCATTCCTCAAGTGTCCTCAGTCCGATCTGCTTTAGCCGGGCTGCTGGCAGGCGACATAAGTCACTGTGGCACCTCTGATGCGCAACATACGCGCCTGGTTAACATGTGACCAGAGAGACGGAGACAGAGAGAGAGTGGTGCTGATGCAGACAGTCTGTTATCACTCAGAGATGCTGTGGTGGGTAGATTGAGTCTTATAGCCTGGCACAATCCCTAATCAGATAAATCTATCAAAGGATGTCAAACTGATATGAGCATGACATGCAGGCTATTATAAAACAACATAGTTGAACTATATATAAAAAATAATTTGTAAAATAACAGAATCTGTCAAAAAAATTGTAGTAAAGTAAAAAGTACAAGGTGCCATGTGAAGACAGTACCCAAGAAAAGTGCAAGTACCTCACATTTGTATTTGAATACAGTGCTTAAGTAAATGTAATTAACTACATTTCACCAATTCACATGACCAATTTTATCCAAACAAGTCATAACAAGTTAATTCAACCTCCTCCACCCTGATGCTGATACAAATCTTATCAGCAGGATTGTGCTGTAGTCATTTCTTACAGCTCATGAGACTCTACTGCTAGTCTTCAAGTCAGGACTTCAACTTCAAAACTCTGGTAAATGTCAGTATCTTATGGAAAAATTTGTTGCTACAAATAATCATAAAGTAGCACTACATAACATGAAATTGGGAAAAAATTGCTTCAGTGGTTGTTTTTTAGTACTGGCACTATCAGCTTAATCATCTGAATTATTGATTTTATCCTACCAATTTTTATACGTCTTTTCTTTTATTCACTTTGGTCTGTATTTGCTTGTTTGTTTCTTTGTGAGACTATACACAGATCAGCCAAGACATCAAAACCACTGACAGTTGAAGTGAACAACATTGACATTGACATTCCTGTGGTTGCCACCTGACACGCTCCACCCACTGAAACACCAGTGCAGACCGGGTACCCACCATTATGGCAACGGCACCCCTCAGTAGCAGTGGCCCCCCAGCAGGACAATGCACCATGCCACACCACAAAACGTGACAAAGAGCTCAAGGCATTAACCTGGCCTGCAAATTCCCCAGATCCCAATCTGCTCAAACATCTGTGGGACATGCTGGTGCAGCACCTCACATCATACAGGACTCAAAAGATCTGAAGCTAACATCCTGGTGCCAGACACCCTCCAGAGGTCCTGTGTCCATGTCTGGACATGTCAGAGCCAAGTCCGGTCCAAGGAGCACCCAATGTGGATCGAGGGTGCCTCTGGGGTACCAGCACGTCCCTGAAATTTTCGATCAGGTTGGGATCTGGGGTATTTGGAGGCCAGGTCGATGCCTTGAGCTCTTTGTCCCACTCTACGGGTCATGTCTGAGCAGTTTTTGTGATGTGACAAGGTGAGCTGTCCTGCTGGGGGGCCACTGCCATCGATAAGTGCCGTTGTCTGCAGCGGTGTTCGGGTAGGTGGAGCACGTCGCCCCCCCCTGCGTGGCCCAGTTGTTGAAAAACGTGCGCTAAAGTGCCATCCTGGGAGCCAAAACGTGCGCTAAAGTGCCCTTTTTTTTTCTTTTTGCCCCTGCCCTTCAAAAAGTCTATGCACGCCACTGGCCAGGACCCAAGGCTTCCCAGCAGAAATTGCCATTTTTATCCAAACAAGTTACATTAAGTGCATTCAACCTCCTCTGACGCTGATACAAATCTGATCAACAGGTTCATGCTGTAGTCATTTCTTACAGCCCGAGTTCAAAACTCTGGTAAATGTCCAAACCGTTTCATTCCAAAGGGTCATGCATTAGAGCTGTGTGAAGCCTTGGATGACTGTGAGTATATGGTTAATCCTTCATAGCCGTGCCATCAGAAAAAAAAAAGCTCCAGAATTTTATGTAGGTTGGTCTCTATTATGTAACCATAAGCTCAAAACAGATCAGTGTAAAGGCCATTAAGTGACAGACATAAGGAAATGGCTTGTAATGATATGACTCTCCTGGTTTAGGCAAAGAACATTCAATTCAAAGACATCTCTTTGTTTCATCTCCAAAATCATCCACATATTTTATCCAGAACATCCAGATTGTTTTTGACTGCAAATTAAAGAGGACCAAAATTAAAATTAATTTGTCAAAATAGTGGTTACACTGTGTTGTAAACTAAACTAAAGGGCAGTGAAGGTATCTCCTTCCTCTCAGAGAAAATATCCAGTTAGCATCTGTTTCTGCTGCTGGGTTCAACTGCCAATTGGATTAAAGTTCACCTGCTGTGCCTGTTTTTATGAGTTGTACTGTGTAATGTGCTGTTTCATGTCTACATTGTCTGGTCTGGCTTTAATAGTTCGGCATCCCCCACAAAAAATAGGACATGGAAATAGACTGATTGATTCTGAGTTCATGGCTCAGTCTCTTCAGTGCACACAAACACATACAAAGATTTGCACACTTGAAAAAAAAAAAAAACAGACCACAAGAAGGTCAGACAGTCTGTTTCCTCTCAGCAAGACCTCATTACCCAGAGGCCACCTCTTTTGGGCCACTCCCTGTCTCAAATGTCACTGTTCAAACCTCTCCCACACACGCCCTGTTCCCCCATACTAAAAAGGTCGCAAGCTATTAGGTAACGCTTGATAATATCATTAGCTGCATCAAAAATTCTTTTTCCTCTGTTTCATATGAATAATTCAAGCATCATTTAATCACTAGGGAGGGACCAGCAGGGAGGATGAGAGCAGCTCTTTGTCTGGTGTCTGATCTGTACGTAACGGGATGAAGTCTGATTCGTGTAAAGCAAATTACAGTGAAACTGACTGACGTGAAGAGTTAGATACAGTCAACACAATCCTGTGGAGAAAAGCAAACTTGGAAAGATGTTTCATGTATTTAAAGACATCACCAGCTGTGTATAAATGTGGACGACATTCAATCAGTCCTTTCAGTGCTTCTATAGCAACACATACACCTCTGGCAGTCGTCAAGGTTGGCTGCTTGCATGTCGGAGGAGAGGCTATACTGTTCCTTAGATGAGACACGAGATGTGACTATTCAGATTCTGTCCTGTGACCCAGCAGCATTATATTTGTTCAGGGAAATGTACAGTAGTTGTGAATGAACTAGGAAAAAAAAACACTCCCTAGGGCCCCCATGCTGTTTAACTGAGAACACTACAGGCATGCAGTCTATTGTTGCATGTCAAAACCTTTTTTCCCTGTGAGATACAGCACAAACTGGCATGCAACTACTTATGGCACGCTGCTGTGTAAAGTAGAAAATCCTAAAATGTCCAACTCATAGACAGCTTGTGAGAGTGGTGGAAGTCGTACTCAGATAATTTATAAAAGTAGAAGTGCAACAAAACTGTGGAACTGCTAACAATTTATTGACATGTGATAGGCATGATTCCTGCACACTAATATCCTTGCAGCATTTCACTTTACTTTGAGTTTTCAGTCTATCAGACTGCCATCAGTGCATACATGAATCAGCAACAATTCGCATAATTCTAATCAGGCAGTATGCAACACACTTGTGCACAACCACCCACCTCTTGGGAATTGTAGTTCATTAAGTACTGAATGGAGTACTGTGAGGCATACAAGCATGGATAGAATTATGAATGGGCCTTTCAGGCACAAGCCCAGGGAACCCCGTGACCTTCACCTGCAAAATGTCACTCAAATTAGCACGTAGCAACCAGGAAGACACACAGAGAGACCACGTAGAGATGCAAAGGAACTGCAAAGAGACACAAAATGACTAGAAAACCGATCAAAACAACTACATAAAGACATAAAATGACCCCAAAGGACTTCAAAAAGACATAAAACAACTTCAAAGAAACACAACATGACCACAAAGAGACAAAGTGACCTAAAAGAGACACAAAACAATTACAAAGAGATGCGACATGACCACGAAGACAAACAACGTGACAATAAAGAGACACAAAACAACCACAAGGACCAACAAAATAACTACAAAAAGAAAACAAAAAACCCCAAAAAACACAAAGGATTAAAACAACTACAAAGAGACAGAAAATGACCCCAAAGGACTTCAAAGAGACACAAAACAACCTCAAAGAAACACAACATGACCATAAAGAGACAAAGTGACCATGAAGAGACACAAAGCAACCGCAAGGACACACGGATTGTCTACAAAGGGGATCACAATAGCCACAAAGAGACACAAAATAACTAAAAAAAGGATCAAAACAACTACAAAGAGACAGAAAATGACCTATAAGAGACACACAAAAAAACTACGAAGAGACACAACATGACCACAAAGAGACAGAAAACAACCACAAGGACCAACAAAATAAGTAAGTAGGATCAAACAATCACAGAGACATCAAATGACTCAAAGACATAAAATGACCCAAAAAGAGACACAAAACAATTACAAGGAGATGCAACACGACCACAAAGAGACAATGTGACCATAAAGAAACACACAACAACCAAAAGGACACACGAAATAACTACAAAAAGGATCACGATAGCCATGAAGAGACACAAAATAACTAAAATGACCTAATAGAGGTACAAAAAAACTACAGAGTCACAACATGACCACAGAGAGACAGAAAACAACCACAAGGACCAACAAAATATCTACAAGAATACAACAACCTCAAAGAGACATAAAATAGTGATAAAAAGTATCAAAACAACTACAAAGAGACAGAAAACAACCCAAAAGACACAGAATGACTTCAAAGAGACACAGAACAACTACAGAGAGATGCAGAAAACTACAAAAAGGATCAAAACAACCACAAAGGGACATAAAAAAAATGACACAAAATGACCCGAAAAGAGACACAATATGACCACAAAGAGACAAAATGACCACAAAGAGACACAAAACAACCACAAGGACCAACAAAATAACTACAAAAAGGATTAAAACAAGTACGAGACAGAATACGAACCAAAAAGACACAGAATTATCTCAAAGAGACACAAAACAACTCTAAAGACACACAGCATGACCACAAAGAGACAAAATTACCACAAAGAGATGCAAAACGACCCTTTTGCATGTCTGTACCCAGGGGCCCATTGTCTCATAATCCGCCCATGCATTCAAATATAAAAATATACAAAAAAGTGTAACACGCAATCTATTTATGAGGTGTAACAGGCTAAAAGGTTTAATGGTTTCATCTTTCACTATGCATTGTACTTTATAAGCCATATGCTTTTGCATGTTATCTCTTAATCTGAACTGTAACTTGTAATTATTCATGTCAGATGAACGTATTGAAGAAAAAAGTACAACATTACCATCTGAAATGTGGTGAAGTAGAAGTATAAAGTAGCAGAAAATGGAAATACTCAAGTACAGGACAAATACCTTTGTGCTTGAGTAAATGTAGTTAGTTATGTTGTCCACTGGGGAGCAGTAATTGTCATTCATCCACTGGGGAAAACACTTACACACTTAGGGGCTGTCCACATCAACGCGGGTATTTATAAAACCATGACTCTTTGCTCACGGTTTGGCCTTTCATCCACACGTAACCGCAGTTTTGGGCCCCTGTAACCAGAGTTATTTGTAACCAGTCCAGGGTGAACTTTTTGGAAAAGTCTGGTGTCAGCAGTCATGTGTGGACAGGAAAACCACAGTTATTTTGTCTTGTCTCCATTGTATGACGTCACAGTGTGCGACGTAAACAGAAAACAGCTGTGTTATTACCTGATCCAGTGTGTGCGAGAGACAATTTGAGGATGGACCTAAACAAAATACTGCTGCTATTTAGCAGCATATTGATTTTTCGCGCTTGTTGTTTTTCTGGTAATGACCTTTTACTGCCTTCTGATTGGCTACAATGGCCTTACAGTTATATTGCCACCTACTGCTTTGGCATGTGTATTACATTGCTTGATAGTGGAATTTGCGGTGTCATGTGGACGGAGGTATTTTTATTACACTGCTCGTATGGACGCAGAGCTTTTCAAAACTGGAGGCCAAAAAAGTTCGGTTTTAAAAATACCCGTGCTCGTGTGGACTAGGCCTTAATGTTGGGCTTGAGAGCTTTTTTGACATTTTCAGGTGGCAAACATGAGAGCAAAATGTGAGTGCATGCTTTATGTATACTGTGACTATCACAAATACATGTATGTGAACACAAAACTTTAAAACATGCTGTTAATTGGTCCTCCAAAAATTTTTTTAACAAATTGTAGCCTGTGTTTTGAATTAAATTGTAACAGTACGGCTTTGTCATAGATATGATATTATGATACTGAGTCAAAGGTCAGATGTCAACAGGTTAAAGGTCAAAAGAGCTCAACAAAGACAGAAATCTGCTCTGCCAGCAGGAATTCATTGTTAAATTTAGCAGTATATTTTTCATGATTTTCATTCAGTCAGAGCTTGTTAGGTTGAACTAAAATTGAAATTGAAGTGATATTAAATGCACTGGATTTAACTGAACGGGCAGAAAGAACAGGAGAATGAGAGACTGATAGAGAGAGAGTGAATGAGTGAGAGGAAGCAGCTTATGATCAAGTGACTGATCCGACAGGATTACATGTCTAAATGGAGCTTAGGACTTCCCTTCAGAGGGAGAGAGTGAGAGAAATGGAAGAGACTGGAAGGGTTATGTGGAGGGGAGAGACATGAAATATGTGAGGTAATCAACATTTTAACATTTAGTAGATAGTAGATTTAGTAGTTGTCATTATAAGGACATCCCAAACAAATTTAATGTCAACTTGTCATGACAAAGACAACTTCTGGTAATGTCATCCTGGTTAATGTCAAGTTGTCATTATAAGGACATCCCAAACAAATTTAATGTCAACTTGTCATGACAAAGACAACTTCTGGTAATGTCACTTTAATTAATGTCAAGTTGTCATAATAAGGACATCCCGAACAAATTTAATGTCAACTTGTCATGACAAAGAAAACTTCTGGCAATGTCACTTTAATTAATGTCAAGTTGTCATAATAAGGACATCCCAAACAAATTCAATGTCAACTTGTCATGACAAAGACAACTTCTGGTAATGTCTCTTTGATTAATGTCAAGTTGTCATTATAAGGACATCCCAAACAAATTCAATGTCAACTTGTCATGACAAAGACAACTTCTGGTAATGTCTCTTTGATTAATGTCAAGTTGTCATTATAAGGACATCCCAAACAAATTCAATGTCAACTTGTCATGACAAAGACAACTTCTGGTAATGTCACTTTGATTAATGTCAAGTTGTCATTATAAGGACATCCCAAACAAATTCAATGTCAACTTGTCATGACAAAGACAACTTCTGGTAATGTCACTTTAATTAATGTCAAGTTGTCATTATAAGGACATCCCAAACAAATTTAATGTCAACTTGTCATGACAAAGAAAACTTCTGGCAATGTCACTTTAATTAATGTCAAGTTGTCATTATAAGGACATCCCAAACAAATTCAATGTCAACTTGTCATGACAAAGACAACTTCTGGTAATGTCTCTTTGATTAATGTCAAGTTGTCATAATCAAGACAACCCAAACAATGTGAACTTGTCATTACAAAAACCGAATGACACTTAACAAGCAGTCATAAACATTTATGACATGTACATAATGGTTATGACAAGTTCATGACAGTGTAATGTCATGGTTATGACAGTGTCATGTCACTCTTATGGAGATACCTTCAAGTAAAGTGTTACCAAAATATCTTTTACAAGAGACACTTGGCCAAGGCAACAGCCAATCAAAACACATTTCAAATGCAACAAATACAAAATATAATACAAAAATCCACAATAAAACAACAACTAGTCAAACATAGTGGCCTCTCGAGAAAAACAAGCACATGTCTCTGTCACCACATCCTCTATGATGTTCTTAAATTCAACAATGGATATAGGTGTTTCTAATTTTAGATCTTTCTGAAGACATGATCTTTTGCCAAACATATCCGTGTGATTTCTGTGCCTAAACCTAACCACAGGTTCATCACAGCATTGTTGAGCAATTTGAAGTTTCAGTGGATCAGCTAAAGAAATACTGCACAAATGCAACATATCTGTAAAAATGTACGAAATTAACAATTTCATTTGGCAACTGTGTTGGGTATTAGTATTTCTATTTAATTGATTGATTGGTTGATTTTATTTGATAAATTAAAATACATTACACAAATGTGCATACAGCACTAAAATTAATCAAGATATTGCAACAAAGTCACATGATTTATTTCCATTGTGGTCCTGAGGTCTAGGCTGTATGCTACTAATATCCCACTTTTACACTTCCTAAAAAACGATATAAAACATTAATCTTATACAGGCATAAAAAACAACAAAAAACAGCCAAACCCAGAAACCAGACCAGAAACATAGGCGTGTCCTAGAAAGAATGTTTCACTATCAGCATCCATTTTTTTTTCAGCTGTTTTTTAAAAGCCTAGTGTTTAAGAAAAGAATTTGAGGGCTTCCTCCACCACTGTCAGCCTGTTAGGGTTAATTCGAAACAGGGTCTTCTCAATAAATCAAGTTCCCTTATGAAACACTCCTCAGCTGCTGTGAACCTCTGTGGCTCCTGCTTAGCACTAGTGAAGATGCTTAAACATGGCATGTACTGTAGTCTTGTTGCTGTTGCTGTTATGGCACCTTAAAGTTACACCCAGCCCACAGGGCACTCAGAGCGGCTCCTGCTGGTTTGGTAGAAAATAACAGAGCAACTTCCTGCTACAGCACACAATGTCCAACTGCTTGAAATATGAGCTGAAGAACATAAAGAGGAGGGCCGCAGAAGGAACACACGCAAGGCAGAAGGAGAGCCGGTTTTGAAAGTCTGTATATAATGATGTGGACTGGTTTGTGTTTGACTCTGCCTTTATTGCTGTCTGTGTATGTCAACGGTGAACCGCTCTGACTGGAATGTAGCTTGCAGAGTGCCTGTATAGCTTTGCCGGCAGATTATGAAATACTGCAATAATATCCTGATACAAAGTCCCTCTGAGTTCGAAGGTTGCTGAAGTCCAGTGGGTGCTGAACTTTAAAAGAAAGGTAAGACGCACAGCTTCCTGGCATACTATATTTCATGCACATTTTGTTGGAGGGATTGATTTATATGTTCATGTTTTTCTCTCTGGGCTGATCATGTAACCTGAACCCTGCAAAACAGCACTTTGCCCCTAAGATATAAACAGTCAGTCAGTTGTACTTTGTTCATCAACGCTTGTGTATTTACTGGATATTATCAAATCTAATAAGGCCACTGCTGTATCTGAGTCAGCCAATTTTTGGATGTTTCATTTCCCCAAATGTGCCTGTTTTGCATGACTTCTTGATGAGGATACACTCAAGCGCTCCACACTTTGAATTCTAAAGTCTTGTCTAAAAAACATCCAGATGAGGGGTGTGTCATGCAACAGAAAGTATTTCACATGTCAGAAATGTTGTGTCAGCGCACTTTAAAGAATTTATTTAAGGTCCAGTGTGAAAGATTAAGGAGGATTTATTTGCTGAGTTGCAACCAGCTGACACTTCTCTGGGTAAGAATTCCTTCAGTGTTCACTGAGGAGGTGTTTACAATGAGCCCAATTATCCACAGAGGTCTCCTCCTCTCCAAAAAGAAATGAACTAGCTGTTTAAACCCAGGAAAAATCGGGGCCTTACTTATAAAGCTTCCGAGTGCTAAGTGTTGCTCCTAGAGATGAAATTCAAAGAAAATTCTTAGAATTGCGATGCTTTCTCAGAATTTCCCCTTAAAGTTAAGACTAGGTTCTTGTAAAGATAAAAGTTATTCACAGATTCTTAGACCTTAAACATTAAAAAGTATGTTTCTCTGACACAGCTCCACAGTGGCCAATGCAAAATTGCGAATACCTGAATGGCTCTTCCTAATGCCAATGTTTGCTTATCCATTCTGGATGAGGGTAGAAACATAACAGAGCACCGTGGCAATCTCCGTAGACGAGGACCTGCTCCCTATGTAGATATAAACAGCTCATTCTAAGGTAACAAAAACATAAGTCATATTTTCAGGCGTAAAATAATACACTAAAGAAAACATACTTATTATATTATATTCCATTTCTGCCAGTATATCCCCCCTAAATCCTACACACTGGACCTTTAATGTACAATATCTCTCCACAATTATCACTTCTCCTATATGACATATTTTAGATATTTACAGCTGCGTTTCCACATTGTGAATCATTATCTGCCTCCACTTATGTGGACCAGAGGCGTTACAGTTGTTGCCAGCTACATGACTAAACACTTATATCTGCTTATAGCTACATTATAGTGTGTGTGCGTATGTATGTATCAAAAGTTTTTAAATGTTAAATGGGAGAGTTAAAATTAAGTTATGCAGCTTCTTCTTTTTTCTTTTGCTTGCTGCTGATGTTGTAAAATGCAGATCCAGCTGTTTGCTTGGCATCATGTCAGAGTAAACAGGGACAAGACTGGAGTGTACTGGCGGTCACTGAAGCAGCATCCCTGCATAGCTTGTTGTTGGATTAATAACTGATGTGCTTAAAGTCAGATAATCATGTTTATCATTTATTATTGAAAAGAAAATATGTATATATTAAATATCATTTAAGTTGGATAAAGGGAGTTTTAAACGAGGTGAGTGAACAAGTTTTCCCTCCATGAGGTGGGGCCTCTGGCAGCAGATGTGTGACCCCTGGGGCCATATGCACAAAGCTAACTAAGATAATTAGCCTACCTTGTAATAGATTTCTCCTGTGCACATAAGATAAAAAAAAATCACTTTTAAGGACTTTAGGGGCTCTGCAGTTTTCTATTTATTGCTTCAATTCAAAAGCGAATTCAACTTGAGAACTAATACTGAGAATTTCGCAAATGAATCATTAAGTAAATGCAAACACAGTATTTGAAATTAATAAAACCTAACTATCCCTCAGAACAGCCCTGACAAGAATAACTGAATACTAAAATGATGTATGTGCTGCTGATGTTGTAAAATGCAGATCCAGCTGTTTGACTCTCAGTCACACATTAGGCTGCAGTGACCTAAGAGCAACAAACTACAGACATTCACCCCTCAGTGAGTATCTTGTGACGGAACCATGAGTTAACACTTTTAGGTTTTCAACTTCCACTAAACCTAACCCTACAGTAAGTCAGGGCTAGTGGACCTGAAGCTAAAACAAATACACAAAGTAAATGGACAACCACAGTTTGTTGTGTAAAGGAAGACGTCTGCAATCATTCATAGAACATTCAAGCAACAGACTGAAATACTGTTTTAACAGCCTCTCATGTTGTATTCTAATCTTTACCAAATGTTTATCTAGACTTTAACAGACTTGGTGTCTTCTCTAATGTGTCTACAACTAGATTAGTCACTTATTAAATTAAATGACTGAGTGACCCTTTAAGGAATACTCTTGCAATTGCAGTTTCTGACCAGAGACTGAACCTGATTTCACCATCTGGTCCCAGGTTAGACTCAGGTCATAAAGAATCAGGATGAACTAAAGACATGAGAAAACTTAAAACAACCTCTTTTTTTCCTGCCAACAGATGGAGCACGTCTCTTTCTCGCCGCTGTCCCGCGTTGCCATTTGCGGTGGCACCCATGGAAATGAGATGACAGGGGTGTATTTGGTGAGAGAAATGCAGAAACAGAAGGTAGATCAGACTGGATCTGTTTCTCTAACTACCGTCCTATCGAATCCACGGGCTGTGGATGCTTGCAGGAGATATGTAGAAAAAGATCTCAATCGCTGTTTCACAGCTGCCCTGCTGAGGTAAGTTTGAAAAAGAAAAAGTTGCAAACTGCCTTGTAGTACAAAACTAAAAACAGCCAGACAAGAGGATCCATGTATTGGAAACTCATTAGCCATGTTCTGGCTTCCAGCTCTCCCATAACAGACTCTACACCCTATGACCTGAGGCGAGCCCAAGAGCTGAATGCTCAGCTTGGGCCCAAAGGAAGCCAAGAGGCTGTGGATCTGCTTTGCGACCTCCATAACACCACTGCCAACATGGGCATGTGCATGCTCATGGACTCCTCAGACCCGATCCTACTGCACATTTACAAATACATACAGGTAAGAGCTTCAAGGAGTCATCCAGACAAATATTTTAAGGCATATAATTTGACTTCAACAAATTAGAGCACAGAGCACTAAAACTGCAGATCTCATAATGTTGGAGTCATTCATTCATTATTTTCCATAACTGCTTATCTTGTTCCTTCCTGTCCTATCCTTTCTGACACTTGGTGGGAGGTGGGGTACACCCTGGACAGGCTGCCAGACCATCACAGGGCTGACACATAGTGACAGAAAACCATTCACTCTTACATTCACACCTACGGGCAATTAACCTATCTATCTATTAACCTGTCTTTTGACCAGTGGTTCTCAACTGGTCTATCCTCAGGACCCACATTTTTCCTCAGTCATTAAGTTGTGACCCAAATTTTTTACTCTCCTCTCAAATCTATTTCATAGACACTTCCTTCATGAAATACAATAGTCTTTTGGCATGTATTCATGCCTGTTAATCATCTTTGCATTGACTATTGTATGTAATATACAGACTAACATTTTGAGAATTTCTAGAAAACATTTCTAGAAAAAAAGTTGCAATTTTTTGCAAAAAAGTTGTAAAATTTTACAAAAAAAGTCAAGAATTGTTTGAAAAAAAGTCGTAAAATTTTGAGAAAGAAATCATTAAATTTTGAGACAAAAATTGTAAAACTTTAAGAAAAGGTCATAAAATTTTTTAGAAAAAAAAAAAGAGTTTGAGAAAAAGATCATAAAATTTGAGGAAAAAAGTTACAATATTTCACAAAAGATATGCGAATCCGCGACCCACTCAAAATGACCCCGCGACCCACTTTTGGGTGTCACGACCCACCAGTTGAGAACCACTGCTTTAGACTGTGGGAGGAAGCTGGAAAGAAAACCCACACTGACACAGGGAGAACATGCAAACTCCGCGCAGAGGGGCTGCGCCACACCCTCTTGCTGTGAGGTGACAATGCTAACCACTGCACCACTGTGCCGCCCAAATGTTGAACCCAATGAACTTTAATTTGACTGCAAATACTGCATTTTATTGACATACAATACACAAAATACATGCCGGTGTTAAGCAGGTATAATGCTTACCATGCTCGCCATCTTGTATTAGCAAGCTAACATTTTCTAATTAGCACAAATAAAGTAGATTTGAGGTTAGCGTTGTAGGTGTTTAGTTATAAATTAAAGTATTGTGAAAATAGAAATGGTGGCACAAGAGGAGCAATAAACGGTAAGTGCACTTGCGAGTGCATAGAGCCTTTCTGCCTCTTAACCTCTCAAAGCATTTTAACACTGCATTCACACACACCTTCATACACTGGTGGCCGAGGATTTGACACAAAGTGCAACCTGCTACTTAGTTAAACCATCAAACGCAATCACACATAAGTCCTCCAGTCCGCATGTCCAAGTATCCTTGGGCAAGATAGTGGATAACCGGCTCTCCGTCCTGAGCCACAGCTGCCTAAGTACTTTGTGGACCACAAATGTCTGTACAAAAAGGCCACCCAGTAGTTGTTCAGATATTTCACTTCTGACCAGCTGTTTTTGTTTTTGCCCCCGTTCAAGTAATCTTTGTTTAGGTTTTAAAAATTCCTGCCCTGCACCAGTATTATTGCACAGTATATATAGTTTGCAACCTATAGTAATCATGGTGTCAAGTCAATACGAAGCTGAAGGTGTGGTCATCTTCCAGGATATATCTGTATTTGTATTGTATGGTAAAGCTCTAAAGACTGAACTGAAGCATGCAGGGCTGTAAATATTTGACCTGTCTGGTTTTCAGAGTAAGATGATCTCTGTGCCTGTGAGAGCAATCCAGTTGGCTCTATCACATCCTGAAACATATTCCCTGGATTCAGTGGGCAAACATGGCTTTTGTAAGTGTGTGAATTTTTCTGCCTGCATTTGAATAATTGGATTAATAAAAAGGTAAGATGCTGATGTTTCTCTTGTTCTCTGCAGCGATAGAGGTCGGTCCTCAACCACACGGCGTGCTCAGAGCTGATATCTTTAACATAGTGAAAGAGGGAGTGGATCTCATGATTGACTGGCTCCAGAAATTCAATTCTGGTAAGAAACAACCTCTGGTCAGATTATTTAAACAGGTTTTCTGACTTAATGTTCAAAACTTGTGATGGCCCACTTTAATATTTTCTCTTTTCTTTAATTCAGATATTTAATCAACTGATTGTTACCGTCTTTTTTGCAAGTAAAAAAATGCTCATTACTACTTATTACTGTCCTTTGCCAACAGGAAGTACTTTTGAAGGGGGTGACGTGGAGGCATACTGCTACGTGAAGAGTGTAGACTACCCAAGGGATCCTACAACCAATGAGATTACTGCTGCCATTCATCCTGATCTGCAGGTAACAGACAAGAAGAGATCTTGGAGACATGCACAGGGTTACCCTGAGTGAGGACTCTACAGAGAGTTACCCCCAGAATGTGCAGCTCCTCTCAACTTTGGAGCTTTAAAGCAAGCTTCGGCTCATTGTTAAGCTGTCATATTGTCATTTTCGGATGCAGCACGCAACTACCTCCTGCAACAAAGCGCTAAAAATCCACTTTACACTACCTGAGGACACAGTTAGCTGGTGAACATGGTGGAGCATTTAGTGGCTAAAGCCCCCAAATTAACACCAATGTTTCTCTGTATCGACTACATGCGTACATAATCAACTGTTTGCCAACAAGTTCATTTTCTGTATCGCCTTAAAAAGGTGGTAATATGTCAGTGATCTAAGTGGTAAAACAGTTTCCTTTGCCCCCAGATGGCCACAAAATCAGTCACTGCACCCCAGTCACCAGAGGAAAATTTTGGTATTGTACTTTTTAACAAACAAATATGGCGGCACAGTGGTTAACACTGTCACCTCACTGCAAGAGGATTCCTGGTATGAGCCCAGTGTGAGGGGTTCGAAACCAGGATGGTGAAGCCCTTCTGTGTGGACTTTGGATGTTCTCCCCGTGTTAGTGTGGGTTTTCTCCGGGTGCTCCGGCTTCCTCCCACAATCCAAAGACATGCTGGCTGGGTTAATTGGTGACTCTATATTCAATATGAGCGAGAATGGTTGTCTGTCTCTATTGGTGTGTTCATTTTGTACTCGGAGGTCGGAAATTCCCAGTTCCCAGTCAGAAGTTTAAACTCGAACGCACCCTGAGATCGGATTTCCAACTCGGAGCAACTGCATCGACCCCGACTTACAAATTCAAGATGGCTGCCGGTCACATACGTAGTGAGTAAACACTCTGCTAAAGTACTGTTTATAGCAATTTTATCTTATTTGTTTTACATTAGGTCAGCCTCATCTGCGGCGTTCATCAGTTGGAGTGCATGATGGTTTTGAAGCTGTCTATACTCCAAAGTGCAAGGGCATCAAAGGCTGTCTTGCGGGCATCCGTGTTTTTTTCCGACTTGTCCACCGTTGTCAACTAGAATGCAAAAACTGTTGTCAACTCGGAGGTGATGTCATTCCGACTTCCGACCTCTGAGTACAAAACGAACGCACCATATGTGTCAGGCCTGTGACAGTCTGGTGACCTGTCCAGGGTGTACCCTGCCTCTTGCCCAATGTCAGCTGGGATAGGCTCCAGCCCCCTAGATGGTGAGTCTCCAGCTGTATGTGAAATGGCCACCAAGGCACAGACCACTGACCAAAACCAACAACACCAGTCCTTTTTTGGTGACCAGTAGCAGTGTTTTAGCAGCACATTGTGGCGTTTCCCAGTAATGGTTAGGACTGAGCCATCCCGACTTTTCCTGCAGCTTCTGTGCCACCAAATGTGGGTGTTTTGTCCCAAAATATAATCTCTCCGTAACTATAACCAAGTGATTTTTGTGCCTAAACCTAACTGTACCTTCACCACACTGTTGAGAAATGTTATGCTTCAGAATATCCACTACCAAATAATGTGCAAATTTAACTTATCCGTGGTACAATACAAACATTTTCTGTGGCGAATGGGTTGGTTATTGCAGGTGAAGCTCTTGGCAAGAAAGTGACCAAGCCTATTTCCCAAAACATTGAACTAGTCCTCAACAATGCTGCATACGTCAGTCCCATTTGCAGTTATATTTACATTCATGAATCAATAAAGCCCTGTTTTAGGAAGCTATGACAGGAACAGTAAATGCCATATTTGCATTTAAAAGCTGCCCTGGTGCATGATGACTAATGTGTGAGTGTTCTCTGTTTTTCTCCAGGATAATGACTTCAAGCTCCTCCGACCAGGCGACCCTACGTTCCTGTCATTTTCTGGGGAGACGGTGAAGCACGAGGGAGAGGAACTCTACCCTTTCTTTGTCAATGAGTGTGCCTACTATGAGAAGAAGATCGCTTTCCATTTAGCTACGAAGGTCACTGTGACCATACCGTCTATAAGTGTGAAGAAGGACTAAGAGTACAGAGACAGAATGAGACCAACATATACACAGACACTTTGTTATAATCAAAGAAAAAAATAATGTGTAACCTTTGTGTGCAATCATGTTTAAATCAATCACTGCACAGGTGCTGAATTTATAATCCTCCAACTATTGTATATTAACTAGACTTGGATCTTTTTTACGCTGTAGCAATGATGCAAAACACTGTATTTGAATAAATTAAAACATGGATCACTTTAAACAACTAGTGTGTGTTAATATTTAATGTAGTTTAGCATGTTAGCATGCTAACATTCGGTATTTAGCACTTAAAGCGACACTTACCTTTCTGGAAATTTTACGCTTTTCTTTGTTTAGGTTAAAATGCTATTAATAAGCTGATGGCACACTAAAATGTAAGTGAATTCCACCAGAGATAAAAACTCATAATTATATCATCCTCATATGGTTCTAAGAAAACTCTGACCAACTGTTGCATTCGGACCAAATGCAATGATTGGCCGAGCGTCCTGTCTGTCTTCCCCATGTGGAGGCCTCCGACAGACGTAACCGCTCGCCTAACATCCCTAACGTTAGCGTACTGTAGCGTAGCCTCTGAAACATTGTTATCTTCCTTGTGTGTTTCCACTTACTAGTAACGTTAACATTAGTATCTAACGTTAGCACTGTAACCTTATTCTAAAACTCATCAGTCATCACTGACTCCGGTTGAGTTTTAAAACTCCGGGGTTGCGTTTGACTGTCTTGGTTGTAACGTTACACTCGCTCTCCTCTTCAGTGTATCTAAAGTTACCTTGCCAACGCCTATGTCTACGTAATGAAGACGTAATGGAGGAGGGGGGAGTAGGCCTTTGGAGGGAGATGGAGTTGCAGGAGGAGGGGGATGGGACTATGGAGGGAGGCGGGAGTTGTGGATGTTCGAATTTTATGTGCTGTGTGAAATGCAAGAAAGGTAAGAGATGCTTTAACACAAGTCCACCTGAGGCTGATGGGAAGGTCATTTGTTTTGCAGGTGTTTGATCATAGACCAAAGTACTGCACAGCTATCAGAACCATGTTGCTAACGTGGCTATAAATAGCAATAGCCAAACATTTCTGTAATCTTTATACGATAACGCCAGTGAGGATTGATGATGACATTGGATCACACAAAAGCAAGTAGTCAGAAGTGAGCAAATGCCAAATTTATCAATACAGAAATGAGGACAGTGTGCTTCAGAATACATAAAAACATTTACAAAAAGCCAGAGTGTGAACACGTCAGACAGGTAACAAAACATTGTGACACAAAAACATCACAATTTGTATTCTGGTGCTAAGAAATTAGTTATTTTGGAATTTGACACACAAAAAATAAACAAATTCATTACCTTTCCACACAAATGTTGAGTGTAAAGACATAACAGATTCATGAGGTTTTCACTTGCAAAATACGAGTTTGCAAATTCAATTGTTATTCAGTATACCAATCCCTTTCATTTTAGAGTATCACCAACAAACATTTGAAAAGCTACAACTAATGTAAGAACTGATATTTTGCTGGCAAACCAGTCAGTTAACAACTGATGAAACTGAGCTGTAAAGCAACTTAAAATAGTGAAACTTCGCTACAACAAATTTAAAATGGCAATGTATAATGTGGGGATGAAACATTAGAATATAAATGTTACATAGAGGTCACAGGTGTGCTCAAGTGGCATCGAATCAATTCAGTTTTTTAACATTCAAATGAACCGCGTCAAAACGTATTACATCTATAAACACAGGTGATAATGGGAGATGAGTGGTTTCAGTTTTAGTGATTGACACCGAGTCAACATATACCACAGACTCAAATCAACAATTAACACAGATGACAGAAATGTCATCTTAAAAGGCATGCACAGAAAATGCTTGATATTTAGTATTAGGCAAACAAAATAGCACAAATAAACATTAAAAACAAAGACAAATAAAGGCTTTCATAGTATTATCCATGCACTAATAGATAAGGTTACCCTGTCTTTGATAACTGCAAGTCTGAAATTTGTGTGCAAGTTTGTAATCTATAAACTAAATGATTTAAGGGCAATGTGGTGAAGCAGCTTTAGAAACAATGGCAACTGAAAAAAAAGGCATTAAAGTACGGCACACCAACAGTTAACACCAGAAATAACAACTGATCCACAACATCTGGGTGTTAAAAAAAAACATCAAAGAACATGCTTTCGATAAGATACAAGTTAAAGATGCTTGACAACAAAGGTGATGTAACAACTCAGAGGTATAACACTCTTTTTTATGAGCACTTACGATGATTAGCTGCAAATCGGTGTATTCCTGCCAAGGTTTGTGATAGTGTTGTTGTTTTAGTACAGTCCTTTTCTAACTAGAAACCATTTTTTTTTTTAGAAAATGCAGAGACAAGTAGGCTGTTTTAAGGTAAGTTGTTGTTGTGGTAGTCTCTCTTTAAGCTACCCTGTAAGCAGTCATACGGGTGTAGTTTTTGCGGTGACTCCTGGCCGCCCACAGGAACAAAGCAGCTGCCATCATCTGCAGAGGGAAGGAGATGAGGGCGAGGTAGAGGGACCAGCCCAGCGAGCCCTCCAACCCTTCTGGTGGTGGGGAGTACTGTTTAAGCAAATCCACCCCAGCCAGGAAACAGCAGACGGTACCCAGAGTGCAAAGACCTGGTAAGTCAGAGGAGAAAGATGGTTTAAAGTGAAATTTGAAGCACTGCACAGTAAGATAAAAGAAACAGTGGGAATTTAAATGTCACGTTAGCCCAAACTAAACAACGACAACCGAAGGTCAATACTGAAGCCAATAAAATCTAAAGCCCAGCTCAGACAAAAGATTTGCAACCAGACAAAACCGCTTTAGAACTTTACAGAGGAAAGCTGCAGTGGTGTGAAGGCTGATGATGTCACCTGCAACTCAGCTGGTCAAATCGCAGGTGGCTGGTTTTAGCATGTAAAGCACCTGTTTCAACAGCCAATCAGCTTGCAGTGAAGTCTGCTGATCAACTACAAATGACCACAGACAGCGTGTTCGCTTGCTGCATCACGTACTTCATCCTCACCGAGACCTCTGTTTCTGTCCTCACTGTGTCCCAGTGTTGGACAGTGGGTCGCTGCTGCTGCTGGCTGTATGTACTTATGCCACCCGCCCACACACATATTCTTGTTGGCTGATTAATTGGCACTAGTTATTTACATTATTGTGGCGTATTTATCATGAATACAGTCCTTCTGAAGCTTGTTTTGTTTCTGTTTTTCACAGTTTCATCACTACTACAAATGCAGCTGTAGCCAGTATCTCACTATCACTATCCTCATTCATATTTTAAGAAGCTACAAATTGTATTCAGCCACAAAATAAGCCTGACAAGCTGGAAATCAGAGCGAAAGTACAGAGAGTTGTTGCATAGAGATGATACACCGTCTCATCTAGTTGCATTGGTGTGAACCAGCTGGTTTTTAGAATGTTGCCGAACAGTGCATTGCAAGTCGTTGTCTGTTTCAACTCGCCTTGTTGTGAATCTTTGGTCTGAACTGGGCATGAACTGCAGTCACACACATCTTCAATAAAAATACAAATGTATGAATTTACCACAATCAGGATTTTGTTAATACAGCGCATAATATCAGAGGAATAAATACAGAAATAAAAACCAACCCTGCTAACATCAGAAGAATTTACTAAATCTTTCTGAAATATAACATTAACCTTTAAGGGTAACTGCGTATATCACACAATGTAGCAACGCCTAAGTATTTAAAGGGTGACAATAGTGAAAACAACACAGGATAAGTGACGTGATTTATCACATTATATGTTTGCTACATGGTAATGAATCAAAGCAAAAGAAAACTTTGAGGTTTCTACGTTCAGGAAAGTAAAAGCAGACTGGTGGGAATGTATGAGGAAGAACTCACCTTACAAGAAGACGGTCACAAGATGGGCTGGGCGATTAATCATATTGTATTTTCAAATACAATTTGGCTTCCAGCGATTATGGAACAAGATAATCTAGATAAAACGAATATTGTGCTGCAGTCTGTTTTAAAGGGATGCTCTCGTTTTGTCTTGTGTTATAAATTCAGCACACCACTTTCAATAACAATAGTGTGCTCAGTGTTGCCAACTTTCTCGCTGGCAACTTTTCAGACTCTCTGGTGACTTTATTTCTAAAAATATCTGCCACCACGACTGCTACAAGTGCAGCCTGTTGAGCTGTCATAATGTTACCAGGTGGAACTCTCAGGATGGCTGCTAACACTTCACTTCAGACAGCATCACTCGGATGTGTCTATTAGCAGAACAAGACACACACAGACTGTAAGGTGAGTCCTTAATACAGCCTTTACTGTTTTCTTTTTCAGTATAAAGGTCATCTCTCTTACTGATTGATTATCTGTTAAAGTTTTGATTTAATAAACAAAACAAAACAAAACAAAACAAAACAAAACAAAACAAAACAGATAAACCTTATATTCACTGGCACATACAAACTACAACACCTTAACTTACTGGTGTGCTCAAACTCTGCACTGAGTTGAAGTTAGTACAAGCCAGACATGTACTTTAATATCAGTTGATCTTTTTCAATTACTATTTATGTTAAAGAAGAGCATGGCAGCAGCTCTGCCTCTCTGCTCCTCCATATACTGTTCATCTGAAAGGATTTTTGTTTCACCGACGAGTGTCTGCCTATCACAATCAATCATGGTGGCTGCTACAGTACTTGCCACCACCCCTTGCCCTCCATTTGTGTTTTCTTGTTTACATAATGGCATAGTAAGAGGAAGAGAAACTTAAACCCATATCCCCCCTTCTGAAGTCTGTGGGTATTAACATCACAGATTTTATGTCATGTCCATTTTTTCTGGGGTTTATGGCAGGAAAGGGGGAATATGCATGCTCTTAACTCACCTGCAAGTAGATGGAGCACTCCCACGCCCAAGGTGGGGGTGAAGCTGCGGCACAGGCAGGCACAGACCCCAACAAGGCCACCAAGGAACACCAAAGCCAGAGACACCAAGGGCAGGAGAAACTGGCACCTCCACAAGTCTGCATAAAGGGTAATAAAAAGGGTTTACTAAAAAAAAAAATTCTAGACAATAAAGGGATGGAAACAGTAAGATTATCACAATTTGACAGACAATTTGAGGCATAAAGGCATTTGTTGGACAGTAAATTAAAAAAATTTCTTTGACAAATTTTTCTGATGCAGATCAGCATGAGCCGATAGCCAAAGCTAGTATCTATAGCAGAAAAACAATATAGTTCAGCTAAACATCACTTCACAAGAGAGGCTCTATTTTCTAAATTGTCTGGGGAATTACCGTGACATTGGATATGTTAATGCCATGTAATTTTTACTGCTACGTATTTCCTGATTTCAAATATTTCATACATAAAATAGCCCATTTGGCATTATCAAATAATTATCTGTAAATGATATTGTTACAAAACGTTCACAATCGTTGGCAGTGGCCTTCATGTGTGGTGAAACTGGGTTCAAATGGAAGCAGGAAAACCAAAAACCTTAAACACAACCTCATGTAAATCGACAGACACAAGGGAAACAGACAGGGTAGACTCACATGTTCTGAGCATATCTTCTTCGCCATTGATGTTTCCAGAATATTTGTACTTTGGACTAAACTGCTGAGGAAGAGTGAAGCTCACACACTGCGTCTCCATCTTTGGATCTAAAGTCACAATCAGAGAGCGAAAAATTCAACACAGCAGTCAACCCTTACCGAGACACAGAGTGTGATGTAGGGATGGGCATCATGAGGATATACAGTACACCATTAAACAACAGGAATGTCTAATTTCTCCTCTTTAATACTGAGGTAGCTATACCTCTTACTGTCAGTGGTTGTCTATGTGCTTTAATGATATATACCAACACTGGACTCACAGGTAGGGATGCTGCGATTTAGGCTAATGCTTCTTTTTAACTTTAACCATCAAGTAACTTTTAAAGTTTGACAAAACATTTTTTTTCTTTTCTGTATTAAAACATCAGCTTGATGTAGTGTTTTACTAAAATTCAAGACACCATTTTTTTTTATTGCATCCACATTTTTTTTTTTAATGAAAACTTCTGGATGTTTTTGTGGTGGCGAAAAGGCCTAGAAATACTTAGTCTCTATATACAGACTCTACATTCAGTGAATATAGAGTCTGCAGGCAAACCCCGGAGATCTTGCCTCCAGAGGAAGAGCGGAAGAGCCCTGGTTTCCGGTGCTAGGCTGTGTGTAGTCCGCGTGATATTGACCAATCACGTTTGAGCCGGCTGCAGTTGTTGCCAGGTTCAACGGTCCGTGCGGTGAACTAACGAGGCGGAACATAATTGGCGTCACTGCAAACTCTGAATCCATCGCAATGGTTCAGCATATTTACTTATATATAAACAGAAGTCAGAAACGGAAATTTGCCTCCTCCGCCCAAATCAAACCGGAACGAAAAAAAAATCGGGGGTCTGCCCCCAGAGGCTGTATCTCCATCTGCCGGATGTCAGACGCCGAATACAGCCGATGGGTTCCGAAAATGAGAAATACTTGACCCTTAAGGTCAAGTTAGAAGCAAAACATGTTTACTGAAATTGAGCAACCCTGAATGATGTCACTCTGGGGAGAAGTATTTGAAGTCTTGACCTTAAGGGTCAAGTATTTCTAGGCCTTTTCACCACCACATATTCTCAATCATTTTTGATCACATTTTCCTGTAATGCAGCCAAGAATATTTGGTGTCTTGGAAATGTGTCACCTTGACTACAATTAATATAGTTGTATAACTCTAATAAATCATGGCAAGCACAATCTTGCTTTCATAACGTGTATAAAGAGAGATCTACCTAACAGTGTGAAATTAAAGATGTGAAATCAAAATAGGAACACTGTGACAGCTGTGTGGAGAGGTCATATTTTGAACGGGAGGTCATACCTGGCTCTTTGAACCAGTATGACCGGCTCTCGCTGGGCACCTGTATGCACCTCCACCACAGTCCCAGGGTGCCGTTCAGACGGAACATGGTCTGGCTGAAGGTCTTCTCATTGAACTCTCCATTGATGAAGTCGTCTCTGAGCTCAGTGGCGTTGCTCCCCTCATTTTTAACTGGTGGGCAGCTGTACTGGTACCAGTGCTGAGTTCCCACAGCCACAGAGAGGTAGACTGTGGCCAGCAGACTAAGCACTGAGCCAATGACAAGAGCTGTGGCATAGCGGTTATCTACCATGATGACCAATAGCTCGTTTAGAGCCTGTTTAACAAGAAACTACTCTTTGATATAAAAATGCAGTTTGGCTTCCACTGTGTGATGGTTACAAATGATATGTCCACTTTGTGTTTAGGCACCACGGCATGTCTGTTAGCATCTGTCAGGTAGTATGACAGTATCAGAGTATCTCACCATGATACTCTACTTAATGATATTGCTACTGTACTGCATATTGTCCCAAACACGGATGAGTTCACAACCTGCCGAAGAAGGAAACATACTCACAGATTAATGTCGAGCTATTTGTGTATTGCACCCTGTTTGTCTTGTCGCTTAACTTCGCTAGTAAGCAATTGACAACAGCAATGTGTTGTTAGCTTGCTTGGACTTTTACATTTACTTGTTTCACACAGCTAATATAATAATAACAAATGTAACGTTAGCTTCCGCATCTGTGCGACAGTTAGCATCTTGCTAGCTAGCTAACGCTAATTAGTAATTAACGTTGGCAACAGTTGGCCACATCAGGATAAATATATTTAACTGACAAATACACGATAAATGTTTCATTCTTGTCTCTTTCTTTTACCTCATAGTTGGATAATACTTCCAAATATTGGCGTTATTTCTTTTGCTCGTTAAATTTCCAGTTGGCCTCCGTGTTCTTCTTCTACGCTATGAAGTTTTCTTCTTCTTCTTTTAATTTTTACTGGTTGGAAAACTAGTGCGTTATGCACACTGCTGCCACCTGGTGCAGCGTGTACAAGTCAAAACCATAGACAAGGGGTGTCAAACTAATTTTATTCCATGGGCCACATCCAGCCCAATTTGATCTCAGATGGGCCAGGTCAATAAAACCATCACACAATAATCTATGAGTACCATCAGCTCCAAAATGTTCATTTTTTTGTGTAAAGAATTACAAGTACGTTCTGTAGATGTTCATCCGGTCACAGTAAATATTCACTGTTCATCAGAAAACTGTATTGTGGTCAGGGTGGACAAGCCTCTGAGGCAGAATTTTACATGAAGTAGGCAACCTATTGTTTAGTTTGCTCCTGAAACCTGGCACCTCTTAGTCCAGCCATCCAGTGGGCCAGTTGGACCCTTTGGCAGGCTGGTTCTGGCCCATGAGCCATATGTTTGACACCCCTGCCATATAGTCTGTGTATCAGACCTTGATCATTAAAGCTCTTTAATGAGGTAAATTAAAAAATAAATACATAAATATAGCCGCAAAAAGCCAACAGAAAGAAGTAGTTAAATTGCCAAATTCAAAACAGTAAGCAGTGGTAAGGGGGGTTCAGGCACCCTCAGTCTGTGGTGGAGGTGCACGTTTTTTTAATTCTCTATTTATTATCTAATCAATCAAATCTGATCAACATTTTGTTCTTCACCACATCTCAGAGGGGCTACTATACTTTTTCTATGACATTAGACTCTTTAAATCAATTGATTCCAGGCATAATAGATGAGATCAAAGTATAATATTTCCGCCTGAGATGTGGTAAAGACCAAAATGTTTTAATAATTAATAGAATAAAAACAACGTTTACAGTTCACAGAGTGAGTTTTAGCTCTCAGGTGCTGAGTTCTGGTGTAATGGCGCCCTCTGGTGGACATAAAAAAGAACTACAAGCAACATATAAATGTTCCCAGTATTTTCTTCTAATTTTGTAATTTCACTTTGAAGGTATTTATCTTATGACCTACGGGGTCACTGGACTGTCATACATTTTATTTTTTATTTATTTATTTATTTATTTATTTATTTATTTATTTATTAAACCTTTATTTAACCAGGAAGTCCTACTGAAATTGAAAATCTCTTTTACAAGTGAGACCTGGCCAAGGTAGCAGCAAATCTAAACACATTTAAAATGCAACAAATACAACATATAACACAAAAATACACAACAAAACAACAGCTATTTAAACATAGTGGCCTCCTAAGAAAAATAAGCACATGTCTATGTCACCACATCCTTTATGATGCCCTTAAATTCATCGATGGATAATAAATGTTTCTAATTTTTTATCTTTTTGAAGATTGTTCCATATCTATTCTATTTCTATGAATGACACTCGCCAGATATATAGCTTTTTTTCTGACTATTATTTGTTGATTATATTATGCAAAAACTAATTTATAAAATGAGTTAATTTTTATACTGCAATTACAATAAAGTGTGCACATTTGTTTAAATCACATAGATACACTAAACTTTAACGACAGAAGACATCATATTAAATATGAAATCCAAATTTAGCAGCAGATTTAATGGTACATTTGATAATAGTTTGTGAAGTTTATTAAGAAAAGTTGGAAGTTCTACACTGTATAAATGCAGAGTTATACACAGCCTTGCAGCACTGTTATGAATGGTGGGTAATGTCACTTTAATACACAAGTAAGCATGTGGCCTAGACTTTATTTTCATGTAATGTAGGAATTAGTTGTCTTTTCTTGTAACTTGTGAGAAATAGAAATTGTGCAAGATTGAAGACATTGATTTTTGTGTCCAAAACATGCAGTTGCAGTATACAGCATAATGATGGTGATTCCATTATCTCAAAAAACACAATGAAACCTTGGTATGGTTAATTTTTAATACAATAGTACAATGTTGAGACTACAGCTGGATACACACTCAAGGCTACTAAACTGAAAACAAAATTAATAATAACAAAATACTCATAGAAAAAAACAACAACAACAACAACAAAACACCAAGACTTGTAATGGCAGTTTTGGTACACCTACTGACGTTAAACACACTAAGGCACCTTGTGACTTGAGCACAATAATATCATATTGAGGTAAACCCCATTAACACATAGAGTATGAAAGAGTACGCTAGCATATTTAAAATCAAGTCTTGCAAATACTGCAACAAACCTGCTGGAACAAATTCTTCGCTCATGTCTGACGTTAACTAGGAGCCGAGTTACAAAAACACTGATGACTTTGTGGGACTTTATCTCATAAATAAATTACATCTATAAAGAACAAACACAGAGACAATATGATTATTTCTCATTTTTGCAGAAGCATTTGTTTGATAGCTATGCATTTGGTATCATTATGTTACTGTCTGGCAGACAGCGCTCTGAAGGTGGCGTCACTCCTCTCGTGTGCTCTGTACCATGGAGTACTTCTTGCAGGGGTTCTTAAGGCAGGCGGGAGGCCAGGTGATGGGCCAGCTGTAGGAGCATGGGATCGAAGTCTGGACGTTCCTCTCCATGAAGTTGAACAGTGGGTTCCACCAGGTGTTGGTGAGGTAGTTGTTGGGCGAGCATTTCAGAGTCTGTCAGGGAAATAGAAGTTACCCATTATCAGTAATTTCACACAAGAAATGCAGCTCAATAAACATTTATTTTTGTCATAATGTGACTGGTTTATGTAAGTCACAGTCCAGTGTGTAGGATTTAGGGGAACATTGGCAGAAATGGAAAGTAATAAGTATGTTTCTTTAGTGTATAAACACCTGAAAATTTATAGCTACATAGAGAGCAGGATATACGGAGATCACCATGTTGCACCACTATGTTTCTACAGTAGCCCAGAACAGACAAACCAAACACTGTCTCCACATAGAGCCATTCGTGTTTTTGCTTTGTATATTTGCCAATATATATATATAATGATTCATATTTGCCAATAATATCTTATTAGCTGTGTAAACTGACTCCACTCTCAATAAAATGTTTAATCTTTCTTTAATTTTTAAATGTGAAACTGCTTATTCAGTGTTTTTACTGGTTTAAATCACGGGGTCTGTTTGTTTTGGAGAGGAGGAGACCTCTGCAGATAATTTGGCACGTGGAAAAAACCTCTTGGATCAAGTGAGCAAGCTAGCCGTCTGTGACATGCCAAACAGCGTGGGAGAAACACTGATTATTAATGTGAAACTACTTTATTCAGTGTTTTTACTTGTTTAAATTACAGGGTCCGTTTGTTTTTGAGACAAAGAGACCACTGTGGATAATTCAGCCCCTGCTAAAAACCCACTGAACAATGAACACTGGAGGAATTCTAACCGGAAGAAGTTTCAGCTGGTTGCAATCTGCAGTCCTCACCACTAGATGCCACTAAATCCCCCAAGTCTCACACACTAGATCTTTAAAAGTTGATTTTGGTGTTAATACTCGTAAGATATTTCTCATAATGACCTAGCAGTGTGAAAGTTAAATCAGAAAACAACAAAACAACCCCCTTTAATAGTGGGGACAATATACATCTCTTAAATATTCCCTTCTTTATTTAACTAAATAATCTTAGTAGAGGAATTGGAAAACAACACCACATTTGGATTTAAATCAGCAGCTAAGTTTGTGACTTTTATTTATCACTACATTGGTCAACTTCATTGCAAAATTATGGTGAATGCATGTAAGGTGTTAACAATGTGATTAATATTTTCACGTAACTTGAAAAATAATTTTGCATGGACCCATCCTATAACTGTCTGTTTAGTTTTTGGCCAGTAGAGGGGGTAATTCATCTGCTGAGAAGCTGAGACCTGAATGACACCCAGCTCTGACACATTCTGACACACAGTCTTAAAATAAACTTTGCTTACTGTAAATACACAATTATATGTAATATATAGACCGTTCTCTTTAAACATCAAGTGTAATAAATTCTTGTGTTGGCATGTAACTGTTAGCTGGTACACTTCTCCTCCATGCATAATGATTCATGTGGGTTCAATGAGAGGGGAACCATTGGCTCTGGAAACCCTTTTTATATACTAACACACACACAAACAGCCACCCAGTGTTCAGCTCTGTGTTCAGACCTGTAAGTTGGCCATGGTGTGGTACCACCAGAACAGGCGCGAGGTGATAAAATAGGCCACGACCACATCCACACTGTAATGCTCATGTGCCACCAAGATGCACACCACACCCACGGCGCTCAGCAGCCAGCACATCAGATGGTACCACCAAAACGACCGAGGCGAGTCTACAGAGAGAGAAGGGAAGACAAGAGTGTTGGGGAAATTTATTACAACACATTTGTGGTCTGTTCCTCCATGTTTTTACTGCCGAAAAGAGACAGTCTTTAGCATTTCATTACAAGAACAGCAATTTTCTGCAAACACACAGCAAATATATTGACTTTGCTTTGTTTCTGTTCAACTACATCATGTATCCAGCAATATATCTAGGAATATACATCTCTGCAGTCCATCTTTAAATGATTAAAACAGCAACAGCGGCAACACACGTCAGTCATTTTTATCGTATTAGTTCCTAGAAGGCCCAGGTGTAGCCATACAATAAAATACAATGGGCTATATGGGATGAGAATGGAAGCACACGATATAATTCATATATTATTCATGGGTATATCCCATAAATTATTCAAAACAAAGCAAACAAACAAGTGATGCTTGGAGTACTCACACTCCTTGATGAATAGGTAGGTGAGTGTGAGCATCACGGTGTGTCCGCTGTAGAGGAAGTCTCCGCACAGGAGGTGGGAGTTTGTAATGGACAGACCCCCGCCTGAAATCAGCCGCAGAATTCGTTGGATTTTTGCTTGGGAGTCTCCGTGGAGCTGATGGAGAACAGGAAATAGAGAGAGAAGCAAACACTGGATCAGCAGCAACATTAGGATTGCAACTAATGATTATAAGCATTGCAGATAACTAAATCACTACACTTTTTTTTAATGAATCAGTAATTTAATACACAAAGTGAAAAACATTTGCTTGTTCTGACTGACCCAACAGTTAAAAAGACTTTAAAGATCCAGTGTGTGAGATTCAATTCAATTCACAAATGTACTCACAAAAACAGATAAATGAAGAGCACGTGTACAGTTCATAATGGAGATGTGACATGGAACATCCCGATAAGCTATTGAAAGCTTGAGAATAGGGGCCCAGACATGAAGCAATATTTAAAATGTGTTAATGAACACGTTATCTAGATTTAAGGGAAAAAAAGGTGCATATAATATACAGTAACATTTATAACCTTCAGGAATCCTAAGACTGACCAAAAACCTAGAGACTAAACTAACCTAATGCTAACTACTAAATGGTCCCAAGCAGTGGTGCAGTGGTAGTTGATGAGGTGGGTGTACTACTAAGTGGACAGGCAGGTTAGCATGGAGGAAGTGGGTATACTCTCCTATATATTACAATGGCTTTTTGACTGATAGGTGGGTATACTGTAAATGGCCAGAAAAAGAAGTGGGCATACCCCGTATACCTGCGTATACCCTCCACTACAACACTGGTCCCAAGACATTTATTCCATCAGTCTAAACACGAATAGAAACACATGGCACGTGGAAACCACACTAAAGCTCGTACATTTAAGTTTACCTTTTTTGCCCTTCGTAAGATGCTTTCCTCTAGTCTCATATGTGTGAGAGGAAGCCTCATGGAATAAGGTCACAGCATCTGTTGTTGATCTTAAATTCAACATTATACATTATACAAGCACTAGACGCTACATTCAGTGAACTTTAGAAGAGCGTACTGTAGGGGGACCATGGGGTGATATATTGGCAGAGATGGAATATAATACATTACATGTGTTTTCTGTAGTGTACGTATAATCACCTGAAAATAAGACCCGTGGTGGTTTTGTTACCTTAGACTGACATGTTTATATCTACATAGGGAGCGGGTTCTCATCCAAAAAGTCTGCCATGTTGCACCGCCATGTTTCTACAATAGCATGGAATGGATAAACCAAACACTGGCTGTAGACTGAGCCATTCGCATTTTTGTGTCGGCCTACGTAGCTAACAGCCCCTCTGCCACAAGCAGCGTCATATAAATGATGTCACGTCACTGATTTGTGACGTGAAAGTGCTTTATTCTGTGTTTCTACCAGTTTAAGTCACTGGGTCCATTTATTTTGCAGAGAAAGAGACATCTGCAGATAATTTCGCTCCCAGTAAAAACCTTCTGAACAATGGACACTGAAGGAATTCTATCGTGGAGAAGTTTCAACTGGTTGCAGTCTAAATGCCCCTAAATTGTACACACCCATCCTTTCAAATTGCAGTGATGATTGATTATCAAAACTGTTGTCATTTAGGTGATACTTGTATAAGAGCATTTAACCATATTGGTACAACACCAAAAACTGCAAGTACATCAACTTGATCACACTGGTTGCCTGGCAACTGTGACGACTACAGGAAATCACTGCACCCAGACAAGGAATTACTGGCAAAAAATGCCTTAAAACTGCACTGGGACAGAACCAGGCTAGCTGTTTCCTCCTGTTTCTAGTCTTTATGCCATGCCAAGCTAGGCTAAGCTAAGCCTCATATTTACCATACAGACATGACACTCTCGGCAGGAAATAATTAAGTGTATTTCTCAACTTGTCTGTTGATCTTTTCAACACTAGGCATCAGAACAGGAATTAGTATTTGACAGGGAAGAGAAACATGCAAACAAAATGAAGAGGAATTGAAGGAAGTGAAGCAAACATAGTTTAACAGTATCATTAACTAGTTTTGATCAAATTTTATGCTCAAATTACTGATAGCTCACCTCCCACTAGCTGCAGGCTTTTATACACTGTCTGAAGCATTTCAAATATCTGAGAACAAACCAACTCCTAGACTATCCAACCTCTGATCTTATCGCTCAACACAACCCATCTGACAACAACCCGGAGCACATGTTTCTGATCAAACACTGATGCACCTCAATATTGTCGGTGTCCTGAGGCGGTAAAAAGTCAAAATGGCTTTTTTATAGCTGCCTCTCTTATGTGGCTGCGCAAAATGAGTCCCAGAGGGTGCACAAAGAGTACACGGTTGAGCGGCGACAGCTGATGCCTGCTCTGATGTTTGCATGCTACTCACCTTAGGAGCACAAGTCATATGCATGCCAGGCACAGGCAGGGTGGTGATGTACATAGTGACACAGCGGTACAAGTACAGGGTGCCAATGAGGAAGAAGAACCGCCTGCTGGCTATTGACCTGCAAACAGACAATGTGAGAGAACAGTGGAGTGGGTGCAGAAACGTTGTGTGATTCATGTTAAATGCACACAATTCTGGAGACTATCTTGCACAGTGTGATTAGTCAACATGTTGCCAATGCCAAGGCTCCTGCTGAGTCAGTCAAATTGAGTTTTATTAACCAGCACACATATTGACAATAGAAATCCTTCATAGTATGGTAATTGTTTTTGTTTCTATATCTTCATATGCAAATGGCCAAGTGTAAAAGACTTGATGTAAGATTAACTGAATTAAACATTTTCAGCAGTCTGTAAAACTTCACTTGTGCAGGTCTGGGTTTGGTGTCAGCTCTATAGAGCAAAGACTGCTTTCTAAACTATTCATTTTTTAGGGATTCATTTTATCACACCCTGTAGAAAAGGCCAACACAATTTCATCGCTGATGGCAGCCTCAACAGACTCTAACGTGATGCATTTCCTGAGTAATGAGAAGAGGCATACAGAGCATAGATATGTTACAACACCTAACCACAAAACAGTTAACTATTTCATTCAGCAAATGCAACACTCGAGCCTGTTGTATACAATATGATATCCCTTATTAATCAATTGACACAAGGCAATTTTTACTCAACGCCACTGAAATGTATCTCTTCCCATATTCCTCCTTTTACCAACACCACATGCACACAGAGTGGTGCTCAATGGTACTTAAGCAGTGCGTCTCCAGCTGCCAGTTCACACTCAATACTCGGTCCGTATGAGGGACTTGAACCAACGACCCCACGTACTGAGCTACTGCTGCCCCCTAAACCTATGTACACCTTTATATAACCAATCTGTGGCTATATAACCTTTCCTGCAGTACAATGACATTTTACTCTTTGAATTTTCACTTGAATTTAAAGGTGCACCTGTTGTAATTCTGTATTTTTCTTATTGTCAACAAATCTTGTACAAAGATCAAAACCAATCACATGTTTTTAATAGTTTTTTCCGAAGTACAATAATGACACCCATGGCAAGAAGGGAAAAAAAGCTATATCAGGCTTTTGATACAAAGATAATATTTATTTAGGATCTGTTCACTGTTTGAGTTGGCCTTTGGTATTACCAGATTTATTGACAATAAGAACCAGAATTACCACCTTGAAGTTGTGTGCCTCCGCTTCACATCCATGTTTGTTCAGTCTTATATGTAGCTGTGACAGCTGACGAGGCTTCAAATATGGATGTTGCTGCAAAGAAGCTACAAATTCTAAAATTTGGATGCTTCACACACATTTTCAACCCGGCAGCACTGGAGACCTATCGGCACAGTTTCAAGGTAGAAACCCAAGAGTAGTGTCACCAATTCAATATCCAACCAAATGTCTCCCTACTGTGCCTGAGTTATGGCACTGAATAATGGCCAAAAAAGCCATGTCGCAGTGAGATGACCTTGGACCTTTTGGATATGAAATATCATCACTTCATCATTTTTTTTCTACAAGACATCTGTGTTAAATTTTGTCAAAGCTTGCATACACATTTTTGGCCTAAAAAGTTTTATGTGGTCACACTGACCTTGACCTTTGACCACCAAAATTGAATCAACTCATAGTTGAGTCAAAGAGGACGTCTGTGCCAAATTTTAAGGCATTTCCTGTGGTGTTTCTGAGATATCTAGTTCATGAGAATGGGATTGACGCGAGGTCATGGTGACCTTGACCTTTGACCACCAAAATTGAATCAACTCATAGTTGAGTCAAAGAGGACGTCTGTGCCAAATTTTAAGGCATTTCCTGTGGTGTTTCTGAGATATCTAGTTCATGAGAATGGGATTGACGCGAGGTCATGGTGACCTTGACCTTTGACCACCAAAATCGAATCAGTTCATCCGTTAGTCCAAGTAGAGGTTTATGTCAAATTTGAGGAAATGCCCTCAAGACGCTCATTCCTGAGATATTGAGAATGAGACAGACGGTTGAACAGATAACCCAAAAACATAATGCCTCCATCCATCACCAGTGTGGAGGCATAAAAATATAGAGTATTAACAGATTTATTCCTAAAGCTGAAAGAAAACATCTTGCACAATAAATAGAACCAAAAGTTCTTACCTGTATCTGAAGAAGAATAACTGGATCATCCAAATAGCCAACAGCACCATGCCATTGATCTCTGTCACTGTAAATGCCCATTTGACCCTGTCAATATAGTCAAAAAACTTATCAGGAAGAGGCGGGCTGCTTTCTTTGGGCGGGACCCTCTCGTGGACTATAGTGATGACGACTGTTGTCAAGACCAAGTTAAAGCCAGCATAAAAGAAGACCACTGCTGTCTTCCACCACTCCATGGGCAGACGGTTGATCTTGGACTCTGGCACAGAAATCTTCACGTAGTCATTATGCCTGCTTATGCCTTTCCGGAAGCCCCTCTTTGTATCCTCTCCACCAGGTTTGTGGACAGGACAGATTTTACCATTGCTGGGTGCAGCACCACCCTCCATTCCTGGGTTTAGATTATCATTGGAAGAGTCTCTCGCATCCACAAGCTCCTGTGACGCCATGGGTGCCTGCACTGTCCATCCACAGGCACCGCTCCTCTAGGTTGAGGCTTTTTAACTGCCATGAGAGAAAAGACAGGGTTGGGAACGGACAAACTTTACATTTGAAGAGAAAAAGCACAGTATCGTCATTCACATAAGATAGAACAGCACTAAGGTAAACAGATACTCCTTGGTAAGGATGTCAAATCACCATGATGAGAAACAGGGAGGAGATGAACTCTGGTTTACTTTTATTTCTACTCTTTATATCCTAGGGATTAGCAAAGCAAGAGATGAAGCTTTTATTGATGCATAGCTCTTGATTCCATCCGCTGAAATGTCCACTTTAGACTGAAAAACTATTTTTGAGTTTATAGCAGCCCGTTATTCTAGATGTGGCTGTATAAGTTAATGCCGTGTGTCACATTTTCCCTCCCCTGGACATTCACCAGAACCACCGTGACAGGGTTCTGTTTGGACGTTCAGTCAGACTCTTGTTGTGGGCCTTACAAAGTCTTTCCGTCGCACTGCTTTGGTTTTCTGATGTTGTCCTCAGCAAGCAGCTGCCATGGTCACATTGGCGGGTTTCATGGTTAAACATCGTCCGTTGCAAAAGAGGAATGCGTATGCTTATTATAAAAGTTTCAAGCTGTATGAATGTAAAAGTAATTAAGCTAAATTAAACTAAACTTGCTGAGATTGAAAGTTCATTTTTGACTTTGGAAACAGTAGTAGGCAAAACCATTTCCCCACCATCATGGTCCATTTAGTAGCTGTTATGGAGCTTTTGATCGTATCATACCATATGTCTCTGCAGAAGGATTTTGCTCAGTTGTCTTGAAAGTTTAAAGACTTTCTGTCCCTGGTCAACACATTCTCACTCTGACCTCGCACATATTGCCGTTTGGTCATGGACTTTCCACGTTCAAGACCAGGCTCCACTGGGGAAGCACCATCTGATGAAGGACGTGTGATACAACTGAAAGCTCTAGCTACTTAAAGAAGTGTCTCACTGCTGGATAGATGGACTTTTCATAAAAGTAGGCTGCAGAAGACAAACACAAATACTTTTGGAACTGGTGCTACATGACCAGAGAAACAGAGGAAAGGACTGTGGCATTCGCTTTTGCTCGAGAGGTAGAAAACCTACATACAAACCACCAGTGCAATAAATGCTTATGATGGTGGGTGATGTGAGGCTGGCCGTATTGACACAGGCGACTATATGACAGCCAGCTGGTAACAAACAATTTCAAATGACAGTTAAACAGTAAGCTACAATAATTTTCTGAATATATTTTAGGGGATAAATAAGCAATAGGCTACTGTTACAGAATCTTGTTTTTTTATTTGTTTTTTTTATTTGATCAGCACTGCATAGTTTTACAGTCTGTGTTTGAGAGAGTTTGAGAGAGGGTGACTTTCTCTCGATCTGCTTACATGATTTGATATGAAAATATGGAAGCACAAGACATGAAACGTGTCATGTGGCAATTTAAGCTGAGAGATGAGCAGGGAGATCCGGGTACTGGTAAAATGGATGGAAATCTACCACAGTTCGTTTGCACATACTACCCACACAGAGCTGGTTAAAAAAGTATCCCTTTAACAGCCTTTGTATAACATTGTTTGGTTGAACTAAACTAATCTAAGATAAGCTACGCTAACATAAGAGAAAGTAGAGCAAAATCAAAATAATGGATGGACTTTTTGGGAGGAAAATTTGAAAGATTACTAATGACGCCCATATGACTAACAAAGCTGGAGACGTGTTAGTGCAATGTTTGCTGTTGAGCTCTTTCCAGTTAATGACTTGATAGAGCACTACAGCAATGACCATTTTCATTCTTTCATGTCTAAAAGGCTTCCAGTCCCTTTAACAGCTCCATTAATGGATTTGAGGATTCTGCAATCAGCCCTGAAATACATCACAATAAATGTCATCTGGGATATACACAGAATGGTATGTTTTCTTGGAGGCAAACCTGACAATGGGATAAAAGAGGGGATAGAAATGGAATATGGCTGGATGCAAGGGAGCTGCTGAAAGTATCAGTTTCCTCAGAATCAATTTTTGGGAAACTATTATTACAGTGGTGAGTGGCTTATTGTAGAATGCCCTCTGACTAACCCATAGGAGATTCAGCCTCTGTTATGCAACTGATGGATTGCTACAGAACACAACATCTGACAGACTTTGAGGGGGTCATAAGGTATATCAATACTGACCAAGACAGCAAATAAGATCAACAAGAGCAGACAAACATTATAAGCCAATTACAAAGCCATGTCCCTTTCGTTATGAGTGAGATTATGTTGCAGCTCTGTGGTTAGTTATACTGCAAGTTGTGATCCTTTATGCCAGGGACACTCCATTGCTGGTGTAGCAAATTGTTGACATCATCAATGAGAGAAATTGTGAATGTTTCTTTTTGGCTGTGGAATAAAACAAAATTGACATATTTTACTTTTCTAATATTGACCAACTCAGCAACTCGTGAACATGAAGATGTCTGTTCATAAGATAAACATCAGAGAGACAGACAATGGGACATTGTCATCTAGAGATGAATCCTGCTGCTGCTCCATAGATTCTAATTATTGAAACACTATGACAGCACAGGACATCAGTACCCAGCATTGAAAGATGTTTGATAATTATCATTTTTACATGATCATTTTGCTCTCTGTACAATGTACAATCAACAATACAAATAAGTGCCACAATGTACAGTATTTTGACAATTATATAACTCTCACTTGTGGTTTCGACTTGGGCATCATAATTTTCATCAAAATATTTTAATTTGAAGCCTTTGGTACCATAGTTCAGCATTTCCCATCTGGCAATGCTGTCAGTGTCTGACATTGCTGCTGATGCTGAGAGTGGTCAGAGGTGTGTTTTAGAGAGGGCAGGAAAACACTGCTAGTAAGCCTGGTATTACATTCTTAAAGTTAATTTTAACCAACTAAAACTACTTGCCCAGACACAGCCCAGTCAGCAAAAGTAAATGTTGGCATTGCTCATTTCTGCAAACCATAAATATGTTACATTTGTACATTTCATACGTACATCAACATTTCTAAAGTGATGTAGTATATGAGCTGACTCTGTCATTGGGAAGGCGGACGGGATGGTGGAAGGCATGACACTTAGGCAAGATGCTTGCCGACCACTATTCCACTGTTTGTTTGTCAGTGAGTTGTGTTTCCTGTGAAATTTTAGCCCCCAGACATGGATGTTTTTCCACCAGGGATGGTGCCACAAACAGATTTTTTTTTTACCATGACATGACTGCAATTCTAGCAGGGACTGTGCCCCCAAAAATGGGTATTTCAAGCCCAAACATGATCTCTTCCTAACCATAACCAAGTGTTTTTTTGTGCCTAAACCTAACCAGCAATGCTGAAATGTAAAGTTTCATTGTAACTGCTACACAATAACATGCAAATGTATCATATCCATGGTTTGGATAAAGGTACAATACCAACATTTTTTCCCAGCAACTGAGTTGGGACACAAAATGTAAAGCAGTCTCTGGTGTCAAATTTGGTCACTTTGTACACATTCAACATTTTTTTTACAGAGCTACATGAGGTCACTTGTTAAGAAAACAAACATATTTTTAGGTTGCCCCAAATATTTGAAGAAATGGACAACGCTGTCATTTTTCTAAATATTGACTTTACTGTCCAAAACTGTTGGAGAAGCACACTACTCTGTGTGCTGGGGGTGGATTTTGCCTTAAGAAAACTGTGTTTATGATCTATACTTTCTTGTACTTGTGCATACTTGGTCACGGTCAATACAATGGACATGAGAGGTATTTATTTGCTAGCATTCACTGGGAGACTGTGTGCTGTACATGTACATGGGAGGTCAGCAGAGTGTCTCCATTAGACTAGTTTTCCACTGGTCCCCTCCTCCCCAGTGTACACTACACAGTGTTTTCCCACCAGCCGGAGCACCCAGCACTCTAAAGGGATGGGTGGTGATGGAAAACTGGCAGAAAAACCTATTCCACATGGTCACAGGCCGTAATGGATAACTTGGCCGCCTCTACTTGCTCAGGCTATTTCAAGAGAAGCCACCCAGTTGCCTTGAAGGCTGTGTTTTACTCCAGGGGAACCGAGGCTGTGACTCCATTTTGGGACCTTCATAATAACACGCTACTATTGCTGTCCACTCATTTTCTCCTTCACATCATGCGGATTGTCTCCTTCAAAGGGAGGGTAAAAATAAGTCCGAGGTGGCCCAGCCCTGTAGGACCTGCCGACAGTATGGAGAGGACTACATATATGTTCTAAAATTTACTCGCTGTAAATCAAGCCTGGAAACTGTATGATCAGCATGTTTAGGTTTGTCTTCCCACATGTTCAGTTTCAGAAACAGATGTGAAATGTATAGTTCAAAAGTCTCACTGAGGAGGATGTGAAGTATCTGACGCATGTTTGTAGGCTGCTGTTTGAGGATCTGTGATACAAAATTGTGATAAAAGAAAAAAGATTATGCCTCTGTGCTTTGAGAAATGACAGGGCAAGTGTGCTAAAGATAGTTATCAGTAGTAGCAGTGTGTAAGAAGATCAGATCCTCTATTATAAAATATAATGATCCAAAGTAAAAGCCCTGCTTTGAAAATGTTAAAGTAAAATTAGTCTTTATGCATAAAAATTAGCCCTGAGTGTCATATTTTTATGTATTTGGCTGTTGGATTGTCCTTTGCTGTTGTAGCTGGTTTAGTTGAGCTAATTCTACTTTATATTGTAAATCATATGATTTCTACTCTAAGTACAATGTTTCTCTCCAAATTAGTACAGTAACATGAAATGGAAGTAAGCCTACAAGTATGTCAAAGTTTAACTTAAAGGGGAACTACGCCCATTTTCAAAATTCATAATGTCATTCCTATGGTCTAAGACAGTCAAAAAATAGTAAGCCTAAACAATTCTCTCAAAAATCCAAACGCTAGAGGACTAAAACTTAAATTTGTGATCTCACAGGGTATAAAGTCCAGAGCTGCTCCATAAACAATGAATTAGGAAAGATACTGAGAGCACTCGGGGGGATGTCCTGAGTACATGGGTACATTTTGTGTTTCAGAACTGAGAGTGCTACAGTATAATAAAGCTCATTTAGGTATAAAAAAAGAAAACAAACATTCTGTGGTTTCACAAAATCAGTCTCCCATTCATTGTCTGTGGAGCAGCTCCAGACTTTATACCATATGCCAAGTTTGTACTTCTCTGGTTTCTGGCTTTGAAAGAGAGGCTCATGCTCACAAATATTGATTCAACTTGCCATGTAAATAACATAATTGGAATCCTGATTTATTCTTAGATGAATAAATGCACTTTCTTTTTATTATTATTAGTAGTAGGCTAGTAGTAGCAGATGCATATAGTAGAAGTACAGTTAGAAGTTTATTTGTAGTAATAGTAGATGTCTACATCACAATGGCAGAAACATTGTCACAGTTTTAGTTATATTCCCACATATCCATGTCATGGTAATAAAGTGAATGACAGAGAGCAACTATCTGAAACCTTTGGTTTTACCACAATGATGTTCGCTACTTGTACATGACTACTGTATGAGATTAGTTCACTGTGCAAAACTGTTCATCAAAACACACAAATGCATATTCTTTGCTGCCAGAACAAATAAATTTTGTTGTTTTTCTGAGGAAGACACCCACTTTTATAGCATACAAGCCAAAATGGTCACACAGAGCGTGGATCCACTCCTCGTTTTCTGGGTGCCATAACCACATGTGGGGTGGATCCTGGCAGTAATGTCAGGGTCAGGACTGGGTGCCTCCCATGCCTCCCATATATTACAGGGCAGCAGTCTGTCACATGCAAAGCCAGTTTTGAAGTTTACTTTTGGGGTGTAGCACAGTGGCCCCCCACACACAGTGTTAAGCACCATGTTCCATATGAGGCTACTGGGTGGGGCAACAGGTCTTTGCATATCCTGTAATTAAGCCCTCTCGTTTTCAGTCATAGCTGTTGCAGTTGGGAGCTGACAGCTGAATGACTCTAATGAGATTAATGCAGCTGCATCACAAGCATGCACAGTGTGTGTGGTGGATACAGCCCACTGTGTAATTCACTGAATAAATAAATGTTTTTAAGCTTATGAGGCAACTTGCTTTATGTCCGTGCGTCACGTGATGCATTGCCCTGATAAAATGCTGTGTATCACTGACATCATCACACTGTATACACGTAGTCTCACCACTCATGTCGACTGATCCACCGAATAAAACTTTTTGCATGAATTTAAGCCGACATGAGCCCTGTGCTACAAATAAAAAAATCAGACATCGAGTATGTCTATGTGAATTCATATCCACAGTGTTTCTCTATCTGTGAGCAAGACTGATTAAAAAAAAGTTAAAATATCAGGAGTACAAAATCCAGTCCAGCTCATAGCCAGCATCCTACTGTAGATCACACATCAATTTATCACATGAAACCCGACACGATAGGATGAAGATCTGTGTTTACATTCACATGTTGCTCAGTTTATAGCATCCTACCTGCCTTGCTCGGGCCTCCTAGCGCCTCTTCCTGTAGTTGCAGTCCCTTGAATCCTCTGATGCTGCGCCCTGCTCGCTGCTTGGTCGCTGCTCTTCAGGCTGGACTGCTACATTACCCGACAGTGCCGCTCGCTTTTGAGGGAGCGCTCCTCCCCGAAGCCCCGCGTCTTCTCACATCCATCCAGCCTCTGTGCACCCGGCCTCCTGCCTCGCACCCCCTTTAATTCAGAGTCACCGTCCTGTAATCAGGCACAAGCATCGCCCTGTAACTCTGTCCGTGGAAAATAGGTGCTCTGCGGGATTCACATCTTAAAGCAGTTAGGTGGAGTCGCACGGTGTTTTATTAATAGAATATCGTGTGCGTTTATTATGCAGGCAAACAATATTCTATTGTGTTTTTTTTTTTTTACCCTTTTATAAAAAGTGAGTTTAAAATGCAATACAATTAAAACCCATTTAAAACATAGCCATGAGTCATCCCTATTCTTTCAAGTAGCTCACAGATTTCCAGCATGTCAGTAATAATACAGTTCTCACTTTCAATATATATACTATGATAAAAAAATAGAAATAAAAATATACTATATAAATTCTATAAATTGAAATTAAAAAATCGATTAAAAAATATTCTATTCTATTTTATTGTAATTTTATTGTAATAATACAGTTCTCACTTTAAAAACTATTTAAAAAAATATTAAAAATAATTAAATTAATCTCAATAATTTTTTTTCTGCTTGTAATGACGAACCTTTTAATTTGTAAGTACTGGTCTCAGATCAGTTGAGTCATCCAGCCCGTTACTGCGCTGACGCACGATGACGTAGCAAAAACTGACACCAGATCAGATTTGTTTCTCTGCTTCCGCCCACCGACTGAGGAAGTGCGTCACTCTCTCCGGTGACGTGGCTGCTGGGAAGCGCTTCCCGGTTGCCGTGCCAAGCTCCTCCGGGCTGCTCCATTCACTGGAGGTACCTGTGTGTGTTTAACAATCACGACATACCTGAGTTAGCAAAACAAAGAACGTAACGGTTTGCCGTTGTGTTTGCTCTTAAAGAGGAAGCCGGTTGAACTAGCAACCGTTAACTGCCACCTGCCATGGAGACGTCTGGCAACTCGCACAAGAAACAGAAGCTAGGTAACGCTACCGAGAACTGGGTGAGTTTTTTTCTTTTGCCAAGTTATGTTGACTCAACACATCGGTTCATCACGTCTGGCCACCTCCGCTAACCAGCTGCCAATGAGCTAACGGTATAACTGGACAGACAGGTTGCTAGTTAGCTACATACTGCTAATACAGTTAACGTTACAGTTATGCTAGCTGTAACGTTCCATTTAAAACCTCGGTTGCTAGCAGCGCCCGAGACTGAAAAGTGGCTAATCTGATAACTGCTAAATACAGTACAGTGAAGAGTAGGGTATGAACTGTGTGTGGAATCTGATTTAAATCTGTGATAACGTTGTCCTTGGTAGGTCCTCCATCACTGCCAGCAAAATACTGTTTGCTTTTGCTACGTAGCCTCGAGCTGCCTGCACAGATTCCTGCTTGCTGATTAAATGTACACTGTAATGCTAACTGAGCTGCAGTATTTACAGTCAAGGACAAAAGAGTTACAGCTATATATTGTGGTCCTCCAACATACATCAAAAAATACTTCCAAACAGACATATAGAGCTGAAACAATTAGTTAATTAAGCAATTAATCAGTCCATAACAGTTTTATTAGTTAATCAAAGGTTGAGACATTTTTCAAAGAAGGCCAGCATTCTCAAATGGCAGGATTAGAAGTCATACGTGACGGTAAACTGAATATTTTTGGTTTTGAACTGCTTGTCAGATAAAAACAAGCAATTTGAACACATCACCTTTGGTTGTGATAACATATAATGTGTATTTTCCACCATTTTCTGAAAGCATAGAGGCATAAAAGTGTATTGATGAGTAAAGCAAGAGTAACTTTAATCATGTCCAACCCAAGGAATCAAAAACAGGACAAACACATCTCAAAGGCAGAGGATAAAAATGGGTCTTTAAGTGCATTTTGAAGGCATCAACTGGCTCAGCCTGTCTAACAGCCTCCAACAAGCTATTCCGGAGCTGCTACAGAAAAAGCCCCCCCTCACAAACTTGGCATAGCGAACATGCCATGGTGGGCGGATCTGAGGGGAGTTGTCAGCGAAAATAATTAGCAGTAGTTCTACATACGTGTCAGAAGCTTTCATCGTGAGAGCAGAACAGAAACCACATTTTCAAACTGCTTTGAAGATGCTTTCTCATGCTTTCCAAAGTCCTAATATGTTAATGGTAACTTTGGCTTTTTTTATAAACTTGTATGAAACTGGGCGGCAATTGGGCTGAATTAACAGTAACTCTGTATTGTTTCAGGGAATGCAACGCGCAACTAATGTCACCTATCAAGCTCATCATGTCAGCCGAAACAAGCGTGGGCAGGTTGTGGGCACAAGAGGAGGGTTCAGAGGATGCACCGTTTGGCTGAGTGGTAGGTTGTGTTATTATCAAAATGTTCTCTCTGCATCTGTATATCATCTCTTAGCTGTTTTATAATGCAGTTGTTTCCCTCTGTGCCAAGGTTTGTCCGGTGCAGGGAAGACCACAGTCAGCATGGCTCTGGAGGAGTACCTGGTGTGTCACGGCATCCCCTGCTACACGCTGGATGGGGACAACATCCGTCAGGGGCTTAACAAAAACCTCGGCTTCAGCCCAGAGGACCGTGAAGAGAACATTAGACGCATTGCTGAGGTGGCCCGGCTTTTTGCTGATGCTGGTCTGGTCTGCATCGCCAGCTTCATCTCTCCCTACAGTAGGGTGAGTGGCTCTCTAAAGACAGCATCATAGGTTGAATGAAAGGAAAGACACGGATGCCCACAGGGATAAATGTGGCTGGAACTCACTGATACTCTATTAAATTTGTCTCTCATTCTGTTATACAATATGTCTTGAACCATATTTAAATACTCCCTGTTCTCTAGTTCTTACAGCATTGTAAATTTCACATTTATTTTTGGCTTGCTTACAGATCTCAGGCTAATAATGATGTTATTACTGATCATGTCACTGTCCATCATCATTATCCTGCTGAAATTGATGATGCCAGTTAGATTGGCATAATACAGTTTTGAACAAAGGGTTTTAAATGTTCTTGCCCTGATTTTTAAACATACTAAACTCCCTATTTTGAGTTATTATTTAAAAAATGACTTTACAATGTAAATTTTGAATGAAGAAAATAACCTTATAACCTTATTAATATGAAGGACTGCTGTGTGATTAGCAGCATATTTGTTTTTCCCATTACTGTCTGTCATTGGAATGAATAATGTCCTTTCTGGCAGCAGAAAACAAACATTTTTGTTAGGTGAAAACCAAACTTGATGTGACCTTAAAGGCATAGTTTGGCTCTTTTGATGTGGGGGTGTATGAGGTACTTATCCATAGTCAGTGTATTGCCTAAAGTGGATGTCAGTCACTGTGCGCCCAGTTTGAAGAAGCAGGCTGGAGTCAGGCACAGAAGCTACTGCTGTGGAGGGATCAGCAACAAAACCTATTTAAGCCACCTAAAAAAATAAGTTTAAGTGTGTGCTATATTCAGAATATTTTCTCAACTTCACCATGCTCTCGGACAGCGATAAACGACTGGGAACTGAAGCCATTATACTGCTCTCTTCCAAGACAGACTCCATTGAGAAAAACAGTGACTTAACCTCCAGAGTCACACAAAAACTAAATAACTGATCAAGGCAATGGTAGAGCAGCAGATCCTTTGCTCAGCGAGCCTAAACTACTGTTTTTGTCAATGGAATCTGGTGGCTTTGGCAAGAGCATAGACAGGGAATTAAAACCGACTTTCTTGTCGAAATGGGCTGTCTGACGGAAGGGCAAAGCATTGAAAATACTGTCACTATGCACACACTTAAACTGCTTAAGATTTTTTTGGTGGCTAAAGTACATTTTGCTGCTGCCCCCTATCCATAGCAATACATTGCTTAGCCTCTGTGTCGGCAGTCATGCCGCTTCTCCAAACTGGGGGCATGCCAACTGACATCCGCTAATTCAGTTGATAAGTACCCCAGTTCAAAAAATCAGAACTACCAGTTTAATAACATGCTATGTTACACCAACTCTTTAAACCATGCATGTACCTCACTGTATTTGGTTTTGTTTATCAGGATCGCCTTAATGCCAGGAAGATCCACGAGGCTGCGGGGCTGCCTTTCTTTGAGGTGTTTGTGGACGCTCCACTGGATGTCTGTGAGCAGAGGGATGTCAAGGGGCTGTACAAGAGAGCCAGAGCGGGAGAGATAAGAGGTGAAGTATTGTTTAATACTGTTTATATGCAGTGCATCAATAGAGCCACAGCCTGTGCTGGACTTATATCTGTTATGTGATCAAGACAGGGTGCATACTAAGGATAGACCGATATGGATTTTTTAGGGCCGATGCCGATACCGATTTTTTGCCATCACCCTTAGCCGATGACCGATTATGAACTGCCGATTGCCGATATCTGGGGCCAATACTGCTTTTGCTACCTCAATTTACATCAAAAAAATGACACAATGATAACAAATATTACAGGTCTCAAGTTTAAAATAAGAAACATTTATTGAACAGTAAAAAATACTAAAACAAGATGGAAAGTTGAGGTAGAACAGGTGGAATATTATTATTATTATCATCATTATTATTATTATTATTATTATTATTATTATTATACATTCAAATAAAGAAAAGAATTCAGTGCTCTTAAATCTTCCAGTAATGTCTTTATAAAATAAACGAATATTTAAGCTGAAGCATAAATAAAACAACAACTACTGTACACAGTAGGATTCGCTGCATGTGCGCTGCAGGGTCTTCCGGCAACACAGAGCTGCCCGTGGATGCCTGTCTGTAAATCATGCCAGGGAAAAATAAATCCGCGAACCCATGCGCGTATCGACCAATGCCAATACAAGTAAAAAACTCCAATATCGGCCCGATATATCGGCTGGCCGATGTATCGGTCTATCCTTAGTTCATACTTCATACTACCGAGACACAGTGACATCTGTTACATAGTAACCTGCATCTTTTACCTTAATGAGATGCAGTCAGATTTTACTACTACTACTACTACTACTACTACTATTTCTGCTAATTCTGCTTTACAAGAAAAAAGCTGATGAAACAGACGCGCACAGATATAAATATCTGTGGACCAGAAATGCATATATTGCAAAACCCATGAGTGGCCACAAAGTGCCCACATGTACAGGCAGTAAGAGCTGTTTTACAGAGAGAGACCAGATCAATCATCTCATGAGGTTGTTTTTATGCAGCAACATGTTTATTAGCGTTGATGCTGTTGATGTATGATAACACAGATAAGGGCCTACTTTTTGTCCACATGATTGAGGTTTGATTGCTCACTGAGGTAATTTTGGTGCTGCTGCTCTAAGTGGATGGAGTCATTGGCAGAGCATATTCTGTAGGATGGTGAGTTTTAAGATGGGAGCTGGGAGATTTTTGGTGTTTCCATCTTAAGTCCTGACTTGTTTATCACACAGCTTACAAATGACTTAGTTCACATTCCCTGGCTCTCCTTTTTCACCAAATATATGCATTTGCGTACTTTTAACTGATGAGAGTGGATATTTTTTCTTGCTGCACTCTAATGGTGACTCAGGGATAATGATGCAGCCACACTGTTGCTTTGTCACGTACAGTGTGAGCACAGCATGGGCTAACTTTACATTATCATGATCAGTCATTATGATACTTGGTTGTTAAACTCAAACCTGAGGACAAATCTACAGGAGTATTCTGTAGCTCAGTATGAATATCTACAGCCCATTTACATTTTCATCAGTAGGACTTCTGCTGTCTAGGTTATGTAAAGTACCTTAATTCCGCAGACTTCGCTTCCTGCCACATTACACAGAAATGACATGACAGTGACAGTAAACCTGACGCATCACTATCAGAGGAAGTGTGTTTATCACATTGTGGTGCAACATGCTGTTTCTTTGCAGTGATATGATCTTGACCCAGTTTCCTGAGTTTTGTGTGCTGATTGGCCTTTGTCAGAGTCTCTCTTCTGTCTTTAGTAGTTGAGTTAGTCCTGACTTTGTTCTCAGAAGCTCCACTTAATCCCCAAGAAATGCGAAGAATTATAACTTGAATCACTGTTCTCTGATTACTACACTGCTAAACGCACTAATGTAGTAATTTTTGATTCTATGGTTAGGAGTTTGGATACAGTAGCTATTAGTTATGATTATTGATTTAATGGTATTTTAAGAGAAAAGGTTTACCAGTGTTGTGTTCATTTCAAAATGCATACAATAATGGAAACAGAGCAAACATAAGCTGTTCACTTTGAGTAGCTCAGACTGTTTTAAATCCCTTTATCTTTTAGGTTTCACTGGCATTGACTCAGAGTACGAGAAGCCAGAGGCCCCAGAGCTGGTGCTGAAGACCGACTCCTGCAGTGTGAATGAGTGCATACAACAGCTTGTGGACCTGCTGCAGGAGAGGGTGAGGGAGGAGAAATATCCTGCTTTGACATGTTTAATATGTTAATTATGTGAAGAATCAGCTGCTGTTGGTTTTTATTGTCCCTTTTAAAGAATATCTGTCATCACAGAGACCGTTAAAGGCTCACAGTCTTGACTTAAAACTGTGCCATCATCCCTCTATTGGCCACAAGGGGGCAGTGAAGCCTCATGTTTGCATGAAAGTTGATGTGACTGCATCTACACTGTATTATGTATATCAATATTTAGTAAACCGTCACCAAAGTCTTATTTATCCAGGATGTTTTCTAATGATTTCATATTCTGTTTGCAGGATATAGTCCCTGTTGATGCATCCTATGAAGTGAAAGAACTGTACGTTCAGGAGAACAAACTGGACCTGGCTAAGGCTGATGCAGAGACTCTGCCTGCTGTACAGATTGGGAAGGTGCTTCTGATTTTGATAAATCTTAATAAATAAATGAAGCTAGATTACTATTGATAGCCTTTGTATATATTGTCCAGTTATTATTCATTTATCTCTCCACCGATACATAAGTTGTTGGTCTGTATGTAAACCACAGTATATGACCGTGTGTGATCCTCAGGTGGACATGCAGTGGGTGCAGGTGCTGGCTGAAGGCTGGGCCACTCCTCTGAATGGCTTTATGAGAGAGAGAGAGTATTTGCAGTGTCTTCATTTTGACTGTCTGCTGGATGGTAAGATGTCATTTATGTTTTAAGTAGAAGAAAATCTTGATATTTCTTTGTAAAATTTGTGTTGCTATACTCAAACATGCCACTAGATGGAGATGAGTGCTCACAAAATGGATTATTGAGAAACAGTTGATGGCTTTGTTTGGATATCAGCACACATCTCTCCCACCCAAACTATACCTCCATATATACTAGAAGTTGAGCACTGTCAGCACCAAGAAGTCCTCTCACTTAACGTGTCCTTTTAGCTCATCTTTTAGCTCTTAGCCATAGGGTTAATTTATAAATGTCTGTCATTTGACATTAATGAATTTATGAGTTCTGTATAATTTTGTGAATTGAATCTCAAATGTCTGTCAGCTGTGCAGGGTTCCCACGGTCATGAAATTCCTGAGGAGGTTATGAAATTTGTAGAACTGTTCCCCAGACCTGGCAATGGTTTGGAGTTAGCAGAATGTTTTGAGAAATTTTTGAATATACATTGTTTTGGCTAATGTTTAAAATATGTCAGTGAAGAAGCCCAAAACATGTCAAAACTTACGCAACATACGTTCCTCATATTACTTTTTTAAAAACCAGTGCTGCGCCCTTTTTTGGGGATAAGAAACAGTCATATACGGAGAGAAACAGGAAAATGCAGAAAAACTGATGAGTATTGCATTAACTAAGGTTTTCACACTGAGATTTGAGGCACATAAGATGTGTAAATATTCACTGTCAGTTTGCTAAATTGCTAAATGATGCTGGTGACAATTACTGTTGATGAATAGCTTGAGTGGGAGGCTGCTCCATCACTAGGGTCTCTGCAAGTCCTTATAAAGTCTTAAAATGTCTTAATAAATGTCTCTCTAGTCAGATAAGTCTGTAAATCTCTGTGAAAGTCTTTAATGTCATAAAATTAATTTTACAAATATCACGCCTTAAAAGTCATTAAATGGTCTTAAACTTTTTACTTTATCCACTTTTTAATGTATTTTTGTCAAAATGAGTCAAGCTCTTTTGTGTTAAATTCCATGCGTCTGATGTTTCAAACCTTTAAACCTACCACTGACCCATTTACTGTCTTTTACTTGAATTTTAAATTGTTAATAGGTTTTCAATGTAGTGAGTCTCTGTGATCTACAGGTGGTCTTTAAGGGGGTCTGAAAATTAAAAAAATAAGATCAGAAATCTGAAAACTAATTTACAAAACCATCAACTATATTTTATATACTGTCGATATACAAAACATTGTACACATGTCACATCTTGAGGTCAGTATAAAGAGCACCAAATTTGACCACCCACTATCAAGTAAATCAAATGTGATAGATGATTATGATATGATAATCCATAAAAATTTAAATAAGCTATTATATAAATTTAATGGCTCAACATTTTCAGAAATATGCTTATTCTCTCTTTTTCTGACAAGAACTGTTTTGTTTTCCTTTCCCTCATTGAGACTATGATCAAAATGGAATCTCATCTTTGCTGAGATATGTAGCAGAGATATGGAAAAGGGCAGTTATTGGTTATTTGGTTAAAAATTATCTTAAAAGGTACTCAAAAGCATTAAATTTAAATGTCTGATTGATATCTGTAGACACTCTGGGTACAGTCATACAGTATAACAGCATCAGACTGTCGAGTCCAGCTAAATCTTAGCCTATAGATCAAACAGTTGGCTATTAACCGGTTGTCTTTTTACAGACAACACTAAGTTTAACGATACCTGGTGATTCAGTCAAAGGTATCGTGATCTAGATATCTATACATGTGTAGATGTCCGGATAAGCAATGTCGGGCCACTGTGTTGGATCATTGATCTTAGAAAAGGGGAACAGTGAAGGGACATGAGTGGGATCAACCTAAGCCAAACAAATGTCAAATTGCATTTACATCTACAGGATCCTGGGCTTTCTATCCCCCAAAAAGGGGTGTGGCCTTGACATTTTGCTGAGACTCGTATGTGCCTGTCTCATCTATTGGCATATGTGGCTAGTTGGTGGCGGGAATGTCTAACAAGCGATAAAGATAGCAAGTGCTAGCAGTTTGCTCATCTGCAAATACCAGGGAAGTGCTTGTTTAATAATGTATGGCTGTATCGCTGTACTGGCCTACCTATATTAAGTAGCTTCAATGAAGTCATGGAAATGGAGTAAAATATTATGGACAAAAAAATTTAAAAATTCATTTGTAATAATGTTAGGGAACCCTGGCTATAGCTCTTTATGTTCCCCTCTAACATTTTTAGAACTTTAATATTCCAATAAAAATTGAGCACTGATCAAATGGAGCGTTAAATTAAATTAACAAATACTCCCTGCATGTGTCCCTGCAAACTGCAATGCATATGTTTTACTGTTGGATGTGCTAAGAGGCTTAAATTAGCTTTTTTCCTGCGGGCTGACATGCTTAAGAAGTGCTCCATTATACAGCAGTGATGTACAGCTTAGCCAGGTGTCAGAATGACAGATTTATATACTCAGGAGTGATTTAGATGCAGAATTTTAAGGATGATGATGTTGTATATCATGTTGATGAAGTAATAAGTCCAGCTGAAAACCAAGTCTCAGGAATGTCTTTGCTTTTTTGGCACTTTGCAGAGAACGAATATCACATTGGGTGTAGAGTCTCTTGGTGTAATTACAGCAATTTCTCTTGTATTGTTTGAAATTCCAAGAAAAAGTCAATTTACTTTTATTGCCCATACGACCACTCAGACCTCAGTTGTGTGTTGTGACGCCAAATATTTTGCTACACTCGCAGTAAAAGGAAAAATACATAAAATAAATTGAAAGTTAACATAGGCTGTATTTCATTTTTCAGATTTTGACAGGTATATATTACAACTGCTGTCCTCACTGAAGGATAAAACCATCAAGTTCTTACAACTTGATGATTTAAGGTTTTTCCTCAGAAACATAGCTTGCCTGAGAAACTGAACTGTCTGGAGAGACGGAGGCAAAAATATATATTGATGCGAAAAGTCTTGATTCCACTTTTCCTGTTTGTCCGGAGGGAAAGGGACGCAGAGGAAGAGGCTTGTGTATTGATTGACACCACACACCACCATTTGTCCATTTTCACTTCCTTCCAGGGATTTGACAGTGCAAGAATGATATCACTGTGAAAGGACTGATCGCAGCCTAACACTAAAACTGGTTGGGAAGCAGAAAACTTCATGTTTGACTAATCAAATAGTCTGAAGAAATAAACAGAGACCAAAATCCAGGCTTGTGTGTGTCTCTCGCCCGGACATTTGGCAGTCTTGGTTGTGTGTGTATGTGTGTGTTTTATTGGAACCAGCTGTAAGCTCTACACTGTGACAGAGGGGACGAGAAGAGGGTCCAGGGGTAGGTGGGGGCAGAAACAGTCAGCCTCCACTCCTGTTTCCATTGCAATTGATCTGATGTGAAAAGCGTGCCGGTCCAAACGTTTTCATCAACCTGGACGGCAAAATGAACGCGCCAACAGAGCGCTGTCACTGCAAAAGGGTCAAGCTCCAGCTTAGCTTAAGAGGGGATTTTTCTTCTCTAGCTTCTTAAATTGCAGCCTTGAAGACTCACTGTAGCCTTTGGTTTAGCTGTATATCCCACATTTAGCCTGAAGGGGTACAGAATGGAAATTTGATCAGAATGGTTGAGCTGTTTTGTCGAGTAACCTTTGAACGTTTTAACCTGCTTTTTGAATGATGTCTGCTCTGTGTGCCTCAGTGCTTTGCATCGGGATCCTTTATGTTCTTTTCCTTGGATCGTTTATCCAATATTAAAGGCACCCTGTGGATTTGTCTTGTAAACAAGCACAAGTTATGTTTACATTTAGTGTTCCCCATTAAAACACATTGTGTCCATCCTTGAGGCTAAAAATTGCGTTGAATGCATTTTCTTTCATTTCCCTCACATTCATGTTTGCTGGTTTGCAGTTATTTTCTTCACTTAATGTTAATGTCACCAACAGGCAGTCAGTAGCATAGCTTAAAAATAGTGGCAGGACTGTGTTGGTTCATAGCAGAGCTGGGCTGTGGCTCAAGAGGTAGAGCTGACGTCTTCTGAAAAGAAGTTCGATGGCTTCATCTCTTGCCCTTGTAGATTACATGTCGAAGTGTCCTTGGGCAAGATACTGAACCCCAAATTGCTCCCGGTGGCTGTGTCCTTGGGCAAGATACTGAACCCCAAATTGCTCCCAGTGGCCGTGCCATCGATGTGGGAATGAGTGTGAATGTTTAGGTGGTACCCTCAGCATCCAGTTTGTGAATGTGTGTGCAAATGAGTGAATTATGCCTGTGTTGGAAAGAGCTTTGAGTGGCCCCTTAAGGCCCAGACACACTAGATCGACATCACAGAGCTATTGGTGACAAAGCCTGACTGTTGCGTTGCCTTTCGTTGTCTGTATCTTGGCCAAAACGACACACTACAAAGACTACAGGCATTGGCCAACTATCACGTATTCTCTGCACCTGCGTGAGAGGGAATAATTCCATAACAGCAGACGGCTGTAGTCTGCATTTCTTTTCATAAAAGAGAAACTGAAGACCAACAGGACGAATTCAAGACACCAGTTAGCCAGTTAGCACATTAACAACACAACCCGATGTTGAAAGAACAAAGAATATTTTTCGTGCAGTGTCAAAAAGAGCAACCAAAAAACATCATACTTGTTAAGTTTGTTTTGATCTCATGCCCTTTTGACTTATTTTGTTTACTTTCCTCACTTCTGTTTCTCTTCTTGTGAAATGTGCCGAACTGCCAAACAGAATAATTTAATTCACCGACAGGCTCCACCATCTCTGACACTGATTCAACATACTGAATTGGCTGAAAAAAAGCAGACAAGGGTCAACTAGTGCCAACAGTGGCGGACACACAGCAAAAGCTAGGGTAACAGATGTTCACAGACAGCCTGACATTTGCCAACGGCTGACTGTCGGCTTGGCGTGTCAGGGCACCAAGACTGGAAAAGTGTTATATAAATGCAGGCGTCATCAGTATAAATGCAGTGTCAGTAATTTTTCAAGCGAAAATGTCAATATTCTCTTGTTTTAGCTTCGAAAATGTGAGGATTTTACACATATTTTTGTCATACTTATGGCAGAAGGATTTTATTTATTTAGTTTTACATTCCTGAACTAGTAGTGTAGTGGTAGTTTGAGTTTCTTTGGGTATGGACACTTGGTTGGACAAAACAAAAGAAGCAGTTTAGATATGCTACCTTTTGGCTTAAGTAAACAAAATAATAGCAGGCATTTTTCACTATTTTCTGACATTTGTTTGACAAAATGGTAAATTTATTATTCAGCAACTGACCAGCAGAATACTTAATAATGCAAATAATAGTTAATTGCAGCCCTGATGTATTTTTTCTCTGCATAAATGTGCCTTTTCCCCTCATGGAAATGCTCTTGGTTTTCCATTGTCCTAGGCGGCGTCATCAACCTGTCAGTGCCTGTGGTGCTGCCAGTGTCTACTGCAGATAAAGAGCGTTTAGATGGCGTGACAGCTATGGCCTTGGTCTATGAAGGCAGACGAGTAGCCATCCTTCGCAACCCCGAGTTTTATGAACACCGTAAAGAAGAGCGATGTGCTCGCCAGTGGGGCACCACCTGCAAGGACCACCCCTACATCAAGGTAAATTTTATTTTCTGCAAACTGAATTTACTATGTAGAATGTAGTGTTAGAAATTTTATAGAAAATCCAAAAGTTCAACTGTGGTCAAAGTACTGAGCAGCATCACAGAGCTGCAGGCGGTCTGTCTCAGTGTACTATGTGATAAACACTCGGCATGCGAAAGCAAACGGCCTCCCTGGCTTCGGCACTGATAGAACACAGATCCGAGCTGGCCTCTTCACATTGCTTATGGAAAGACTGAATAGGTGGCGGAGTGGAGCTTTTCTCACAGTCTGTCAGGACGCCCAGTGTAATCACTTGATCTTTTTGGTCCACCCTCATTTTGCAGGTGTTATATTTGGATGCTGAGTCTCTCGCTCAGCCTCCACCAAATGCGTTCTGAGATTGTGCTGCTCAGCCCAACAGGCTGTGGAATCCCTGCCAGCTTCCACCTTTCCGCTCACCCAACCCTTCTCCAAATATACCCGGGAATTGTTTCCATCTGTGTCCTATCGACTGCTGTGGGGCTCAGGTAGACTCAGTGGCGAGATAACGTCCTGAAATGATCCTGCACACCCTGCGGAAAGTGGCACTGGCTTGTAGCTGGAAAAGTGTGGAGCGGTCTGGTGTTACAAAGATAGTTGTCAGATTGCCTTTTTATAAATCCATCTGCGTGGACTGGGAGTGCAAGGTTACTTTTAAAAGTTGCTAATCTGTCTGGCTAATTTAAGTCCCATTGTTTTCAGGATTCAGTGTTTCCTGTGGAACAAAGGATTGCCGTGGGGGGCATGTTTGCATGCGGGGGCAGTTATTCCATGACCTTTAAAAGAAATGTAGTATTGAAAACTGCAGATATTGTTTTAAATAGTTGTATTTATCTAATATTATTTATGCACACAAAATGGACCAGTCAAGTAGGAAGCAGGCACCTCCTAAAATCAAGTACTATAAAAACCACCAGTTGATTTAGAAAAAAAAAAAGGTTTGCACTTAGTGTTGCAACTATAGTTTCTTACTGGGAGACAGGCTACATCTTTGCTGGGAAAGAAGATTTACTTTGCTTTTAACAGTTTATTATGATATGTAATAGTCCGTTATTGGATTTCTTGTGGTGCAGACTCCATCGTGCCCAAAAACATTGGTGTTTTAGAGGAAGTTATTCAAGTATCCCAGTGAATCCAGCCAGACCCCTGGAGAGAGTTCAGTTCAGTGTTTAGTCTAGTCACCTATAAAGTACATAAGGTAACTGCTGTTACTGCTGATCTACAGTAGGATGTGTGATTTAGTTCCAGCTCTCGATTGGCACTTAGAGCTTCCTCTCAAATGTGGAGGTTTGGAGGCTTTTTAATCCTCCTTCAATGTTTGTTTTAATATATGAAGTACACTGCAGACTGGATTCTTTACTAACAGTTACAAACGACTGACTCATATTAACGGGTGCAGCGCAGGTTGAACACGCATTGGCAGGTCTGCGCTGTAGGCTACGTGTCTCCTGTATGAAATGTCTGTATCCTCACTGTGCATCATTTTTATAAACTATGATAATCTGTCAGGATCCAGGTGCCATCCCACTTCCTCTTCTTCTACTTGCAGTATTGCGATATGCAATATTCTACTTGATATCAAACAAAAGCCAGAGACTGTATCACATTAAGCTGCCGAGAGCTGTAAATTCACGACTTCTCAGCAGAAGGTAGAAGATAATATTATCTCAGAGCCTGACAGGGCAAAGCTTCTCTTCCTCTGGGCAGCTGCCTCCGTCTCACTCAGACTAATGCTGAGTCTGAGTCCGCAGCTGCCTGAGAGCAGTGCTAAAGCGAGGAGAGCTCACCCTGCAACTAAATCTGGGAACTGAAACGTCCCTAGACATACACTGCACTCTGACTGACACACACTCAGCTGCTCGATTTGGATAATCTTAGTTGACTGAGGGGTCTCTTACTGATGATTAAAATATTAGACTTTACAGAGGCAGCCCTAAATAGTAACCAACCAGGTATTTAGTGATTTCAGTCCCTGGGGTCAGATTTACCTTAAACCTCATTGGCTCATTTTAAAGCCTTTTGCTGCTAAAAATTCTGGATGGAGATTAACTTGAGCGCTCGACCGCAGCTGTCTCAATATTTCACCTCACTTAGCAGTCATTTTTCATCTCAGCAGATATCTTTTTTGTCTCACCTTGTTCGTTATTAAATCTGGCTCTGTTATATGTTTCAAGATGCAGGGCGCTGCCAGATTCATAAATTAGTATCACAACTCTACAGTGTCAACACCTGATGCCTCAGCGCTGGCTTTTCACTCTGTATTTTCACAACTGTCATTCTTTATCCACTCTTAACCTGCCACAGCTGAATATGTGTGTTCAGCTTGCCATGATTAGGGTGTCACTCATTAAAGAGTGTGTGTATGTATACATAAGTGTATGTTTAACTCCCCACACCGGAGCCAGTCTGTCAGCACACCTCTGCGCGGGTAGCTACGATTTTTTTTTCCTTTCCCGACTAGAGACGACCTGCTCCATATTACATGTAGTTAATCCACTTTTTCCTGTTTACCTGTCCGTCAGTCAGACAGGAGCCCCCTTCATCGGAAACCATGGTGTAGTGTGTTTATTTGGCCAGGGCCCTTTTCACATGCAAAGTCCTGGGGCACTTACAACGGTTAAACAGAGCACATGTGTACGTGTAGACCTGCTCTTTTGATGTATCCATGCAGACATTATATTTTCCATGCACTTATGTTAGGAAAATAAATTGCGACTCGTCTATGCCGTTGATCTCTCCAAAGAAAAAGACTGTTAAGCATCATGATGACTCTTCTTAGGCCAGCAG